>NW_027441462.1:0-300000 GCF_964195595.1 Calonectris borealis
GGGATCTGGTTTTGTTCCTCGGGCTCTGGTTTTTTTCCTCGGGCTCTGGTTTTGTTCCTCGGACTCTAGTATAATTCCACGGGCTCTGGTTTTGTTCCTTGGGGCCTCCTTTTGTTCTTCGCGATCTGGTTTTGCTCCTCGGGATCTGGTTTTGTTCCTCGGGCTCTGGTTTCTTTCCTCGGGAGCTCGTTTTGTTCCTCGAGCTGTGGTTTTGCTCCTATAGCTCTCGTTGTCTTCCTCGGGCTCTGCTTTTCTTCCTCGGGCTCTGCTTTTCTTCCTCGAGGGCTAGTTTTGTTCCTCGGGGTGTTGTTTTATTCCTCGGGCCCTCCTTTTCTTCTTCGGGATCTGGTTTTGTTCCTCGAGGGCTAGTTTTGTTCCTCGGGCTCTGGTTTCTTTCCTCGGGAGCTCGTTTTGTTCCTCGAGCTGTGGTTTTGCTCCTCTAGCTCTGGTTGTCTTCCTCGGGCTCTGGTTTTCTTCCTCGGGCTCTGCTTTTCTTCCTCGAGGGCTAGTTTTTTTCCTCGGGGTCTCCTTTTATTCCTCGGGCCCTCCTTTTGTTCTTCGGGATCTGGTTTTGTTCCTCGGGCTCTGGTTTTCTTCCTCGGGCTCTGGTTTCTTTCCTCGGGCTCTGGTTTTGTTCCTCGAGCTGTGGTTTTGCTCCTCTAGCTCTGGTTGTCTTCCTCGGGCTCTGGTATTCTTCCTCGAGGGCTAGCTTTGTTCCTCGGGGTCTCGTTTTCTTCCTCGGACCCTCCTTTTGTTCCTCGGGCTCTGGTTTCTTTCCTCGGGCTCTGGTTTCTTTCCTCAGGAGCTCGTTTTGTTCCTCGAGCTGTGGTTTTGCTCCTCTAGCTCTGGTTGTCTTCCTCGGGCTCTGGTATTCTTCCTCGAGGGCTAGTTTTGTTCCTCGGGCTCTGGTTTTATTCCTCGGACCCTCCTTTTGTTCTTCAGGACCTGTTTTTGTTCCTTGGGCTCTGGTTTCTTTCCTCGGGCTCTGGTTTTGTTCCTCGAGCTGTGGTTTTGCTCCTCTAGCTCTCGTTGTCTTCCTCGGGCTCTGGTTTTCTTCCTCGGGCTCTGCTTTTCTTCCTCGAGGGCTAGTTTTGTTCCTTGGGGTCTCGTTTTATTCCTCGGGCCCTCCTTTTGTTCTTCGGGATCTGGTTTTGTTCCTCGGGATCTGGTTTTCTTACTCGGGCTCTGGTTTCATTCCTCGGGCTCTGGTTTTGTTCCTCGAGCTGTGGTTTTGCTCCTCTAGCTCTGATTGTCTTCCTCGGGCTCTGGTTTTCTTCCTCGAGGGCTAGTTTTGTTCCTCGGGGTCTCGTTTTATTCCTCGGACCCTCCTTTTGTTCTTCGCGATCTGTTTTTGTTCCTCAGGCTCTGGTTTCTTTCCTCGGGCTCTGGTTTTGTTCCTCGAGCTGTGGTTTTGCTCCTCTAGCTCTGGTTGTCTTCCTCGGGCTCTGGTTTCCTTCCTCGGGCTCTGGTTTTCTTCCTCGAGGGCTGGTTTTGTTGCCCAGGATCTGGTTTTGTACTTCCAGCTCTGCTTTAGCTCCTCGGGCTCTGGTTTGGGTCCAACGGTCTCGTTTTGTTCCTCGGGCCCACCATTTCTTCCTCGGTCTCTGGTTTTGTTCCTCGGGTTCTGGTTTTCTTCCTCGGGCTCTGGTTTAATTTCTCGGGTTCTGGTTTTGTTCCTCGAGCTCTGGTTTAGTTCCATTGCCTCTGGTTTTGTTCCTCAGGCTCTGGTTTTTTTCCTCGGGCTCTGGTTTTGTTCCTCGGACTCTAGTATAATTCCACGGTCTCTGGTTTTGTTCCTTGGGGCCTCCTTTTGTTCTTCGCGATCTGGTTTTGTTCCTCGGGCTCTTTTTTCTTTCCTTGGGCTCTGGTTTTGTTCCTCGAGCTGTGGTTTTGCTCCTCTAGCTCTGGTTGTCTTTCTCGGGCTCTGGTTTTCTTCCTCGGGCTCTGCTTTTCTTCCTCGACGGCTGGTTTTGTTCCCCGGGCTCTGGTTTTCTTCTTCCAGCTCTGCGTTAGCTCCTCGGGCTCTGGTTTGGGTCCACGGGTCTCGTTTTGTTCCTCGGGCCCACCATTTCTTCCTCGGTCTCTGGTTTTGTTCCTCGGGCTCTGGTTTTCTTCCTCGGGCTCTGGTATTGTTCCTCGGACTCTTTTTTTGTTCCTCTGCCCCTGCTTTTTTTTCTCGGCCTCTGGTTTTTTTTCCCCGGGCTCTGGTTTAGTTCCACGGGCTCTGCTTTTGTTCCTCAGGCTTTGGTTTTTTTCCTCGGGCTCTGGTTTTGTTCCTCGGACTCTAGTAGAATTCCACGGGCTCTGGTTTTGTTCCTTGGGGCCTCCTTTTGTTCTTCGCGATCTGGTTTTGCTCCCCGGGATGTGGTTTTGTTCCTCGGGCTCTGGTTTCTTTCCTCGGGAGCTCGTTTTGTTCCTCGAGCTGTGGTTTTGCTCCTCTAGCTCTCGTTGTCTTCCTCGGGCTCTGGTTTTCTTCCTCGGGCTCTGGTTTTCTTCCTCGAGGGCTAGTTTTGTTCCTCGGGCTCTGGTTTTATTCCTCGGGCCCTCCTTTTGTTCTTTGGGATCTGGTTTTGTTCCTCGGGCTCTGGTTTTCTTCCTCGGGCTCTGGTTTCTTTCCTCGGGCTCTGGTTTTGTTCCTCGAGCTGTGGTTTTGCTCCTCTAGCTCTGGTTGTCTTCCTCGGGCTCTGCTTTTCTTCCTCGGGCTCTGGTTTTCTTCGTCGAGGGATGGTTTTGTTCCCCGGGCTCTGGTTTTGTTCTTCCAGCTCTGCGTTAGCTCCTCGGGCTCTGGTTTGGGTCCACGGGTCTCGTTTTGTTCCTCGGGCCCACCATTTCTTCCTCGGTCTCTGGTTTTCTTTCTCGGGCTCTGCTTTTCTTCCTCGAGGGCTAGTTTTGTTCCTCGGGGTCTTTTTTTATTCCTCGGCCCCTCCTTTTCTTCTTCGGGATCTGGTTTTCTTCCTCGGTCTCTGGTTTTGTTCCTCGGGTTCTGGTTTTCTTCCTCGGGCTCTGGTTTAATTTCTCGGGTTCTGGTTTTGTTCCTCGAGCTCTGGTTTAGTTCCATTGGCTGTGGTTTTGTTCCTTGGCTCTGGTTTTTTTCCTCGGGCTCTGGTTTTGTTCCTCGGACTCTAGTATAATTCCACGGGCTCTGGTTTTGTTCCTTGGGGCCTCCTTTTGTTCTTCGCGATCTGGTTTTGCTCCTCGGGATCTGGTTTTGCTCCTCGGGCTCTGGTTTCTTTCCTCGGGAGCTCGTTTTGTTCCTCGAGCTGTGGTTTTGCTCCTCTAGCTCTCGTTGTCTTCCTCGGGCTCTGGTTTTCTTTCTCGGGCTCTGCTTTTCTTCCTCGAGGGCTAGTTTTGTTCCTCGGGGTCTTTTTTTATTCCTCGGGCCCTCCTTTTCTTCTTCGGGATCTGGTTTTGTTCCTCGGGATCTGGTTTTGTTCCTCGGGCTCTGGTTTCTTTCCTCGGGAGCTCGTTTTGTTCCTCGAGCTGTGGTTTTGCTCCTCTAGCTCTCGTTGTCTTCCTCGGGCTCTGGTTTTCTTCCTCGGGCTCTGCTTTTCTTCCTCGATGGCTAGTTTTTTTCCTCGGGATCTCCTTTTATTCCTCGGGCCCTCCTTTTGTTCTTCGGGATCTGGTTTTGTTCCTCGGGCTCTGGTTTTCTTCCTCGGGCTCTGGTTTCTTTCCTCGGGCTCTGGTTTTGTTCCTCGAGCTGTGGTTTTGCTCCTCTAACTCTGGTTGTCTTCCTCGGGCTCTGGTATTCTTCCTCGAGGGCTAGTTTTGTTTCTCGGGGTCTCGTTTTCTTCCTCGGACCCTCCTTTTGTTCTTCGGGACCTGTTTTTGTTCCTTGGGCTCCGGTTTCTTTCCTCGGGCTCTGGTTTTGTTCCTCGAGCTGTGGTTTTGCTCCTCTAGCTCTGGTTGTCTTCCTCGGGCTCTGGTTTTCTTCCTCGAGGGCTAGTTTTGTTCCTCGGGGTCTCGTTTTATTCCTCGGGCCCTCCTTTTGTTCTTCGGGACCTGTTTTTGTTCCTTGGGCTCCGGTTTCTTTCCTCGGGCTCTGGTTTTGTTCCTCGAGCTGTGGTTTTGCTCCTCTAGCTCTGGTTGTCTTCCTCGGGCTCTGGTTTCCTTCCTCGGGCTCTGGTTTTCTTCCTCGAGGGCTGGTTTTGTTGCCCAGGATCTGGTTTTGTTCTTCCAGCTCTGCTTTAGCTCCTCGGGCTCTGGTTTGGGTCCACGGGTCTCGTTTGGTTCCTCAGGCCCACCATTTGTTCCTCCGTCTCTGGTTTTGTTCCTCGGGCTCTGGTTTTCTTCCTCGGGCTCTGGTTTAATTTCTCGGGTTCTGGTTTTGTTCCTCGAGCTCTGTTTTAGTTCCATTGGCTCTGGTTTTGATCCTCAGGCTCTGTTTTTTTTCCTCGGGCTCTGGTTTTGTTCCTCGGACTCTAGTATAATTCCACGGTCTCTGGTTTTGTTCCTTGGGGCCTCCTTTTGTTCTTCGCGATCTGGTTTTGCTCCTCGGGATCTGGTTTTGTTCCTCGGGCTCTGGTTTTATTCCTCGGGCCCTCCTTTTGTTCTTCAGGATCTGGTTTTGTTCCTCGGGCTCTCGTTTTCTTCCTCGGGCTCTGGTTTCTTTCCTTGGGCTCTGGTTTTGTTCCTCGAGCTGTGGTTTTGCTCCTCTAGCTCTGGTTGTCTTCCTCAGGCTCTGGTATTATTCCTCGAGGGATAGTTTTGTTCCTCGGGTGCGACGAGCGAGGGAAGGCAGGCAGTCGACTCAATGTGAGTGATAAGGCCAGCTTCAACTTTATTGTAAAACCCTACATATATTTATACACTAAGTTCTACCTTATGCACACTTGTCTCACAATCATTGGCTTAGGTCTAAAAATTACATTATCATATTCCTCCTACTTTCGGTTACTGCTACGTGGTCCGGGTTCCATCCTGTTTTCCTTATACTGTACTTTCTCAAAGTTGCTTATCTGCACAGAGCAAGGTCAGCATAACTTTCTTTTCTCCCTTGTCAGCATGACTCAGAATTTTCCCACCGCGGCCTAGTCTGGCTAACTTTCTCCAACATTTCCCCCTTTTTCTTTTTGGACCACCAATACATTGTGGTTCATTTTTACAACATTATCTAAAATACAGTGATATGCTATTTTTACTATAACTATAATTGTTAATAAAATACCAAGCTAGCGCTTGCGCAGTGCCTATGTTAGGCACTAGGGAAGCAAATACATTGGCTGTGGTTGACCATAATTCTATATTGTAAAAGGTGAAACAACAGTCCAACCGGTGGTATTAACAAAAGGGTTGTTATCATCAGTGCGGCTGCTTATGCCGATCAATGACTGAAAGGTCTGGGCCTGTGCGGCAAAGCGGCTAAAGCTGCCAAACACAAAACATGTCTGAGTAGTAACATTATCAGTTGCATTTCCAATTTTTTCTGACCCCAAAAGGTCAATTTCTTGGGGGTCCCAAGGGAGAGTGTGATTTAGGGCTCTTATTAGTTGTACCGAGCAATTTGCTACAGTAACATTTATACAATTAACTGTTACAGACGTCCAATTATCAAAATCTCTGGCAATAATTTCAGGAAAGCCTATCAGACATGTTTTAAAGGGCTCAGTTGCCGTAGCTGAACTCAGGCAAAAATCTGTCATCCCAGTTTTATTCGCCCACGCCACCCATAAGTTCGCACGGCTGGGCAACGGCATCGCTGGGATCAGTACAGACAGAGCTGCATTGATCATCATCAGCAACAGCAGCTTTGGTCCAGCGGCTTGGAATCCACTTCGGCCCTGTGGGAGTAAGTACACACATATAACCTCTACCCATATACTTCACTTCTGCTGGACCTTTCCACAGTCCGGTTGCTGGATCTCTATACATAACGAAAACTGGCTTGTCATCCTTATTTTCTTTAGGATAACCATGCACCCATGCTGGTGGCTCTTTCTGATCTGCAAAAATACGTAAATGATTTAGCACAAAAAGAGTCTTAACAAGTCTTTCTTGTATATCTGAGATTTCCCTAAATTTTTGCAAATATTGTTTCAGCGTTTGATGCGCCCTTTCAATGATAGCTTGTCCCGTGGGTGAGTGCGGAATACCAGCAGTATGTCGCACTCCCCATGTTTGGAAAAAATGTTTCACTTTGGCGCTTGTGTATGCAGGGCCATTGTCAGTTTTTATCATTTGTGGCACTCCCATAACTGCAAAACAACTAGTCAAATGTCGCATTACGTGGAGTGCTCGTTCTCCTGTTTGTGCCGTGGCCCATATAAATTTGCTATAGGTGTCAATCATAACATGTATATATCTCAGTCTGCCAAAGTCAGCAACGTGAGTCACATCCACTTGCCATAATTCTCTGGCCTCGAGTCCCCTGGGATTCACGCCGATTCCAAGACCAGGCCCATGGTGGCTACACGTAGGACAGGCCCGCACAATCCCCTGTAAAATGTCCATAAAATATCCATAAATGTACACAAAATGTCCACTGCGTTCATTTAGTCCATGACTTTGGGCTCCATCTGTTATGGTGGTCACTCAGGTCAGCAGAGGTGGTGCGTTGCGTGGAGTTACTGGGCACCAAAGTTGGCTCAGGTCGGGTCACTGCTGCACTTGCGCTGCTTCTTGTAAAGTTTGTCCTCCGTTGGTTCAGGTGGTTCCTGCTGCTTGGGCATGGGCTTATCCACAGTCACAGATGCCTCGGGGCGTCCTGTCCCGCATGGACTCAGCCACAGGTCACAGTCCCTTCGATTCGAGTTCACGCTGCAGTTCCAGCCTGTCCAGCACAGCAGCACAGAAGCAGCAGCGATGCCCTGGCCATCTGCCGGCCCAGGCGCATCCCCATTGCTGTTATCAGAATGTTCCCAGGCACAACACAGTAAGACGATCAGCAGTGCAGCAGTACAGCAAGCAGCAAGAGCAAAAAAGCAGCCACTAACGAGCACAAGACTCTAATACACATTAAGGCAAGCAAGCCCCATGGCAAGCACAAGAGCCTGCGAATTAATAGCTAAACAGCAGTAACAGCTATAAATTCAATCTAGCACATTCCAATCAAACATGTCGTTATCTTGAATTGTAGTCTTTGGTTGCATTCCGGTAAATATCCATTCTAATACTCTCACAGTCTCCCCCTTTTTCTTTTTGCACTGCGTAAGTGCACCAATAAAATGTGTGGGGCCGTGCAAAACGGTTAAGTCCACAGGTAAGTCAGGGTCAATACGATCCACTGCTCGGTCAACGATGTGGGTACTGAGTTTTTGAATCACAATCGATAAGTCCTCGTAATATAAAAAGTCCTTGGAGACCACTGGATGATCGCCCCAACAACAACGCTCCATGAGATTGTCCATTGATAACTATGGGCCCTTTAATTCCTGTAGCAATTTTTCGCGGCCGGTCGTCAATTAGCGTGACATCTACTGCTGTTGCCAGATCCAGTCTGAGGCTCCCCCTGGTTGCTGGTCGAAGTTGGGTTGCTGGCGTCTGGTATCTCTGCACTGTCGTTTGGTTGGGGGCTGCCGTTGGCCTGAAGGTGACCGGAGCCGCGATTGGTGTCGGCGCGCTGCGGCTCTTGGCGCTCGGTTTCCCGTTTCCCGAATGCCGGCAGACCGTAGTATTATGATTATTCGTTTGACAGTTCTGGCAGCTCCCGACATTGTCGACGCAGATGTCCTGGGTAGCCACATCGGAAGCACTTATACTCTCGTCGGCCAGTCGTCTTACTTTGGTGGGCATCCGGAGGCTTCAGTGGGGCAAGAGCTGCAAACGCCTGTCCCTGCGCCTTGACTAATTTTTCCCCTAGTTCTCTGGTTGTTTCAACTAACATGGCTTGAGCTCCTACAGGAACTCTACTCATTCGCTCTAACATGACTTCTATGGTGGTGTCTAAAGGTAAGGTGACAAGGATGCCCTTCGTATAAGTATTACAATTCTCTAATACACACTGTCTCAGCAAAGGTCCTTTCATAAAATCTGCCATATCTGCGTGGTCAATAGCATCTGTGACTCTATCTACAAAAGATGCAAAAGGCTCCTCTCTTCCTTGTTTAATTGACATATATGAGGGAGGAGCTGGTGTAGTTTTAACTTTCTGCAAGGCTTCTCGTGCTAATTTCATAGATTCTAACAACACGTCTGGGCCAGTTTGCATCTGCATTTCTACAGAGGCAAAAGGACCTATACCCATTAGTTGTTCTACAGTTACTCCAGCTAAACGATCATTTGGGGCTCGGGGCGAGTGCGCAGATATTTCACAAAGTCTTTGCCAGTGAGCTTGCCAAAGTAATTGTTGTGATTGCTCCAAAATAAGCCTCATTATGTTCTTAATATCTGCTAGACATAGCATTCCGCTACCCCAGATATAGTTTAGCATTTACCTTGCAGGCTCACTATGCACTCCCGACTCATTAACTGTGTTTCGCAATTGATTTAATATTTTCCAAACTAGGGCCTGATGCACCCCAGTCATAGCCCCCGCGTTATCTACCTGGTAGATTACCGGGAAGGCTTGAGGGCTAATTTGGTCTAATAAATCAAAATCTTTTTGCTCAACAGCTTCTCGTGCTATTTTGTCCCAACTAACCCGCACTAAACGCGGCTGTTGATGAGCTTGGGACGGGTGGGGGTGGGGTGGGGGGTGGGGGGGGTGGGGGGGGTGGGGGGGTGGGGGTGGGGGGGTGGGGGGGGTGAGGGGTGGGGGGGTGGGGGGGGTGAGGCCTTTAGAAGACTTTCAGCTTGAGCAGTCTCCTGTCCGCTACCGTCTACCCTCTCATTTTCACTTGGACCCTCCCCCTCCCTTTCCCCCGGCGGTGCGGAGGGACAAGCCCTTTCTGTCGGCGGATCAGGAGGGGGACGAGAGGGTCGGCGACCAACAGGAACAGGAATTCCCGAAGGCGGAGGTGAAAAGTAGTCACCCCCTGCTGTGAGACGTCCAGCGGCAGGATCGGACTGCTCAAGCCGATCGGAGGCGGCTGTAGCTATTCGCCTTTCAGTTTTATATCTTTTTATACAATTAATAACATCTCTCCAAGATTTCATTAATTTTCTTGCTGATTTATCATCATCAATTACTAGATCCCACAAACAATCTCCATAAGAACGCCACTCGTCTACTTCAAACATACTTTCAGGGTCTTTAAAAAACCCTTTCGCTTTCCCTAACGCAATTAAACCAGCCAGGTCTTTTAATTGGCTTACTCCCCGCTTTTCTAAAAAGCATTTTAAAATATTGAAGGCTACCTCTACTTCCATTGCGCGCTTCTCCTGACCCTCTTAATTATCCGGTCGTTTGCAGCCTTTTCCCACGGGTAGCCTTCTATCAGACGGCGAACCCCTTCTTAATTATCCTGGGTTCAAGCACGGATCAGGCACGCCGCGACAGCGTCTACTGATCTTCTGCTCCCTGGTCGCTGCTACCAGTGCTTCTCCGATCTCGCTGTCCGGTGGAAAACAGGGATGGGGGGGCCCTGTTCGGGCGCCACTTGCGACGAGTGAGGGAAGGCAGGCAGTCGACTCAATGTGAGTGATAAGGCCAGCTTCAACTTTATTGTAAAACCCTACATATATTTATACACTAAGTTCTACCTTATGCACACTTGTCTCACAATCATTGGCTTAGGTCTAAAAATTACATTATCATATTCCTCCTACTTTCGGTTACTGCTACGTGGTCCGGGTTCCATCCTGTTTTCCTTATACTGTACTTTCTCAAAGTTGCTTATCTGCACAGAGCAAGGTCAGCATAACTTTCTTTTCTCCCTTGTCAGCATGACTCAGAATTTTCCCACCGCGGCCTAGTCTGGCTAACTTTCTCCAACACTCGGGGTCTCGTTTTCTTCCTCGGACCCTCCTTTTGTTCTTCGGGACCTGTTTTTGTTCCTTGGGCTCCGGTTTCTTTCCTCGGGCTCTGGTTTTGTTCCTCGAGCTGTGGTTTTGCTCCTCTAGCTCTGGTTGTCTTCCTCGGGCTCTGGTTTTCTTCCTCGAGGGCTAGATTTGTTCCTCGGGGTCTCCTTTTATTCCTCGGGCCCTCCTTTTGTTCTTCGGGACCTGTTTTTGTTCCTTGGGCTCCGGTTTCTTTCCTCGGGCTCTGGTTTTGTTCCTCGAGCTGTGGTTTTGCTCCTCTAGCTCTGGTTGTCTTCCTCGGGCTCTGGTTTTCTTCCTCGAGGGCTAGTTTTGTTTCTCGGGCTCTGGTTTTTTTCCTCGGGCCCTCTTTTTTTTCTTCGGGACCTGTTTTTGTTCCTCGGGACCTGGTTTCATTCCTCAGGCTCTGGTTTCTTTCCTCGGGCTCTGTTTTAGTTCCAGTGGCTCTGGTTTTCTTCCTCAGGCTCCGGTTTTTTTCCTCGGGCTCTGGTTTTCTTCCTCAAGGGCTGGTTTTGTTCCCCGGGCTCTGGTTTTGTTCTTCCAGCTCTGCTTTAGCTCCTCGGGCTCTGGTTTGGGTCCAACGGTCTCGTTTTGTTCCTCGGGCCCACCATTTCTTCCTCCGTCTCTGGTTTTGTTCCTCGGGTTCTGGTTTTCTTCCTCGGGCTCTGGTTTTGTTCCTCGGACTCTAGTATAATTCCACGGGCTCTGGTTTTGTTCCTTGGGGCCTCCTTTTGTTCTTCGCGATCTGGTTTTGCTCCTCGGGATCTGGTTTTGTTCCTCGGGCTCTGGTTTCTTTCCTCGGGAGCTCGTTTTGTTCCTCGAGCTGTGGTTTTGCTCCTCTAGCTCTCGTTGTCTTCCTCGGGCTCTGGTTTTCTTCCTCGGGCTCTGCTTTTCTTCCTCGAGGACTAGTTTTTTTCCTCGGGGTCTCCTTTTATTCCTCGGGCCCTCCTTTTGTTCTTCGGGATCTGGTTTTGTTCCTCGGGCTCTGGTTTTCTTCCTCGGGCTCTGGTTTCTTTCCTCGGGCTCTGGTTTTGTTCCTCGAGCTGTGGTTTTGCTTCTCTAGCTCTGGTTGTCTTCCTCGGGCTCTGGTATTCTTCCTCGAGGGCTAGTTTTGTTCCTCGGGGTCTCGTTTTATTCCTCGGACCCTCCTTTTGTTCCTCGCGCTCTGGTTTCTTTCCTCGGGCTCTGGTTTCTTTCCTCGGGAGCTCGTTTTGTTCCTCGAGCTGTGGTTTTGCTCCTCTAGGTCTGGTTGTCTTCCTCGGGCTCTGGTATTCTTCCTCGAGGGCTAGTTTTGTTCCTCGGGCTCTGGTTTTATTCCTCGGACCCTCCTTTTGTTCTTCAGGATCTGGTTTTGTTCCTCGGGATCTGGTTTTCTTCCTCGGGCTCTGGTTTCATTCCTCGGGCTCTGGTTTTGTTCCTCGAGCTGTGGTTTTGCTCCTCTAGCTCTGGTTGTCTTCCTCGGGCTCTGGTTTTCTTCCTCGAGGGCTAGTTTTGTTCCTCGGGGTCTCGTTTTCTTCCTCGGACCCTCCTTTTGTTCTTCGCGATCTGTTTTTGTTCCTCAGGCTCTGGTTTCTTTCCTCGGGCTCTGGTTTTGTTCCTCGAGCTGTGGTTTTGCTCCTCTAGCTCTGGTTGTCTTCCTTGGGCTCTGGTTTCCTTCCTCGGGCTCTGGTTTTCTTCCTCGAGGGCTGGTTTTGTTGCCCAGGATCTGGTTTTGTACTTCCAGCTCTGCTTTAGCTCCTCGGGCTCTGGTTTGGGTCCACGGGTCTCGTTTGGTTCCTCAGGCCCACCATTTGTTCCTCCGTCTCTGGTTTTGTTCCTCGGGCTCTGGTTTTCTTCCTCGGGCTCTGGTTTAATTTCTCGGGTTCTGGTTTTGTTCCTCGAGCTCTGTTTTAGTTCCATTGGCTCTGGTTTTGATCCTCAGGCTCTGTTTTTTTTCCTCGGGCTCTGGTTTTGTTCCTCGGACTCTAGTATAATTCCACGGGCTCTGGTTTTGTTCCTTGGGGCCTCCTTTTGTTCTTCGCGATCTGGTTTTGCTCCTCGGGATCTGGTTTTGTTCCTCGGGCTCTGGTTTTATTCCTCGGGCCCTCCTTTTATTCTTCAGGATCTGGTTTTGTTCCTCGGGCTCTCGTTTTCTTCCTCGGGCTCTGGTTTCTTTCCTTGGGCTCTGGTTTTGTTCCTCGAGCTGTGGTTTTGCTCCTCTAGCTCTGGTTGTCTTCCTCAGGCTCTGGTATTATTCCTCGAGGGATAGTTTTGTTCCTCGGGGTCTCGTTTTCTTCCTCGGACCCTCCTTTTGTTCTTCGGGACCTGTTTTTGTTCCTTGGGCTCTGGTTTCTTTCCTCGGGCTCTGGTTTTGTTCCTCGAGCTGTGGTTTTGCTCCTCTAGCTCTGGTTGTCTTCCTCGGGCTCTGGTTTTCTTCATCGAGGGCTAGTTTTGTTTCTCGGGCTCTGGTTTTTTTCCTCGGGCCCTCTTTTTTTTCTTCGGGATCTGGTTTTGTTCCTCGGGACCTGGTTTAATTCCTCAGGCTCTGGTTTCTTTCCTCGGGCTCTGTTTTAGTTCCAGTGGCTCTGGTTTTCTTCCTCAGGCTCCGGTTTTTTTCCTCGGGCTCTGGTTTTTTTCCTCGGGCTCTGGTTTTGTTCCTCGGACTCTAGCATAATTCCACGGGCTCTGGTTTTGTTCCTTGGGGCCTCCTTTTGTTCTTCGCGATCTGGTTTTGCTCCTCGGGATCTGGTTTTGTTCCTCGGGCTCTGGTTTCGTTCCTCGGGAGCTCGTTTTGTTCCTCGAGCTGTGGTTTTGCTCCTCTAGCTCTCGTTGTCTTCCTCGGGCTCTGGTTTTCTTCCTCGGGCTCTGGTATTCTTCCTCGAGGGCTAGTTTTGTTCCTCGGGGTCTCGTTTTCTTCCTCAGACCCTCCTTTTGTTCCTCGGGCTCTGGTTTTGTTCCTCGGGCTCTGGTTTCTTTCCTCGGGAGCTCGTTTTGTTCCTCGAGCTGTGGTTTTGCTCCTCTAGCTCTCGTTGTCTTCCTCGGGCTCTGGTTTTCTTCCTCGGGCTCTGCTTTTCTTCCTCGAGGGCTAGTTGTTTTCCTCGGGGTCTCGTTTTATTCCTCGGGCCCTCCTTTTGTTCTTCGGGATCTGGTTTTGTTCCTCGGGATCTGGTTTTCTTCCTCGGGCTCTGGTTTCTTTCCTCGGGCTCTGGTTTTGTTCCTCGAGCTGTGGTTTTGCTCCTCTAGCTCTGGTTGTCTTCCTCGGGCTCTGGTTTTCTTTCTCGGGCTCTGGTTTTCTTCCTCGAGGGCTGGTTTTGTTCGCTGGGCTCTGGTTTTGTTCTTCCAGCTCTGCGTTAGCTCCTCAGGCTCTGGTCTGGGTCCACGGGTCTCGTTTTGTTCCTCGGGCCCACCATTTGTTCCTCGGTCTCTGGTTTTGTTCCTCGGGCTCTGGTTTTCTTCCTCGGGCTCTGGTATTGTTCCTCGGCCTCTTTTTTTGTTCCTCTGCCCCTGCTTTTTTTTCTCGGCCTCTGGTTTTATTCCCCGGGCTCTGGTTTAGTTCCACGGTCTCTGCTTTTGTTCCTCAGGCTCTGTTTTTTTTCCTCGGGCTCTGGTTTTGTTCCTCGGGTTCTGGTTTTCTTCCTCGGGCTCTGGTTTAATTTCTCGGGTTCTGGTTTTGTTCCTCGAGCTCTGGTTTACTTCCATTGCCTCTGGTTTTGTTCCTCAGGCTCTGGTTTTGTTCCTCGGACTCTAGTATAATTCCACGGGCTCTGGTTTTGTTCCTTGGGGCCTCCTTTTGTTCTTCGCGATCTGGTTTTGCTCCTCGGGATCTGGTTTTGTTCCTCAGGCTCTGGTTTTATTCCTCCGGCCCTCCTTTTGTTCTTCAGGATCTGGTTTTGTTCCTCGGGCTCTGGTTTTCTTCCTCGGGCTCTGATTTCTTTCCTCGGGCTCTGGTTTTGTTCCTCGAGCTGTGGTTTTGCTCCTCTAGCTCTGGTTGTCTTCCTCAGGCTCTGGTATTCTTCCTCGAGGGCTAGTTTTGTTCCTCGGGGTCTCGTTTTATTCCTCGGACCCTCCTTTTGTTCTTCGGGACCTGTTTTTGTTCCTTGGGCTCCAGTTACTTTCCTCGGGCTCTGGTTTTGTTCCTCGAGCTGTGGTTTTGCTCCTCTAGCTCTGGTTGTCTTCCTCGGGCTCTGGTTTTCTTCCTCGAGGGCTAGTTTTGTTTCTCGGGCTCTGGTTTTTTTCCTCGGGCCCTCTTTTTGTTCTTCGGGATCTGGTTTTGTTCCTCGGGATTTGGTTTCGTTCCTCAGGCTCTGGTTTCTTTCCTCGGGCTCTGTTTTAGTTCCATTGGCTCTGGTTTTCTTCCTCAGGCTCTGGTTTTTTTCCTCGGGCTCTGGTTTTCTTCCTCCAGGGCTGGTTTTGTTCCCCGGGCTCTGGTTTTGTTCTTCCAGCTCTGCTTTAGCTCCTCGGGCTCTGGTTTGGGTCCAACGGTCTGGTTTTGTTCCTCGGGCCCACCATTTCTTCCTCCGTCTCTGGTTTTGTTCCTCGGGTTCTGGTTTTCTTCCTCGGGCTCTGGTTTAATTTCTCGGGTTCTGGTTTTGTTCCTCGAGCTCTGGTTTAGTTCCATTGGCTCTGGTTTTGTTCCTCAGGCTCTGGTTTTTTTCCTCGGGCTCTGGTTTTGTTCCTCGGACTCTAGTATAATTCCACGGGCTCTGGTTTTGTTCCTTGGGGCCTCCTTTTGTTCTTCGCGATCTGGTTTTGTTCCTCGGGCTCTTTTTTCTTTCCTTGGGCTCTGGTTTTGTTCCTCGAGCTGTGGTTTTGCTCCTCTAGCTCTCGTTGTCTTCCTCGGGCTCTGGTTTTCTTCCTCGGGCTCTGGTTTCTTTCCTCGGGCTCTGGTTTTGTTCCTCGGACTCTAGTATAATTCCACGGGCTCTGGTTTTGTTCCTTGGGGCCTCCTTTTGTTCTTCGCGATCTGGTTTTGCTCCTCGGGATGTGGTTTTTTTCCTCGGGCTCTGGTTTCTTTCCTCGGGAGCTCGTTTTGCTCCTCGAGCTGTGGTTTTGCTCCTCTAGCTCTCGTTGTCTTCCTCGGGCTCTGCTTTTCTTCCTCGGGCACTGGTTTTCTTCCTCGAGGGCTAGATTTGTTCCTCGGGTCTGGTTTTATTCCTCGGGCCCTCCTTTTGTTCTTCGGGACCTGTTTTTGTTCCTCGGGCTCTGGTTTCTTTCCTCGGGCTCTGGTTTTGTTCCTCGAGCTGTGGTTTTGCTCCTCTAGCTCTGGTTGTCTTCCTCGGGCTCTGGTTTTCTTTCTCGGGCTCTGGTTTTCTTTCTCGAGGGCTGGTTTTGTTGCCCGGGCTCTGGTTTTGTTCTTCCAGCTCTGCTTTAGCTCCTCGGGCTCTGGTTTGGGTCCACGGGTCTCGTTTTGTTCCTCGGGCCCACCATTTCTTCCTCGGTCTCTGGTTTTGTTCCTCGGGTTCTGGTTTTCTTCCTCGGGCTCTGGTTTAATTTCTCGGGTTCTAGTTTTGTTCCTCGAGCTCTGGTTTAGTTCCATTGGCTGTGGTTTTGTTCCTCAGGTTCTGGTTTTTTTCCTCGGGCTCTGGTTTTGTTCCTCGGAGTCTAGTATAATTCCACGGGCTCTGGTTTTGTTCCTTGGGGCCTCCTTTTGTTCTTCGCGATCTGGTTTTGCTCCTCGGGATGTGGTTTTGTTCCTCGGGCTCTGGTTTTATTCCTCGGGCCCTCCTTTTGTTCTTCAGGACCTGTTTTTGTTCCTTGGGCTCCGGTTTCTTTCCTCGGGCTCTGGTTTTGTTCCTCGAGCTGTGGTTTTGCTCCTCTAGCTCTGGTTGTCTTCCTCGGGCTCTGGTTTTCTTCCTCGAGGGCTAGTTTTGTTTCTCGGGCTCTGGTTTTTTTCCTCGGGCCCTCTTTTTTTTCTTCGGGATCTGGTTTTGTTCCTCGGGACCTGGTTTCGTTCCTCAGGCTCTGGTTTCTTTCCTCGGGCTCTGTTTTAGTTCCATTGGCTCTGGTTTTCTTCCTCAGGCTCCGGTTTTTTTCCTCGGGCTCCGGTTTTCTTCCTCGAGGGCTGGTTTTGTTCCCCGGGCTCTGGTTTTGTTCTTCCAGCTCTGCTTTAGCTCCTCGGGCTCTGGTTTGGGTCCAACGGTCTCGTTTTGTTCCTCGGGCCCACCATTTCTTCCTCCGTCTCTGGTTTTGTTCCTCGGGTTCTGGTTTTCTTCCTCGGGCTCTGGTTTAATTTCTCGGGTTCTGGTTTTGTTCCTCGAGCTCTGTTTTAGTTCCATTGGCTCTGGTTTTGTTCCTCAGGCTCTGTTTTTTTTCCTCGGGCTCTGGTTTTGTTCCTCGGACTCTAGTATAATTCCACGGTCTCTGGTTTTGTTCCTTGGGGCCTCCTTTTGTTCTTCGCGATCTGGTTTTGCTCCTCGGGATCTGGTTTTGTTCCTCGGGCTCTGGTTTCTTTCCTCGGGAGCTCGTTTTGTTCCTCGAGCTGTGGTTTTGCTCCTCTAGCTCTCGTTGTCTTCCTCGGGCTCTGGTTTTCTTCCTAGGGCTCTGCTTTTCTTCCTCGAGGGCTAGTTTTGTTCCTCGGGGTCTTTTTTTATTCCTCGGGCCCTCCTTTTCTTCTTCGGGATCTGGTTTTGTTCCTCGGGATCTGGTTTTGTTCCTCGGGCTCTGGTTTCTTTCCTCGGGAGCTCGTTTTGTTCCTCGAGCTGTGGTTTTGCTCCTCTAGCTCTCGTTGTCTTCCTCGGGCTCTGGATTTCTTCCTCGGGCTCTGCTTTTCTTCCTCGAGGGCTAGTTGTTTTCCTCGGGGTCTCCTTTTATTCCTCGGGCCCTCCTTTTGTTCTTCGGGATCTGGTTTTGTTCCTCGGGCTCTGGTTTTCTTCCTCGGGCTCTGCTTTCTTTCCTCGGGCTCTGGTTTTGTTCCTCGAGCTGTGGTTTTGCTCCTCTAGCTCTGGTTGTCTTCTTCGGGCTCTGGTATTCTTCCTCGAGGGCTAGTTTTGTTCCTCGGTGTCTCCTTTTATTCCTCGGACCCTCCTTTTGTTCTTCGGGACCTGTTTTTGTTCCTTGGGTTCCGGTTTCTTTCCTCGGTCTCTGGTTTTGTTCCTCGAGCTGTGGTTTTGCTCCTCTAGCTCTGGTTGTCTTCCTCGGGCTCTGGTTTTCTTCCTCGAGGGCTGGTTTTGTTGCCCAGGATCTGGTTTTGTTCTTCCAGCTCTGCTTTAGCTCCTCGGGCTCTGGTTTGGGTCCATAGGTCTCGTTTTGTTCCTCAGGCCCACCATTTCTTCCTCCGTCTCTGGTTTTGTTCCTCGGGTTCTGGTTTTGTTCCTCGAGTTCTGTTTTAGTTCCATTGGCTCTGGTTTTGATCCTCAGGCTCTGGTTTTTTTCCTCGGGCTCTGGTTTTCTTCCTCGGACTCTAGTATAATTCCACGGGCTCTGGTTTTGTTCCTTGGGGCCTCCTTTTGTTCTTCGCGATCAGGTTTTGCTCCTCGGGATCTGGTTTTGTTCCTCGGGCTCTGGTTTTATTCCTCAGGCCCTCCTTTTGTTCTTCGGGATCTGGTTTTGTTCCTCGGGCTCTGGTTTTCTTCCTCGGGCTCTGGTTTCTTTCCTCGGGCTCTGGTTTTGTTCCTCGAGCTGTGGTTTTGCTCCTCTAGCTCTGGTTGTCTTCCTCAGGCTCTGGTATTATTCCTCGAGGGATAGTTTTGTTCCTCGGGGTCTCGTTTTATTCCTCGGACCCTCCTTTTGTTCTTCGGGACCTGTTTTTGTTCCTTGGGCTCCGGTTTCTTTCCTCGGGCTCTGGTTTTGTTCCTCGAGCTGTGGTTTTGCTCCTCTAGCTCTCGTTGTCTTCCTCAGGCTCTGGTATTCTTCCTCGAGGGCTAGTTTTGTTCCTCGGGCTCTCGTCTTCTTCCTCGGACCCTCGTTTTGTTCTTCGGGACCGGTTTTTGTTCCTCGGGCTCTGGTTTCTTTCCTCGGGCTCTGGTTTTGTTCCTCGAGCTGTGGTTTTGCTCCTCTAGCTCTGGTTGTCTTCCTCGGGCTCTGGTTTTCTTCCTCGAGGGCTAGTTTTGTTCCTCGTGGTCTCGTTTTATTCCTCGGACCCTCCTTTTGTTCTTCGGGACCTGTTTTTGTTCCTTGGGCTCCGGTTTCTTTCCTCGGGCTCTGGTTTTGTTCCTCGAGCTGTGGTTTTCCTCCTCTAGCTCTGGTTGTCTTCCTCGGGCTCTGGTTTCCTTCCTCGGGCTCTGGTTTTCTTCCTCGAGGGCTGGTTTTGTTGCCCAGGATCTGGTTTTGTTCTTCCAGCTCTGCTTTAGCTCCTCGGGCTCTGGTTTGGGTCCACGGGTCTCGTTTGGTTCCTCAGGCCCACCATTTGTTCCTCCGTGTCTGGTTTTGTTCCTCGGGTTCTGGTTTTCTTCCTCGGGCTCTGGTTTAATTTCTCGGGTTCTGGTTTTGTTCCTCGAGCTCTGGTTTAGTTCCATTGGCTGTGGTTTTGTTCCTCAGGTTCTGGTTTTTTTCCTCGGGCTCTGGTTTTGTTCCTCGGACTCTAGTATAATTCCACGGGCTCTGGTTTTGTTCCTTGGGGCCTCCTTTTGTTCTTTGCGATCTGGTTTTGCTCCTCGGGATCTGGTTTTGTTCCTCGGGCTCTGGTTTCTTTCCTCCGGAGCTCGTTTTGTTCCTCGAGGTGTGGTTTTGCTCCTCTAGCTCTCGTTGTCTTCCTCGGGCTCTGGTTTTCTTCCTCGGGCTCTGCTTTTCTTCCTCGAGGGCTAGTTGTTTTCCTCGGGGTCTCGTTTTATTCCTCGGGCCCTCCTTTTTTTCTTCGGGATCTGGTTTTGTTCCTCGGGCTCTGGTTTTCTTCCTCGGGCTCTGGTTTCTTTCCTCGGGCTCTGGTTTTGTTCCTCGAGCTGTGGTTTTGCTCCTCTAGCTCTGGTTGTCTTCCTCGGGCTCTGGTATTCTTCCTCGAGGGTTAGTTTTGTGCCTCGGGGTCTCGTTTTCTTCCTCGGACCCTCCTTTTCTTCTTCGGGATCTGGTTTTGTTCCTCGGGATCTGGTTTTGTTCCTCGGGCTCTGGTTTCTTTCCTCGGGACCTGTTTTGTTCCTCTAGCTGTGGTTTTGCTCCTCTAGCTCTCGTTGTCTTCCTCGGGCTCTGGTTTTCTTCCTCGGGCTCTGCTTTTCTTCCTCGAGGGCTAGTTTTTTTCCTCGGGGTCTCGTTTTATTCCTCGGGCCCTCCTTTTGTTCTTCGGGATCTGGTTTTGTTCCTCGGGCTCTGGTTTTCTTCCTCGGGCTCTGGTTTCTTTCCTCGGGCTCTGGTTTTGTTCCTCGAGCTGTGGTTTTGCTCCTCTAGCTCTGGTTGTCTTCCTCGGGCTCTGGTATTCTTCCTCGAGGGCTAGTTTTGTTCCTCGGGGTCTCGTTTTATTCCTCGGACCCTCCTTTTGTTCTTCGGGACCTGTTTTTGTTCCTTGGACTCCGGTTTCTTTCCTCGGGATCTGGTTTTGTTCCTCGAGCTGTGGTTTTGCTCCTCTAGCTCTGGTTGTCTTCCTCGGGCTCTGGTTTTCTTCCTCGGGCTCTGCTTTTCTTCCTCGAGGGCTAGTTTTGTTCCTCGGGGTCTCGTTTTATTCCTTGGGCCCTCCTTTTGTTCTTCGGGATCTGGTTTTGTTCCTCGGGCTCTGGTTTTCTTCCTCGGGCTCTGGTTTCTTTCCTCGGGCTCTGGTTTTGTTCCTCGAGCTGTGGTTTTGCTCCTCTAGCTCTGGTTGTCTTCCTCAGGCTCTGGTATTATTCCTCGAGGGCTAGTTTTGTTCCTCGGGGTCTCGTTCTATTCCTCGGACCCTCCTTTTGTTCTTCGGGACCTGTTTTTGTTCCTTGGGCTCCGGTTTCTTTCCTCGGGCTCTGGTTTTGCTCCTCAAGCTGTGGTTTTGCTCCTCTAGCTCTCGTTGTCTTCCTCGGGCTCTGGTATTCTTCCTCGAGGGCTAGTTTTGTTCCTCGGGCTCTGTTTTTTTTCCTCGGGCCCTCTTTTTGTTCTTCGGGATCTGGTTTTGTTCCTCGGGATCTGGTTTCGTTCCTCAGGCTCTGGTTTCTTTCCTCGGGCTCTGGTTTTCATAGAATCATAGAATCATAGAATCATACAGGTTGGAAAAGACCTCTAAGATCATCGTGTCCAACCGTCAACCCAACACCACCATGCCCACTACACCATGTCCCTAAGGGCCTCATCTACACGTCTTTTAAATACCTCCAGGGATGGTGACTCCACCACTTCCCTGGGCAGCCTGTTCCGAGGCCTGACCACTCTTTCAGTAAAGAAATTTTTCCTAATGTTCAATCTAAACCTCCCTTGGCGCAACTTGAGGCCATTTCCTCTTGTCCTATCGCTAGTTACTTGGGAGAAGAGACCAACACCCACCTCGCTACAACCTCCCTTCAGGTAGTTGTAGAGCGTGATGAGGTCTCCCCTCCGCCTCCTCTTCTCCAGGCTAAACAACCCCAGTTCCCTCAGCCGCTCCTCATAAGACTTGTGCTCCAGGCCCTTCACCAGCTTCGTTGCCCTCCTCTGGACGCGCTCCAGCACCTCAATGTCCTTCTTGTAGTGAGGGGCCCAAAACTGAACACAGTATTCGAGGTGCGGCCTCACCAGTGCCGAGTACAGGGGCATGATCACCTCCCTGCTCCTGCTGGCCACACTATTTCTGATACAGGCCAGGATGCCGTTGGCCTTCTTGGCCACCTGAGCACACTGCCGGCTCATGTTCAGCCGGCTGTCAACCAGCACCCCCAGGTCCTTTTCCTCTGGGCAGCTTTCCAGCCACTCTTCCCCAAGCCTGTAGCGTTGCCTGGGGTTGTTGTGGCCGAAGTGCAGGACCCGGCACTTGGCCTTGTTGAATCTCATACAGTTGGCCTCGGCCCATCGATCCAGCCTGTCCAGGTCCCTCTGCAGAGCCTTCCTACCCTCCAGCAGATCAACACTCCCACCCAACTTGGTGTCGTCTGCAAACTTACTGAGGGAGCACTCGATCCCCTCATCCAGATCATTGATGAAGATATTGAACAGGACCGGCCCCAGTACTGAGCCCTGGGGAACACCGCTCGTGACCGGCCGCCAACTGGATTTAACTCCGTTCACCACAACTCTCTGGGCTCGGCCGTCCAGCCAGTTTTTTACACAGCGAAGAGTGCACCTGTCTAGGCCGTGAGCCGCCAGCTTCTCTAGGAGAATGCTGTGGGAGACAGTGTCAAAGGCCTTACTGAAGTCCAAGTAGACCACATCCACTGCCTTTCCCTCATCCACTAGGCGGGTCACCTGGTCATAGAAGGAGATCAGGTTGGTCAAGCAGGACCTGCCTTCCATGAACCCGTGCTGGCTGGGCCTGATCCCCTGGTTGTCCCGGACATGGCTCATGAGCGCCCTCAAAATGAACCGCTCCATGATCTTCCCCGGCACCGAGGTCAGGCTGACCGGTCTGTAGTTCCCCGGATCCTCCCTCCGGCCCTTCTTGTAGATGGGAGTCACATTGGCAAGCCTCCAGTTGTCCGGGACCTCCCCAGTTAACCAGGACTGCTGGTAAATGATGGAGAGCGGCTCGGCAAGCTCTTCCGCCAGCTCCCTCAGTACCCTCGGGTGGATCCCATCCGGCCCCATAGACTTGTGAACGTCCAGGTGGCATAGCAGGTCATGAACTTCATCCTCTTGAATTATGGGGGGTTTATCCTGCTCGTCGTCCCTGTCTTCCAGCTCAGGGGGCTGAGTACCCTGAGGATAACCACTCTGACTACTAAAGACTGAGGCAAAGTAGGCGTTGAGTACCTCAGCCTTTTCCTCGTCCTTGGTGGCAACGTTCCCCCCCGCATCCAATAGAGGATGGAGATTCTCCTTGGCTCTCCTTTTGTCATTAATATACTTATAAAAGCATTTTTTGTTGTCTCTCACGACAGTGGCCAGGTTGAGTTCTAGCCGGGCTTTTGCCTTTCTAATTTCCTCTCTGCACGACCTAACGCGATCCCTGTACTCTTCCTGAGTTGCCTGACCCTTCCTCCACAAGTGATAAACTCTCCTTTTTTCCCTGAGTCCCAGCCAGAGCTCCCCGTTCAGCCAGGCCGGTCGCCTTCCCCGCCCGTTCTTCTTTCGACACATGGGGACAGCCCGCTCCTGCGCCTTTAAGACTTCCTTCTTGAAGAACGTCCAGCCTTCCTGGACCCCTTTGCCCTTCAGGACTGTCTCCCAAGGGACCCTCTCGACCAGTGTCCTGAGCAGGCCAAAGTCCGCCCGCCGGAAGTCCATGGTAGCGGTTTTGCTGGCCCCCCTCTTTACTTCACCAAGTATCGAAAATTCTACCATTTCATGGTCGCTAAGCCCAAGCCGGCCTCCGACCACCACATCTCCCACCAGCCCTTCTCTGTTCGTGAACAGCAGGTCAAGCGAGGCATCTCCCCTGGTGGGCTCGCTTACCAGCTGCGTCAGGAAGTTATCTTCCACACACTCCAGGAACCTCCTCGACTGTTTCCTCTCTGCCGTGTGGTATTTCCAGCAGACATCCGGAAAGTTGAAGTCCCCCACGAGAACAAGGGCTAGCGACTGGGAGACTTCTGCCAGCCTCTGGTAGAATATTTCATCTGCCTCCTCTTCCTGGCTAGGTGGTCTATAACAGACCCCCAGCAGGATATCTGCCTTGTTGGCCTTCCCCCTCATCCTTATCCACAAGCACTCGACCTCGTCATCACTACCATCGAGCTCTAGACAGTCGAAGCATTCCCTAACATACAGGGCTACTCCACCGCCTCTCCTTCCTCGCCTGTTCCTTCTGAAAAGCTTATAGCCATCCATTGCAGCACTCCAATCGTGCGACTCATCCCACCATGTTTCCGTGATGGCAACTAAGTCATAGCTACTCAGCTGCACAATGGCTTCCAGCTCCTCCTGTTTGCCGCCCATGCTGCGTGCATTGGTATAGATGCACTTCAGCTGGGCTGCCGATTTCTCCCCCGACAATGGCGTGCGGTCCCTAGGCTCTTCTCTAGAGAGCCTGGTTTTATCCCCGTCCCCCTTTGAACCTAGTTTAAAGCCCTCTCGATGAGCCCCGCCAACTCATACGCGAGAATCCTTTTCCCCCTGTGAGACAGCTGAACTCCGTCTGTCACCAGCAGGCCCGGTGCCGTGTAAACCTCCCCGTGGTCAAAGAAGCCAAAATTCTGTCGATGGCACCAGCCCCTGAGCCACGTGTTGATCCGATGAGTTTTCCTGTTCCTTTCGGTGTTCTGCCCTGCCACTAAAGGGATCGAGGAAAAAACTACCTGTGCTCCCGATCCTCCTACCAGTCGCCCCAGCGCCCTGAAGTCCCTTTTGATCCCTTCGGGACTTCTCCCTGCAACCTCCTCACTGCCAGCCTGTATAACCAGTAGTGGGTAGTAATCGGAGGCCTGCACGAGACTAGGGAGTTTCCTAGTAATGTCCTTCACCCGGGCCCCAGGGAGGCAGCAGACTTCCCTGTGGGATGGGTCTGGCCGACAGATTGGGCCCTCGGTCCCCCTCAGAAGGGAATCACCAATGACAATTACCCTCCTTTTTTTCTTAGCAGAGGCAGTCGTAATTTGTGGGGCTGGCTGCCTCTCTTCGGGCAACCCCCTGGATGGGCCTTCATCTTCGTCCTTGTTCGTCTGGCCCTCAAGTTCCAGAGCCCCGTATCTGTTGTGTAGGGGCAGCTGGGAAGGTTGAGGCGAGGAAGGCCGGCCGGGGGTTCGCCTGGCACCCCGAGCAGGGACCTGTGTCCATTCCCCTCCGTCGCCTGGGTCTCCTCCTTCCGCCTGGTGGCAAGAGGGCAGGGGTTCCTCCGCTTCTTGCGGAGCCTCCGTGTGCTGCCCTTGCCTCAGGGATGGCAGGGTGCGGCTCCACCAATCTATCTCTCTTTCGCACTCCCTGATGCTCCTTAGCCTCTCCACTTCCTCCTTCAGCTCTGCCACCAGGCTGAGCAGATCATCCACCTGGTCGCAACGCACACAGGCATCGTCTCTGCTGCCCTCCTGTGCAAGGGACAGCCTCAGGCACTCCCTGCAGCTGGAGGCCTGGACAGATGTGTGTTTGCACAGGGGCTCCATCTGGGTCGCCACGTTTGTCCTGGCGATGGCTTTTGGCCGAGTGGATACCATGGCCAGGTCCTCTTCTGGGAGGGCAACGACCACGAGCTGAGCTGGCCTCTGGAGCCTGGAGGGGGGCTGCGCCCTGCGCGCACGCCCTGCCGGCGCGAACTGCCGTGCAAACTGCCGCGCCACGCCCTTCTGACGCGCCACGCCCTGTTTGCCCGCCCTGTTCGCCGCGCTCCGGGTCGCTCGCGCTCCCTGGGGGCTGCTCTTGTACCTGAGGGGGTTCGGCCGCCGTCCCTCCTGGCCCCGCCCACGCTGAGTCAGAGCTGCCGCTCGTCAGGAGCTCGCTCCTCCGGCTCGGGGGAGGGGGGCTGGGGCGCCCTCTCGCTCCCCTGCGCTGTTGCCTTCGCAGTTTTCGCCGCGGTTTCGCCGCTTCAGGAAGGGTCCCCCGGCGCGATCCTCCGCTCCAGAGCCCTTCGCCTCGGAGGCTTCGAATGAAACGAAATGGCGGGTGCCCTGGGTTTTAAACTGCCGCCGTCCCTCCTGGCCCCACCCACGCTGAGTCAGAGCTGCCGCTCGTCAGGAGCTCGCTCCTCCGGCTCGGGGGAGGGGGGCTGGGGCGCCCTCTCGCTCCCCTGCGCTGTTGCCTTTGTGGTTTTCGCTGCGGTTTCGCCGCTTCAGGAAGGGTCCTCCGGCGCGATCCTCCGCTCCAGAGCCCTTCGCCTCGGTGGCTTCGAATGAAACGAAATGGCGGGTGCCCTGGGTTTTAAACTGCCGCCGTCCCTCCTGGCCCCGCCCACGCTGAGTCAGAGCTGCCGCTCGTCAGGAGCTCGCTCCTCCGGCTCGGGGGAGGGGGGCTGGGGCGCCCTCTCGCTCCCCTGCGCTGTTGCCTTCGCGGTTTTCGCCGCGGTTTCGCCGCTTCAGGAAGGGTCCCCCGGCGCGATCCTCCGCTCCAGAGCCCTTCGCCTCGGTGGCTTCGAGCCACCGAGTGGCTTTGTTCGAGCCACCGGTGGCTTTGTTCCTCGAGCTGTGGTTTTGCTCCTCTAGCTCTGGTTGTCTTCCTCGGGCTCTGGTTTTCTTCCTCGGGCTCTGGTTTTCTTCCTCGAGGGCTGGTTTTGTTGCCCGGGCTCTGGTTTTGTTCTTCCAGCTCTGCTTTAGCTCCTCGGGCTCTGGTTTGGGTCCAACGGTCTCGTTTTGTTCCTCGGGCCCACCATTTCTTCCTCCGTCCCTGGTTTTGTTCCTCGGGTTCTGGTTTTCTTCCTCGGGCTCTGTTTTAGTTCCATTGGCTGTGGTTTTGTTCCTCAGGCTCTGGTTTTTTTCCTCGGGCTCTGGTTTTGTTCCTCGGACTCTAGTATAATTCCACGGGCTCTGGTTTTTTTCCTTGGGGCCTCCTTTTGTTCTTCGCGGTCTGGTTTTGCTCCTCGGGATCTGGTTTTGTTCCTCGGGCTCTGGTTTCTTTCCTCGGGAGCTCATTTTGTTCCTGGAGCTGTGGTTTTGCTCCTCTAGCTCTCGTTGTCTTCCACGGGCTCTGGTTTTCTTCCTCGGGCTCTGCTTTTCTTCCTCGATGGCTAGTTTTTTTCCTCGGGGTCTCCTTTTATTCCTCGGCCCCTCCTTTTCTTCCTCGGGATCTGGTTTTCTTCCTCGGGCTCTGGTTTCTTTCCTCGGGCTCTGGTTTTGTTCCTCGAGCTGTGGTTTTGCTCCTCTAGCTCTGGTTGTCTTCCTCGGGCTCTGGTATTCTTCCTCGAGGGCTAGTTTTGTTCCTCGGGGTCTCGTTTTCTTCCTCGGACTCTCCTTTTGTTCTTCGGGACCTGTTTTTGTTCCTCGGGCTCTGGTTTCTTTCCTCGAGCTCTGGTTTCTTTCATCGGGCTCTGGTTTTGTTCCTCGAGCTGTGGTTTTGCTCCTCTAGCTCTCGTTGTCTTCCTCGGGCTCTGGTTTTCTTCCTCGAGGGCTAGTTTTGTTCCTCGGGCTCTGGTTTTTTTCCTCGGGCCCTCTTTTTGTTCTTCGGGATCTGGTTTTGTTCCTCGGGCTCTGGTTTTCTTCCTCGGGCTCTGGTTTCTTTCCTCGGGCTCTGGTTTTGTTCCTCGAGCTGTGGTTTTGCTCCTCTAGCTCTCGTTGTCTTCCTCGGGCTCTGCTTTTCTTCCTCGGGCTCTGGTTTTCTTCCTCGACGGCTGGTTTTGTTCCCCGGGTCTGGTTTTGTTCTTCCAGCTCTGCTTTAGCTCCTCGGGCTCTGGTTTGGGTCCACGGGTCTCGTTTTGTTCCTCGGGCCCACCATTTCTTCCTAGGGCTCTGCTTTTGTTCCTCAGGCTCTGTTTTTTTTCCTCGGGCTCTGGTTTTGTTCCTCGGACTGTAGTATAATTCCACGGGCTCTGGTTTTGTTCCTTGGGGCCTCCTTTTGTTCTTCGCGATCTGGTTTTGTTCCTCGAGATCTGGATTTGTTCCTCGGGCTCTGGTTTCTTTCCTTGGGAGCTCGTTTTGTTCCTCGAGCTGTGGTTTTGCTCCTCTAGCTCTCGTTGTCTTCCTTGGGCTCTGGTTTTCTTCCTCAGGCTCTGGTTTTCTTCCTCGAGGGCTGGTTTTGTTCCCCGGGCTCTGGTTTTGTTCTTCCAGCTCTGCTTTAGCTCCTCGGGCTCTGGTTTGGGTCCACGGGTCTCGTTTTGTTCCTCAGGCCCACCATTTTTTCCTCGGTCTCTGGTTTTGTTCTTCGGGACCTGGTTTTCTTCGTCGGGCTCTGGTTTCTTTCCTCGGGCTCTGGTTTTGTTCCTCGAGCTGTGGTTTTGCTCCTCTAGCTCTGGTTGTCTTCCTCGGGCTCTGGTTTTCTTCCTCAGGCTCTGGTTTTCTTCCTCGAGGGCTAGTTTTGTTCCTCGGGGTCTCGTTTTATTCCTCGGACCCTCCTTTTATTCTTCGGGACCTGCTTTTGTGCCTTGGGCTCTGGTTTCTTTCCTCGGGCTCTGGTTTTGTTCCTCGAGCTGTGGTTTTGCTCCTCTAGCTCTGGTTTTCTTCCTCGGGCTCTGCTTTTCTTCCTCGGGCTCTGGTTTTCTTCCTCGACGGCTGGTTTTTTTCCCCGGGTCTGGTTTTGTTCTTCCAGCTCTGCTTTAGCTCCTCGGGCTCTGGTTTGGGTCCACGGGTCTCGTTTTGTTCCTCGGGCCCACCATTTCTTCCTAGGGCTCTGCTTTTGTTCCTCAGGCTCTGTTTTTTTTCCTCGGGCTCTGGTTTTCTTCCTCGGGCTCTGTTTTAGTTCCATTGGCTGTGGTTTTGTTCCTCAGGCTCTGGTTTTTTTCCTCGGGCTCTGGTTTTGTTCCTCGGACTCTAGTATAATTCCACGGGCTCTGGTTTTGTTCCTTGGGGCCTCCTTTTGTTCTTCGCGATCTGGTTTTGTTCCTCGAGATCTGGATTTGTTCCTCGGGCTCTGGTTTCTTTCCTCGGGAGCTCGTTTTGTTCCTCGAGCTGTGGTTTTGCTCCTCTAGCTCTCGTTGTCTTCCTTGGGCTCTGGTTTTCTTCCTCAGGCTCTGGTTTTCTTCCTCGAGGGCTAGTTTTGTTCCTCGGGGTCTCGTTTTATTCCTCGGACCCTCCTTTTATTCTTCGGGACCTGCTTTTGTGCCTTGGGCTCTGGTTTCTTTCCTCGGGCTCTGGTTTTGTTCCTCGAGCTGTGGTTTTGCTCCTCTAGCTCTGGTTGTCTTCCTCGGGCTCTGGTTTTCTTCCTCGAGGGCTGGTTTTGTTCCCCGGGCTCTGGTTTTGTTCTTCCAGCTCTGCTTTAGCTCCTCGGGCTCTGGTTTGGGTCCACGGGTCTCGTTTTGTTCCTCGGGCCCACCATTTGTTCCTCGGTCTCTGGTTTTGTTCCTCGGGTTCTGGTTTTCTTCCTCGGGCTCTGGTTTAATTTCTCGGGTTCTGGTTTTGTTCCTCGAGCTCTGGTTTAGTTCCATTGGCTCTGGTTTTGTTCCTCAGGCTCTGGTTTCTTTCCTCGGGCTCTGGTTTTGTTCCTCGAGCTGTGGTTTTGCTCCTCTAGCTCTGGTTGTCTTCCTCGGGCTCTGGTATTCTTCCTCGAGGGCTAGTTTTGTTCCTCGGGGTCTCGTTTTCTTCCTCGGACTCTCCTTTTGTTCTTCGGGACCTGTTTTTGTTCCTCGGGCTCTGGTTTCTTTCCTCGAGCTCTGGTTTTGTTCCTCGGGCTCTGGTTTTGTTCCTCGAGCTGTGGTTTGCTCCTCTAGCTCTCGTTGTCTTCCTCGGGCTCTGGTTTTCTTCCTCGAGGGCTAGTTTTGTTCCTCGGGCTCTGGTTTTTTTCCTTGGGCCCTCTTTTTGTTCTTCGGGATCTGGTTTTGTTCTTCGGGATCTGGTTTCGTTCCTCAGGCTCTGGTTTCTTTCCTCGGGCTCTGGTTTTGTTCCTCGAGCTGTGGTTTTGCTCCTCTAGCTCTGGTTGTCTTCCTCGGGCTCTGCTTTTCTTCCTCGGGCTCTGGTTTTCTTCCTCGACGGCTGGTTTTTTTCCCCGGGTCTGGTTTTGTTCTTCCAGCTCTGCTTTAGCTCCTCGGGCTCTGGTTTGGGTCCACGGGTCTCGTTTTGTTCCTCGGGCCCACCATTTGTTCCTCGGTCTCTGGTTTTGTTCCTCGGGTTCTGGTTTTCTTCCTCGGGCTCTGGTTTAATTTCTCGGGTTCTGGTTTTGTTCCTCGAGCTCTGGTTTAGTTCCATTGGCTCTGGTTTTGTTCCTCAGGCTCTGGTTTTTTTCCTCGGGCTCTGGTTTTGTTCCTTGGACTCTAGTATAATTCAACGGGCTCTGGTTTTGTTCCTTGGGGCCTCCATTTGTTCTTCGCAATCTGGTTTTGTTCCTCGGATTCTGGTTTTGTTCCTCGGGCTCTGGTTTCGTTCCTTGGGCTCTGGTTTCTTTCCTCGGGCTCTGGTTTTGTTCCTCGAGCTGTGGTTTTGCTCCTCTAGCTCTGGTTGTCTTCCTCGGGCTCTGGTTTCCTTCCTCAGGCTCTAGTTTTCTTCCTTGTGCTCTGTTTTAGTTCCATTGGCTCTTGTTTTGTTCCTTAGGCTCTGGTTTTTTTCCTCGGGCTCTGGTTTTGTTCCTCGGACTCTAGTATAATTCCACGGGCTCTGGTTTTGTTCCTTCGGGCCTTCTTTTGTTCTTCGCGATCTGGTTTTGTTCGTTGGGATCTGGTTTTGTTCCTCGGGCTCTGTTTTCTTTCCTCGGGCTCTGGTTTTGTTCCTCGAGCTGTGGTTTTGCTCCTCTAGCTCTCGTTGTCTTCCTCGGGCTCTGGTTTTCTTCCTCGGGCTCTGGTTTTGTTCCTCGGAGTCTAGTATAATTCCACGGGCTCTGGTTTTGTTCCTTGGGGCCTCCTTTTATTCTTCGCGATCTGGTTTTGTTCCTCGGGATCTGGTTTTGTTCCTCGGGCTCTGGTTTCTTTCCTCGGGAGCTCGTTTTGTTCCTCGAGCTGTGGTTTTGCTGCTCTAGCTCTCATTGTCTTCCTCGGGAGCTCGTTTTCTTCCTCGGGCTCTGGTATTCTTCCTCGAGGGCTAGTTCTGTTCCTCGGGGTCTCGTTTTATTCCTCGGGCCCTCCTTTTTTCTTCGGGATCTGGTTTTGTTCCTCGGGCTCTGGTTTTCTTCCTCGGGCTCTGGTTTCTTTCCTCGGGCTCTGGTTTTGTTCCTCGAGCTGTGGTTTTGCTCCTCTAGCTCTGGTTGTCTTCCTCGGGCTCTGGTATTCTTCCTCGAGGGCTAGTTTTGTTCCTCGGGGTTTCGTTTTCTTCCTCGGACTCTCCTTTTCTTCTTCGGGACCAGTTTTTGTTCCTCGGGCTCTGGTTTCTTTCCTTGGGCTCTGGTTTTGTTCCTCGAGCTGTGGTTTTGCTCCTCTAGCTCTGGTTGTCTTCCTCGGTCTCTGGTTTTCTTCCTCAGGCTCTGGTTTTCTTCCTCGAGGGCTGGTTTTGTTCCCCGGGCTCTAGTATAATTCCACGGGCTCTGGTTTTGTTCCTTGGGGCCTCCTTTTATTCTTCGCGATCTGGTTTTGTTCCTCGGGCTCTGGTTTCTTTCCTCGGGAGCTCGTTTTGTTCCTCGAGCTGTGGTTTTGCTCCTCTAGCTCTCATTGTCTTCCTCGGGAGCTCGTTTTCTTCCTCGGGCTCTGCTTTTCTTCCTCGAGGGCTAGTTTTGTTCCTCAGGGTCTCGTTTTATTCCTCGGGCCCTGCTTTTGTTCTTTGGGATCTGGTTTTCTTCCTCGGGCTCTGGTTTTCTTCCTCGGGCTCTGGTTTCTTTCCTCGGGCTCTGGTTTTGTTCCTCGAGCTGTTTTTGCTCCTCTAGCTCTGGTTGTCTTCCTCGGGCTCTGGTATTCTTCCTCGAGGGCTAGTTTTGTTCCTCGGGGTCTCGTTTTCTTCCTCGGACCCTCCTTTTTTTCCTCGGGCTCTGGTTTCTTTCCTCGGGCTCTGGTTTTGTTCCTCGAGCTGTGGTTTTGCTCCTCTAGCTCTGGTTGTCTTCCTCGGGCTCTGCTTTTCTTCCTCGAGGGCTAGTTTTGTTCCTCGGGCTCTGGTTTTATTCCTTGGGCCCTCCTTTTGTTCTTCGCGATCTGGTTTTGTTCCTCGGGATCTGGTTTCGTTCCTCGGGCTCTGGTTTCTTTCCTCGGGCTCTCTTTTTGTTCCTGGAGCTGTGGTTTTGCTCCTCTAGCTCTGGTTGTCTTCCTCGGGCTCTGGTTTTCTTCCTCGGGCTCTGGTTTTCTTCCTCGAGGGCTGGTTTTGTTCTTCCAGCTCTGCTTTAGCTCCTCGGGCTCTGGTTTGGGTCCACGGGTCTCGTTTTGTTCCTCAGGCCCACCATTTGTTCCTCGGTCTCTGGTTTTGTTCCTCGGGTTCTGGTTTTCTTCCTCGGGCTCTGGTTTAATTTCTCGGGTTCTGGTTTTGTTCCTCGAGCTCTGGTTTAGTTCCATTGGCTCTGGTTTTGTTCCTCAGGCTCTGGTTTTTTTCCTCGGGCTCTGGTTTTGTTCCTCGGAGTCTAGTATAATTCCACGGTCTCTGGTTTTGTTCCTTGGGGCCTCCTTTTATTCTTCGCAATCTGGTTTTGTTCCTCGGGCTCTGGTTTCTTTCCTCGGGAGCTCGTTTTGTTCCTCGAGCTGTGGTTTTGCTCCTCTAGCTTTCATTGTCTTCCTCGGGAGCTCGTTTTCTTCCTCGGGCTCTTCTTTTCTTCCTCGAGGGCTAGTTTTGTTCCTCGGGGTCTCGTTTTATTCCTCGGGCCCTCCTTTTGTTCTTCGGTATCTGGTTTTGTTCCTCGGGATCTGGTTTTCTTCCTCGGGCTCTGGTTTCTTTCCTCGGGCTCTGGTTTTGTTCCTCGAGCTGTGGTTTTGCTCCTCTAGCTCTGGTTGTCTTCCTCGGGCTCTGGTTTTCTTCCTTGGGCTCTGGTTTTCTTCCTCGAGGGCTGGTTTTGTTCCCCGGGCTCTGGTTTTGTTCTTCCAGCTCTGCTTTAGCTCCTCGAGCTCTGGTTTGGGTCCACGGGTCTCGTTTTGTTCCTCAAACCCACCATTTGTTCCTCGGTCTCTGGTTTTGTTCCTCGGGTTCTGGTTTTCTTCCTCGGGCTCTGGTTTAATTTCTCGGGTTCTGGTTTTGTTCCTCGAGCTCTGGTTTAGTTCCATTGGCTCTGGTTTTGTTCCTCAGGCTCTGTTTTTTTTCCTCGGGCTCTGGTTTTGTTCCTCGGAGTCTAGTATAATTCCACGGGCTCTGGTTTTTTTCCTTGGGGCCTCCTTTTATTCTTCGCGATCTGGTTTTGTTCCTCGGGCTCTGGTTTCTTTCCTCGGGAGCTCGTTTTGTTCCTCGAGCTGTGGTTTTGCTCCTCTAGCTCTCATTGTCTTCCTCGGGAGCTCGTTTTCTTCCTCGGGCTCTGCTTTTCTTCCTCGAGGGCTAGTTTTGTTCCTCAGGGTCTCGTTTTATTCCTCGGGCCCTCCTTTTGTTCTTTGGGATCTGGTTTTGTTCCTCGGGCTCTGGTTTTCTTCCTCGGGCTCTGGTTTCTTTCCTCGGGCTCTGGTTTTGTTCCTCGAGCTGTGGTTTTGCTCCTCTAGCTCTGGTTGTCTTCCTCGAGCTCTGGTATTCTTCCTCGAGGGCTAGTTTTGTTCCTCGGGGTCTCGTTTTCTTCCTCGGACCCTCCTTTTGTTCTTCGGGACCTGTTTTTGTTCCTCGGGCTCTGGTTTCTTTCCTCAGGCTCTGGTTTTGTTACTCGAGCTGTGGTTTTACTCCTCTAGCTCTGGTTGTCTTCCTCGGGCTCTGGTTTTCTTCCTCGAGGGCTAGTTTTGTTCCTCGGGCTCTGGTTTTATTCCTTGGGCCCTCCTTTTTTTCTTCGCGATCTGGTTTTGTTCCTCGGGCTCTGGTTTCGTTCCTCGGTCTCTGGTTTTCTTCCTCAGGCTCTGGTTTTCTTCCTCGAGGGCTGGTTTTGTTCCCCGGGCTCTAGTATAATTCCACGGGCTCTGGTTTTGTTCCTTGGGGCCTCCTTTTATTCTTCGCGATCTGGTTTTGTTCCTCGGGCTCTGGTTTCTTTCCTCGGGAGCTCGTTTTGTTCCTCGAGCTGTGGTTTTGCTGCTCTAGCTCTCATTGTCTTCCTCGGGAGCTCGTTTTCTTCCTCGGGCTCTGCTTTTCTTCCTCGAGGGCTAGTTTTGTTCCTCGGAGTCTCGTTTTATTCCTCGGGCCCTCCTTTTGTTCTTTGGGATCTGGTTTTGTTCCTCGGGCTCTGGTTTTCTTCCTCGGGCTCTGGTTTCTTTCCTCGGGCTCTGGTTTTGTTCCTCGAGCTGTGGTTTTGCTCCTCTAGCTCTGGTTGTCTTCCTCGGGCTCTGGTATTCTTCCTCGAGGGCTAGTTTTGTTCCTCGGGGTCTCGTTTTATTCCTCGGACCCTCCTTTTGTTCTTCGGGACCTGTTTTTGTTCCTTGGGCTCCGGTTTCTTTCCTCGGGCTCTGGTTTTGTTCCTCGAGCTGTGGTTCTACTCCTCTAGCTCTGGTTGTCTTCCTCTGGCTCTGGTTTTCTTCCTCGAGGGCTAGTTTTGTTCCTCGGGCTCTGGTTTTCTTCCTCGGGCCCTCTTTTTATTCTTCGGGATCTGGTTTTGTTCCTCGGGATCTGGTTTCGTTCCTCAGGCTCTGGTTTCTTTCCTCGGGCTCTGGTTTTGTTCCTCGAGCTGTGGTTTTGCTCCTCTAGCTCTGGTTGTCGTCCTCGGGCTCTGGTTTTCTTCCTCGGGCTCTGGTTTTCTTCCTCGAGAGCTGGTTTTGTTGCCCGGGCTCTGGTTTTGTTCTTCCAGCTCTGCTTTAGCTCCTCGGGCTCTGGTTTGGGTCCACGGGTCTCGTTTTGTTCCTCAGGCCCACCATTTGTTCCTCGGTCTCTAGTTTTGTTCCTCGGGTTCTGGTTTTCTTCCTCGGGCTCTGGTTTAATTTCTCGGGTTCTGGTTTTGTTCCTCGAGCTCTGGTTTAGTTCCATTGGCTCTGGTTTTGTTCCTCAGGCTCTGGTTTTTTTCCTCGGGCTCTGGTTTTGTTCCTCGGACTCTAGTATAATTCCACGGGCTCTGGTTTTGTTCCTCTGGGCCTCCTTTTGTTCTTCGCGATGTGATTTTGTTCCTTCGGCTCTGGTTTCTTTCCTTGGGTCTGGTTTTGTTCCTCGAGCTGGGGTTTTGCTGCTCTAGCTCTCGTTGTCTTCCTCGGGAGCTCGTTTTCTTCCTCGGGCTCTGCTTTTCTTCCTCGAGGGCTAGTTTTGTTCCTCGGGGTCTCCTTTTATTCCTCGGACCCTCCTTTTGTTCTTCGGGACCTGGTTTTCTTCCTTGGGCTCTGGTTTCTTTCCTCGGGCTCTGGTTTTGTTCCTCGAGCTGTGGTTTTGCTCCTCTAGCTCTGGTTGTCTTCCTCGGGCTCTGGTTTTCTTCCTCAGGCTCTGGTTTTCTTCCTAAGGCTCTGGTTTTCTTCCTCGAGGGCTGGTTTTGTTCCCTGGGCTCTGGTTTTGTTCTTCCAGCTCTGCTTTAGCTCCTCGGGCTCTGGTTTGGGTCCACGGGTCTCGTTTTGTTCCTCAGGCCCACCATTTGTTCCTCGGTCTCTGGTTTTGTTCCTCGGGTTCTGGTTTTCTTCCTCGGGCTCTGGTTTAATTTCTCGGGTTCTGGTTTTGTTCCTCGAGCTCTGTTTTAGTTCCATTGGCTCTGGTTTTGTTCCTCAGGCTCTGTTTTTTTTCCTCGGGCTCTGGTTTTGTTCCTCGGAGTCTAGTATAATTCCACGGTCTCTGGTTTTGTTCCTTGGGGCCTCCTTTTATTCTTCGCAATCTGGTTTTGTTCCTCGGGATCTGGTTTTGTTCCTCGGGCTCTGGTTTCTTTCCTCGGGAGCTCGTTTTGTTCCTCGAGCTGTGGTTTTGCTCCTCTAGCTCTCATTGTCTTCCTCGGGATCTCGTTTTCTTCCTCGGGCTCTTCTTTTCTTCCTCGAGGGCTAGTTTTGTTCCTCGGGGTCTCGTTTTATTCCTCGGGCCCTCCTTTTGTTCTTCGGTATCTGGTTTTGTTCCTCGGGATCTGGTTTCGTTCCTCAGGCTCTGGTTTCTTTCCTCGGGCTCTGGTTTTGTTCCTCGAGCTGTGGTTTTGCTCCTCTAGCTCTGGTTGTCTTCCTCGGGCTCTGGTTTTCTTCCTTGGGCTCTGGTTTTCTTCCTCGAGGGCTGGTTTTGTTCCCTGGGCTCTGGTTTTGTTCTTCCAGCTCTGCTTTAGCTCCTCGAGCTCTGGTTTGGGTCCACGGGTCTCGTTTTGTTCCTCAAACCCACCATTTGTTCCTTGGTCTCTGGTTTTGTTCCTCGGGTTCTGGTTTTCTTCCTCGGGCTCTGGTTTAATTTCTCGAGTTCTGGTTTTGTTCCTCGAGCTCTGTTTTAGTTCCATTGGCTCTGGTTTTGTTCCTCAGGCTCTGGTTTTTTTCCTCGGGCTCTGGTTTTGTTCCTCGGAGTCTAGTATAATTCCACGGGCTCTGGTTTTGTTCCTTGGGGCCTCCTTTTATTCTTCGCGATCTGGTTTTGTTCCTCGGGCTCTGGTTTCTTTCCTCGGGAGCTCCTTTTGTTCCTCGAGCTGTGGTTTTGCTCCTCTAGCTCTCATTGTCTTCCTCGGGCTCTGGTTTTCTTCCTCGGGCTCTGCTTTTCTTCCTCGAGGGCTAGTTTTGTTCCTCAGGGTCTCGTTTTATTCCTCGGGCCCTCCTTTTGTTCTTCGGGATCTGGTTTTCTTCCTCGGGCTCTGGTTTTCTTCCTCGGGCTCTGGTTTCTTTCCTCGGGCTCTGGTTTTGTTCCTCGAGCTGTGGTTTTGCTCCTCTAGCTCTGGTTGTCTTCCTCGAGCTCTGGTATTCTTCCTCGAGGGCTAGTTTTGTTCCTCGGGGTCTCGTTTTCTTCCTCGGACCCTCCTTTTGTTCTTCGGGACCTGTTTTTGTTCCTCGGGCTCTGGTTTCTTTCCTCGGGCTCTGGTTTTGTTACTCGAGCTGTGGTTTTGCTCGTCTAGCTCTCATTGTCTTCCTCGGGAGCTCGTTTTCTTCCTCGGACCCTCCTTTTGTTCTTCGGGACCTGTTTTTGTTCCTCGGGCTCTGGTTTCTTTCCTCGGGCTCTGGTTTTGTTACTCGAGCTGTGGTTTTACTCCTCTAGCTCTGGTTGTCTTCCTCGGGCTCTGGCTTTCTTCCTCGAGGGCTAGTTTTGTTCCTCGGGCTCTGGTTTTATTCCTTGGGCCCTCCTTTTGTTCTTCGTGATCTGGTTTTATCCCTCGGGCTCTGGTTTCGTTCCTCGGGCTCTGGTTTTTTTCCTCGGGCTCTCTTTTTGTTCCTGGAGCTGTGGTTTTGCTCCTCTAGCTCTGGTTGTCTTCCTCGGGCTCTGCTTTTCTTCCTCGGGCTCTGGTTTTCTTCCTCGACGGCTGGTTTTGTTCCCCGGGCTCTGGTTTTGTTCTTCCAGCTCTGCTTTAGCTCCTCGGGCTCTGGTTTGGGTCCACGGGTCTCGTTTTGTTCCTCAGGCCCACCATTTGTTCCTCGGTCTCTGGTTTTGTTCCTCGGGTTCTGGTTTTCTTCCTCGGGCTCTGGTTTAATTTCTCGGGTTCTGGTTTTGTTCCTCGAGCTCTGGTTTAGTTCCATTGGCTCTGGTTTTGTTCCTCAGGCTCTGGTTTTTTTCCTCGGGCTCTGGTTTTGTTCCTCGGACTCTAGTATAATTCCACGGTCTCTGGTTTTGTTCCTTGGGGCCTCCTTTTATTCTTCGCAATCTGGTTTTGTTCCTCGGGATCTGGTTTTGTTCCTCGGGCTCTGGTTTCTTTCCTCGGGAGCTCGTTTTGTTCCTCGAGCTGTGGTTTTGCTCGTCTAGCTCTCATTGTCTTCCTCGGGAGCTCGTTTTCTTCCTCGGGCTCTGGTTTTCTTCCTCGAGGGCTAGTTCTGTTCCTCGGGGTCTCGTTTTATTCCTCAGGCCCTGCTTTTGTTCTTCGGGATCTGGTTTTGTTCCTCGGGCTCTGGTTTTCTTCCTCGGGCTCTGGTTTCTTTCCTCGGGCTCTGGTTTTGTTCCTCGAGCTGTGGTTTTGCTCCTCTAGCTCTGGTTGTCTTCCTCGGGCTCTGGTATTCTTCCTCGAGGGCTAGTTTTGTTCCTCAGGGTTTCGTTTTCTTCCTCGGACTCTCCTTTTCTTCTTCGGGACCCGTTTTTGTTCCTCGGGCTCTGGTTTCTTTCCTTGGGCTCTGGTTTTGTTCCTCGAGCTGTGGTTTTGCTCCTCTAACTCTGGTTGTCTTCCTCGGTCTCTGGTTTTCTTCCTCAGGCTCTGGTTTTCTTCCTCGAGGGCTGGTTTTGTTCCCCGGGCTCTAGTATAATTCCACGGGCTCTGGTTTTGTTCCTTGGGGCCTCCTTTTGTTCTTCGCGATCTGGTTTTGTTCCTCGGGCTCTGGTTTCGTTCCTCGGTCTCTGGTTTTCTTCCTCAGGCTCTGGTTTTCTTCCTCGAGGGCTGGTTTTGTTCCCCGGGCTCTAGTATAATTCCACGGGCTCTGGTTTTGTTCCTTGGGGCCTCCTTTTATTCTTCGCGTTATGGTTTTGTTCCTCGGGCTCTGGTTTCTTTCCTCGGGAGCTCGTTTTGTTCCTCGAGCTGTGGTTTTGCTGCTCTAGCTCTCATTGTCTTCCTCGGGAGCTCGTTTTCTTCCTCGGGCTCTGCTTTTCTTCCTCGAGGGCTAGTTTTGTTCCTCGGAGTCTCGTTTTATTCCTCGGGCCCTCCTTTTGTTCTTTGGGATCTGGTTTTGTTCCTCGGGCTCTGGTTTTCTTCCTCGGGCTCTGGTTTCTTTCCTCGGGCTCTGGTTTTGTTCCTCGAGCTGTGGTTTTGCTCCTCTAGCTCTGGTTGTCTTCCTCGGGCTCTGGTATTCTTCCTCGAGGGCTAGTTTTGTTCCTCGGGGTCTCGTTTTATTCCTCGGACCCTCCTTTTGTTCTTCGGGACCTGTTTTTGTTCCTTGGGCTCCGGTTTCTTTCCTCGGGCTCTGGTTTTGTTCCTCGAGCTGTGGTTCTACTCCTCTAGCTCTGGTTGTCTTCCTCTGGCTCTGGTTTTCTTCCTCGAGGGCTAGTTTTGTTCCTCGGGCTCTGGTTTTCTTCCTCGGGCCCTCTTTTTATTCTTCGGGATCTGGTTTTGTTCCTCGGGATCTGGTTTCGTTCCTCAGGCTCTGGTTTCTTTCCTCGGGCTCTGGTTTTGTTCCTCGAGCTGTGGTTTTGCTCCTCTAGCTCTGGTTGTCGTCCTCGGGCTCTGGTTTTCTTCCTCGGGCTCTGGTTTTCTTCCTCGAGAGCTGGTTTTGTTGCCCGGGCTCTGGTTTTGTTCTTCCAGCTCTGCTTTAGCTCCTCGGGCTCTGGTTTGGGTCCACGGGTCTCGTTTTGTTCCTCAGGCCCACCATTTGTTCCTCGGTCTCTAGTTTTGTTCCTCGGGTTCTGGTTTTCTTCCTCGGGCTCTGGTTTAATTTCTCGGGTTCTGGTTTTGTTCCTCGAGCTCTGGTTTAGTTCCATTGGCTCTGGTTTTGTTCCTCAGGCTCTGGTTTTTTTCCTCGGGCTCTGGTTTTGTTCCTCGGACTCTAGTATAATTCCACGGGCTCTGGTTTTGTTCCTCTGGGCCTCCTTTTGTTCTTCGCGATGTGATTTTGTTCCTTCGGCTCTGGTTTCTTTCCTTGGGTCTGGTTTTGTTCCTCGAGCTGGGGTTTTGCTGCTCTAGCTCTCGTTGTCTTCCTCGGGAGCTCGTTTTCTTCCTCGGGCTCTGCTTTTCTTCCTCGAGGGCTAGTTTTGTTCCTCGGGGTCTCCTTTTATTCCTCGGACCCTCCTTTTGTTCTTCGGGACCTGGTTTTCTTCCTTGGGCTCTGGTTTCTTTCCTCGGGCTCTGGTTTTGTTCCTCGAGCTGTGGTTTTGCTCCTCTAGCTCTGGTTGTCTTCCTCGGGCTCTGGTTTTCTTCCTCAGGCTCTGGTTTTCTTCCTCAGGCTCTGGTTTTCTTCCTCGAGGGCTGGTTTTGTTCCCTGGGCTCTGGTTTTGTTCTTCCAGCTCTGCTTTAGCTCCTCGGGCTCTGGTTTGGGTCCACGGGTCTCGTTTTGTTCCTCAGGCCCACCATTTGTTCCTCGGTCTCTGGTTTTGTTCCTCGGGTTCTGGTTTTCTTCCTCGGGCTCTGGTTTAATTTCTCGGGTTCTGGTTTTGTTCCTCGAGCTCTGTTTTAGTTCCATTGGCTCTGGTTTTGTTCCTCAGGCTCTGTTTTTTTTCCTCGGGCTCTGGTTTTGTTCCTCGGAGTCTAGTATAATTCCACGGTCTCTGGTTTTGTTCCTTGGGGCCTCCTTTTATTCTTCGCAATCTGGTTTTGTTCCTCGGGATCTGGTTTTGTTCCTCGGGCTCTGGTTTCTTTCCTCGGGAGCTCGTTTTGTTCCTCGAGCTGTGGTTTTGCTCCTCTAGCTCTCATTGTCTTCCTCGGGATCTCGTTTTCTTCCTCGGGCTCTTCTTTTCTTCCTCGAGGGCTAGTTTTGTTCCTCGGGGTCTCGTTTTATTCCTCGGGCCCTCCTTTTGTTCTTCGGTATCTGGTTTTGTTCCTCGGGATCTGGTTTCGTTCCTCAGGCTCTGGTTTCTTTCCTCGGGCTCTGGTTTTGTTCCTCGAGCTGTGGTTTTGCTCCTCTAGCTCTGGTTGTCTTCCTCGGGCTCTGGTTTTCTTCCTTGGGCTCTGGTTTTCTTCCTCGAGGGCTGGTTTTGTTCCCTGGGCTCTGGTTTTGTTCTTCCAGCTCTGCTTTAGCTCCTCGAGCTCTGGTTTGGGTCCACGGGTCTCGTTTTGTTCCTCAAACCCACCATTTGTTCCTTGGTCTCTGGTTTTGTTCCTCGGGTTCTGGTTTTCTTCCTCGGGCTCTGGTTTAATTTCTCGGGTTCTGGTTTTGTTCCTCGAGCTCTGTTTTAGTTCCATTGGCTCTGGTTTTGTTCCTCAGGCTCTGGTTTTTTTCCTCGGGCTCTGGTTTTGTTCCTCGGAGTCTAGTATAATTCCACGGGCTCTGGTTTTGTTCCTTGGGGCCTCCTTTTATTCTTCGCGATCTGGTTTTGTTCCTCGGGCTCTGGTTTCTTTCCTCGGGAGCTCGTTTTGTTCCTCGAGCTGTGGTTTTGCTCCTCTAGCTCTCATTGTCTTCCTCGGGCTCTGGTTTTCTTCCTCGGGCTCTGCTTTTCTTCCTCGAGGGCTAGTTTTGTTCCTCAGGGTCTCGTTTTATTCCTCGGGCCCTCCTTTTGTTCTTTGGGATCTGGTTTTCTTCCTCGGGCTCTGGTTTTCTTCCTCGGGCTCTGGTTTTTTTCCTCGGGCTCTGGTTTTGTTCCTCGAGCTGTGGTTTTGCTCCTCTAGCTCTGGTTGTCTTCCTCGAGCTCTGGTATTCTTCCTCGAGGGCTAGTTTTGTTCCTCGGGGTCTCGTTTTCTTCCTCGGACCCTCCTTTTGTTCTTCGGGACCTGTTTTTGTTCCTCGGGCTCTGGTTTCTTTCCTCGGGCTCTGGTTTTGTTACTCGAGCTGTGGTTTTACTCCTCTAGCTCTGGTTGTCTTCCTCGGGCTCTGGCTTTCTTCCTCGAGGGCTAGTTTTGTTCCTCGGGCTCTGGTTTTATTCCTTGGGCCCTCCTTTTGTTCTTCGCGATCTGGTTTTATCCCTCGGGCTCTGGTTTCGTTCCTCGGGCTCTGGTTTTTTTCCTCGGGCTCTCTTTTTGTTCCTGGAGCTGTGGTTTTGCTCCTCTAGCTCTGGTTGTCTTCCTCGGGCTCTGCTTTTCTTCCTCGGGCTCTGGTTTTCTTCCTCGACGGCTGGTTTTGTTCCCGGGCTCTGGTTTTGTTCTTCCAGCTCTGCTTTAGCTCCTCGGGCTCTGGTTTGGGTCCACGGGTCTCGTTTTGTTCCTCAGGCCCACCATTTGTTCCTCAGTCTCTGGTTTTGTTCCTCGGGTTCTGGTTTTCTTCCTCGGGCTCTGGTTTAATTTCTCGGGTTCTGGTTTTGTTCCTCGAGCTCTGGTTTAGTTCCATTGGCTCTGGTTTTGTTCCTCAGGCTCTGGTTTTTTTCCTCGGGCTCTGGTTTTGTTCCTCGGACTCTAGTATAATTCCACGGTCTCTGGTTTTGTTCCTTGGGGCCTCCTTTTATTCTTCGCAATCTGGTTTTGTTCCTCGGGATCTGGTTTTGTTCCTCGGGCTCTGGTTTCTTTCCTCGGGAGCTCGTTTTGTTCCTCGAGCTGTGGTTTTGCTCGTCTAGCTCTCATTGTCTTCCTCGGGAGCTCGTTTTCTTCCTCGGGCTCTGGTTTTCTTCCTCGAGGGCTAGTTCTGTTCCTCGGGGTCTCGTTTTATTCCTCAGGCCCTGCTTTTGTTCTTCGGGATCTGGTTTTGTTCCTCGGGCTCTGGTTTTCTTCCTCGGGCTCTGGTTTCTTTCCTCGGGCTCTGGTTTTGTTCCTCGAGCTGTGGTTTTGCTCCTCTAGCTCTGGTTGTCTTCCTCGGGCTCTGGTATTCTTCCTCGAGGGCTAGTTTTGTTCCTCAGGGTTTCGTTTTCTTCCTCGGACTCTCCTTTTCTTCTTCGGGACCCGTTTTTGTTCCTCGGGCTCTGGTTTCTTTCCTTGGGCTCTGGTTTTGTTCCTCGAGCTGTGGTTTTGCTCCTCTAACTCTGGTTGTCTTCCTCGGTCTCTGGTTTTCTTCCTCAGGCTCTGGTTTTCTTCCTCGAGGGCTGGTTTTGTTCCCCGGGCTCTAGTATAATTCCACGGGCTCTGGTTTTGTTCCTTGGGGCCTCCTTTTATTCTTCGCAATCTGGTTTTGTTCCTCGGGCTCTGGTTTCTTTCCTCGGGAGCTCGTTTTGTTCCTCGAGCTGTGGTTTTGCTGCTCTAGCTCTCATTGTCTTCCTCGGGAGCTCGTTTTCTTCCTCGGGCTCTGCTTTTCTTCCTCGAGGGCTAGTTTTCTTCCTCGGAGTCTCGTTTTCTTCCTCGGGCCCTCCTTTTGTTCTTTGGGATCTGGTTTTGTTCCTCGGGCTCTGGTTTTCTTCCTCGGGCTCTGGTTTCTTTCCTCGGGCTCTGGTTTTGTTCCTCGAGCTGTGGTTTTGCTCCTCTAGCTCTGGTTGTCTTCCTCGAGCTCTGGTATTCTTCCTCGAGGGCTAGTTTTGTTCCTCGGGGTCTCGTTTTCTTCCTCGGACCCTCCTTTTTTTCCTCGGGCTCTGGTTTCTTTCCTCGGGCTCTGGTTTTGTTCCTCGAGCTGTGGTTTTGCTCCTCTAGCTCTGGTTATCTTCCTCGGGCTCTGGTTTTCTTCCTCGAGGGCTAGTTTTGTTCCTCGGGCTCTGGTTTTATTCCTTGGGCCCTCCTTTTGTTCTTTGCGATCTGGTTTTGTTCCTCAGGCTCTGGTTTCGTTCCTAGGGCTCTGGTTTCTTTCCTCGGGCTCTCTTTTTGTTCCTGGAGCTGTGGTTTTGCTCCTCTAGCTCTGGTTGTCTTCCTCGGGCTCTGGTTTTCTTCCTCGGGCTCTGGTTTTCTTCCTCGAGGGCTGGTTTTGTTCCCCGGGCTCTGGTTTTGTTCTTCCAGCTCTGCTTTAGCTCCTCGGGCTCTGGTTTGGGTCCACGGGTCTCGTTTTGTTCCTCAGGCCCACCATTTGTTCCTCGGTCTCTGGTTTTGTTCCTCGGGTTCTGGTTTTCTTCCTCGGGCTCTGGTTTAATTTCTCGGGTTCTGGTTTTGTTCCTCGAGATCTGTTTTAGTTCCATTGGCTCTGGTTTTGTTCCTCAGGCTCTGGTTTTTTGCTTCGGGCTCTGGTTTTGTTCCTCGGAGTCTAGTATAATTCCACGGTCTCTGGTTTTGTTCCTTGGGGCCTCCTTTTATTCTTCGCAATCTGGTTTTGTTCCTCGGGATCTGGTTTTGTTCCTCGGGCTCTGGTTTCTTTCCTCGGGAGCTCCTTTTGTTCCTCGAGCTGTGGTTTTGCTCCTCTAGCTCTCATTGTCTTCCTCGGGATCTCGTTTTCTTCCTCGGGCTCTGCTTTTCTTCCTCGAGGGCTAGTTCTGTTCCTCGGGGTCTCGTTTTATTCCTCGGGCCCTCCTTTTGTTCTTCGGGATCTGGTTTTGTTCCTCGGGCTCTGGTTTTCTTCCTCGGGCTCTGGTTTCTTTCCTCGGGCTCTGGTTTTGTTCCTCGAGCTGTGGTTTTGCTCCTCTAGCTCTGGTTGTCTTCCTCGGGCTCTGGTATTCTTCCTCGAGGGCTAGTTTTGTTCCTTAGGGTCTCGTTTTATTCCTCGGACCCTCCTTTTATTCTTCGGGACCTGCTTTTGTGCCTTGGGCTCTGGTTTCTTTCCTCGGGCTCTGGTTTTGTTCCTCGAGCTGTGGTTTTGCTCCTCTAGCTCTGGTTGTCTTCCTCGGGCTCTGGTATTCTTCCTCGAGGGCTGGTTTTGTTCCCCGGGCTCTGGTTTTGTTCTTCCAGCTCTGCTTTATCTCCTCGGGCTCTGGTTTGGGTCCACGGGTCTCGTTTTGTTCCTCGGGCCCACCATTTGTTCCTCGGTCTCTGGTTTTGTTCCTCGGGTTCTGGTTTTCTTCCTCGGGCTCTGGTTTAATTTCTCGGGTTCTGGTTTTGTTCCTCGAGCTCTCGTTTAGTTCCATTGGCTCTGGTTTTGTTCCTCAGGCTCTGTTTTTTTTTCCTCGGGCTCTGGTTTTGTTCCTGGGACTCTAGTATAATTCCACGGTCTCTGGTTTTGTTCCTTGGGGCCTCCTTTTATTCTTCGCAATCTGGTTTTGTTCCTCGGGATCTGGTTTTGTTCCTCGGGCTCTGGTTTCTTTCCTCGGGAGCTCCTTTTGTTCCTCGAGCTGTGGTTTTGCTCCTCTAGCTCTCATTGTCTTCCTCGGGAGCTCGTTTTCTTCCTCGGGCTCTGCTTTTCTTCCTCGAGGGCTAGTTTTGTTCCTCGGGGTCTCGTTTTATTCCTCGGGCCCTCCTTTTGTTCTTCGGTATCTGGTTTTGTTCCTCGGGATCTGGTTTTGTTCCTCGGGCTCTGGTTTCTTTCCTCGGGCTCTGGTTTTGTTCCTCGAGCTGTGGTTTTGCTCCTCTAGCTCTGGTTGTCTTCCTCGAGCTCTGGTATTCTTCCTCGAGGGCTAGTTTTGTTCCTCGGGGTCTCGTTTTCTTCCTCGGACCCTCCTTTTTTTCCTCGGGCTCTGGTTTCTTTCCTCGGGCTCTGGTTTTGTTCCTCGAGCTGTGGTTTTGCTCCTCTAGCTCTGGTATCTTCCTCGGGCTCTGGTATTCTTCCTCGAGGGCTAGTTTTGTTCCTCGGGGTCTCGTTTTCTTCCTCGGACTCTCCTTTTGTTCTTCGGGACCCGTTTTTGTTCCTCGGGCTCTGGTTTCTTTCCTTGGGCTCTGGTTTTGTTCCTCGAGCTGTGGTTTTGCTCCTCTAGCTCTGGTTGTCTTCCTCGGTCTCTGGTTTTCTTCCTCGGGCTCTGGTTTTCTTCCTCGAGGGCTGGTTTTGTTCCCCGGGCTCTGGTTTTGTTCTTCCAGCTCTGCTTTATCTCCTCGTGCTCTGGTTTGGGTCCACGGGTCTCGTTTTGTTCCTCAAACCCACCATTTGTTCCTCGGTCTCTGGTTTTGTTCCTCTGGTTCTGGTTTTCTTCCTCGGGCTCTGGTTTAATTTCTCGGGTTCTGGTTTTGTTCCTCGAGCTCTGGTTTAGTTCCATTGGCTCTGGTTTTGTTCCTCAGGCTCTGGTTTTGTTCCTCGGGCTCTGGTTTTGTTCCTCGAGCTGTGGTTTTGCTCCTCTAGCTCTGGTTGTCTTCCTCGGGCTCTGCTTTTCTTCCTCGGGCTCTGGTTTTCTTCCTCGACGGCTGGTTTTGTTCCCCGGGTCTGGTTTTGTTCTTCCAGCTCTGCTTTAGCTCCTCGGGCTCTGGTTTGGGTCCACGGGTCTCGTTTTGTTCCTCGGGCCCACCATTTCTTCCTAGGGCTCTGCTTTTGTTCCTCAGGCTCTGTTTTTTTTCCTCGGGCTCTGGTTTTGTTCCTCGGACTCTAGTATAATTCCACGGGCTCTGGTTTTGTTCCTTGGGGCCTCCTTTTGTTCTTCGCGATCTGGTTTTGTTCCTCGAGATCTGGATTTGTTCCTCGGGCTCTGGTTTCTTTCCTCGGGAGCTCGTTTTGTTCCTCGAGCTGTGGTTTTGCTCCTCTAGCTCTCGTTGTCTTCCTTGGGGTCTGGTTTTCTTCCTCAGGCTCTGGTTTTCTTCCTCGAGGGCTAGTTTTGTTCCTCGGGGTCTCGTTTTATTCCTCGGACCCTCCTTTTATTCTTCGGGACCTGCTTTTGTGCCTTGGGCTCTGGTTTCTTTCCTCGGGCTCTGGTTTTGTTCCTCGAGCTGTGGTTTTGCTCCTCTAGCTCTGGTTGTCTTCCTCGGGCTCTGGTTTTCTTCCTCCAGGGCTGGTTTTGTTCCCCGGGCTCTGGTTTTGTTCTTCCAGCTCTGCTTTAGCTCCTCGGGCTCTGGTTTGGGTCCACGGGTCTCGTTTTGTTCCTCGGGCCCACCATTTGTTCCTCGGTCTCTGGTTTTGTTCCTCGGGTTCTGGTTTTCTTCCTCGGGCTCTGGTTTAATTTCTCGGGTTCTGGTTTTGTTCCTCGAGCTCTGGTTTAGTTCCATTGGCTCTGGTTTTGTTCCTCAGGCTCTGGTTTTTTTCCTCGGGCTCTGGTTTTGTTCCTTGGACTCTAGTATAATTCAACGGGCTCTGGTTTTGTTCCTTGGGGCCTCCTTTTGTTCTTCGCGAACTGGTTTTGTTCCTCGGATTCTGGTTTTGTTCCTCGGGCTCTGGTTTCGTTCCTTGGGCTCTGGTTTCTTTCCTCGGGCTCTGGTTTTGTTCCTCGAGCTGTGGTTTTGCTCCTCTAGCTCTCGTTGTCTTCCTCGGGCTCTGGTTTTCTTCCTCGGGCTCTGGTTTTGTTCCTCGGAGTCTAGTATAATTCCACGGTCTCTGGTTTTGTTCCTTGGGGCCTCCTTTTATTCTTCGCAATCTGGTTTTGTTCCTCGGGATCTGGTTTTGTTCCTCGGGCTCTGGTTTCTTTCCTCGGGAGCTCCTTTTGTTCCTCGAGCTGTGGTTTTGCTCCTCTAGCTCTCATTGTCTTCCTCGGGAGCTCGTTTTCTTCCTCAGGCTCTGGTTTTCTTCCTCGAGGGCTAGTTCTGTTCCTTGGGGTCTGGTTTTATTCCACGGGCCCTCCTTTTGTTCTTCGGGATCTGGTTTTGTTCCTCGGGCTCTGGTTTTCTTCCTCGGGCTCTGGTTTCTTTCCTCGGGCTCTGGTTTTGTTCCTCGAGCTGTGGTTTTGCTCCTCTAGCTCTGGTTGTCTTCCTCGGGCTCTGGTATTCTTCCTCGAGGGCTAGTTTTGTTCCTCGGGGTCTCGTTTTATTCCTCGGACCCTCCTTTTATTCTTCGGGACCTGCTTTTGTGCCTTGGGCTCTGGTTTCTTTCCTCGGGCTCTGGTTTTGTTCCTCGAGCTGTGGTTTTGCTCCTCTAGCTCTGGTTGTCTTCCTCGGGCTCTGGTATTCTTCCTCGAGGGCTGGTTTTGTTCCCCGGGCTCTGGTTTTGTTCTTCCAGCTCTGCTTTATCTCCTCGGGCTCTGGTTTGGGTCCACGGCTCTCGTTTTGTTCCTCGGGCCCACCATTTCTTCCTCGGTCTCTGGTTTTGTTCCTCGGGTTCTGGTTTTCTTCCTCGGGCTCTGGTTTAATTTCTCGGGTTCTGGTTTTGTTCCTCGAGCTCGGGTTTAGTTCCATTGGCTCTGGTTTTGTTCCTCAGGCTCTGGTTTTTTTCCTCGGGCTCTGGTTTTGTTCCTCGGAGTCTAGTATAATTCCACGGTCTCTGGTTTTGTTCCTTGGGGCCTCCTTTTATTCTTCGCAATCTGGTTTTGTTCCTTGGGATCTGGTTTTGTTCCTCGGGCTCTGGTTTCTTTCCTCGGGAGCTCCTTTTGTTCCTCGAGCTGTGGTTTTGCTCCTCTAGCTCTCATTGTCTTCCTCGGGAGCTCGTTTTCTTCCTCGGGCTCTGGTTTTCTTCCTCGAGGGCTAGTTCTGTTCCTCGGGGTCTCGTTTTATTCCTCGGGCCCTGCTTTTGTTCTTTGGGATCTGGTTTTGTTCCTCGGGCTCTGGTTTTCTTCCTCGGGCTCTGGTTTCTTTCCTCGGGCTCTGGTTTTGTTCCTCGAGCTGTGGTTTTGCTCCTCTAGCTCTGGTTGTCTTCCTCGGGCTCTGGTATTCTTCCTCGAGGGCTAGTTTTGTTCCTCGGGGTCTCGTTTTCTTCCTCGGACTCTCCTTTTGTTCTTCGGGACCCGTTTTTGTTCCTCGGGCTCTGGTTTCTTTCCTTGGGCTCTGGTTTTTTTCCTCGAGCTGTGGTTTTGCTCCTCTAGCTCTGGTTGTCTTCCTCGGTCTCTGGTTTTCTTCCTCAGGCTCTGGTTTTCTTCCTCGAGGGCTGGTTTTGTTCCCCGGGCTCTAGTATAATTCCACGGGCTCTGGCTTTGTTCCTTGTGGCCTCCTTTTATTCTTCGCGATCTGGTTTTGTTGCTCGGGCTCTGGTTTCTTTCCTCGGGAGCTCGTTTTGTTCCTCGAGCTGTGGTTTTGCTGCTCTAGCTCTCATTGTCTTCCTCGGGAGCTCGTTTTCTTCCTCGGGCTCTGCTTTTCTTCCTCGAGGGCTAGTTTTGTTCCTCGGAGTCTCGTTTTATTCCTCGGGCCCTCCTTTTGTTCTTCGGTATCTGGTTTTGTTCCTCGGGCTCTGGTTTTCTTCCTCGGGCTCTGGTTTCTTTCCTCGGGCTCTGGTTTTGTTCCTCGAGCTGTGGTTTTGCTCCTCTAGCTCTGGTTGTCTTCCTCGAGCTCTGGTATTCTTCCTCGAGGGCTAGTTTTGTTCCTCGGGCTCTGGTTTTATTCCTTGGGCCCTCCTTTTGTTCTTCGCGATCTGGTTTTGTTCCTCGGGCTCTGGTTTCGTTCCTCGGGCTCTGGTTTCTTTCCTCGGGCTCTCTTTTTGTTCCTGGAGCTGTGGTTTTGCTCCTCTAGCTCTGGTTGTCTTCCTCGGGCTCTGGTTTTCTTCCTCGGGCTCTGGTTTTCTTCCTCGAGGGCTGGTTTTGTTCCCCGGGCTCTGGTTTTGTTCTTCCAGCTCTGCTTTAGCTCCTCGGGCTCTGGTTTGGGTCCATGGGTCTCGTTTTGTTCCTCAGGCCCACCATTTGTTCCTCGGTCTCTGGTTTTGTTCCTCGGGCTCTGGTTTTCTTCCTCGGGCTCTGGTTTAATTTCTCGGGTTCTGGTTTTGTTCCTCGAGCTCTGGTTTAGTTCCATTGGCTCTGGTTTTGTTCCTCAGGCTCTGGTTTTTTTCCTCGGGCTCTGGTTTTGTTCCTCGGAGTCTAGTATAATTCCACGGTCTCTGGTTTTGTTCCTTGGGGCCTCCTTTTATTCTTCGCAATCTGGTTTTGTTCCTCGGGCTCTGGTTTCTTTCCTCGAGAGCTCGTTTTGTTCCTCGAGCTGTGGTTTTGCTCCTCTAGCTCTCATTGTCTTCCTCGGGAGCTCGTTTTCTTCCTCGGGCTCTTCTTTTCTTCCTCGAGGGCTAGTTTTGTTCCTCGGGGTCTCGTTTTATTCCTCGGGCCCTCCTTTTGTTCTTCGGTATCTGGTTTTGTTCCTCGGGCTCTGGTTTTCTTCCTCGGGCTCTGGTTTCTTTCCTCGGGCTCTGGTTTTGTTCCTCGAGCTGTGGTTTTGCTCCTCTAGCTCTGGTTGTCTTCCTCGGGCTCTGGTATTCTTCCTCGAGGGCTAGTTTTCTTCCTCGGGGTCTCGTTTTCTTCCTCGGACTCTCCTTTTGTTCTCCGGGACCTGTTTTTGTTCCTCGGGATCTGGTTTCTTTCCTCGAGCTCTGGTTTTGTTCCTCGGGCTCTGGTTTTGTTCCTGGAGCTGTGGTTTTGCTCCTCTAGCTCTGGTTGTCTTCCTCGGGCTCTGCTTTTCTTCCTCGGGCTCTGGTTTTCTTCCTCGACGGCTGGTTTTGTTCCCCGGGTCTGGTTTTGTTCTTCCAGCTCTGCTTTAGCTCCTCAGGCTCTGGTTTGGGTCCACGGGTCTCGTTTTGTTCCTCGGGCCCACCATTTCTTCCTAGGGCTCTGCTTTTGTTCCTCAGGCTCTGTTTTTTTTCCTCGGGCTCTGGTTTTGTTCCTCGGACTCTAGTATAATTCCACGGGCTCTGGTTTTGTTCCTTGGGGCCTCCTTTTGTTCTTCGCGATCTGGTTTTGTTCCTCGAGATCTGGATTTGTTCCTCGGGCTCTGGTTTCTTTCCTCGGGAGCTCGTTTTGTTCCTCGAGCTGTGGTTTTGCTCCTCTAGCTCTCGTTGTCTTCCTCAGGCTCTGGTTTTCTTCCTCGGGCTCTTCTTTTCTTCCTCGAGGGCTAGTTTTGTTCCTCGGGGTCTCGTTTTATTCCTCGGACCCTCCTTTTATTCTTCAGGACCTGCTTTTGTGCATTGGGCTCTGGTTTCTTTCCTCGGGCTCTGGTTTTCTTTCTCGAGCTGTGGTTTTGCTCCTCTAGCTCTGGTTGTCTTCCTCGGGCTCTGGTTTCCTTCCTCGGGCTCTGGTTTTCTTCCTTGTGCTCTGTTTTAGTTCCATTGGCTCTTGTTTTGTTCCTTAGGCTCTGGTTTTTTTCCTCGGGCTCTGGTTTTCTTCCTCGGACTCTAGTATAATTCCACGGGCTCTGGTTTTCTTCCTTCGGGCCTTCTTTTGTTCTTCGCGATCTGGTTTTGTTCGTTGGGATCTGCTTTTGTTCCTCGGGATCTGGTTTTCTTCCTCGGGCTCTGGTTTTCTTCCTCGAGGGCTGGTTTTGTTCCCTGGGCTCTGGTTTTGTTCTTCCAGCTCTGCTTTAACTCCTCGGGCTCTGGTTTGGGTCCACGGACTCTAGTATAATTCCGCGGGCTCTGGTTTTGTTCCTTGGGGACTCCTTTTGTTCTTCGCGATCTGGTTTTGTTCCTCGGGATCTGGTTTTGTTCCTCGGGCTCTGGTTTCTTTCCTCGGGAGCTCGTTTTGTTCCTCGAGCTGTGGTTTTGCTCCTCTAGCTCTCCTTGTCTTCCTCGGGCTCTGGTTTTCTTCCTCGGGCTCTTCTTTTCTTCCTCGAGGGCTAGTTTTGTTCCTCGGGGTCTCGTTTTATTCCTCGGACCCTCCTTTTGTTCTTCGGGACCTTCTTTTGTTCCTTGGGCTCTGGTTTCTTTCCTCGGGCTCTGGTTTTGTTCCTCGAGCTGTGGTTTTGCTCCTCTAGCTCTGGTTGTCTTCCTCGGGCTCTGGTTTTCTTCCTCGGGCTCTGGTTTTCTTCCTCGAGGGCTGGTTTTGTTCCCCGGGCTCTGGTTTTGTTCTTCCAGCTCTGCTTTAGCTCCTCGGGCTCTGGTTTGGGTCCACGGGTCTCGTTTTGTTCCTCAGGCCCACCATATGTTCCTCGGTCTCTGGTTTTGTTCCTCGGGTTCTGGTTTTCTTCCTCGGGCTCTGGTTTAATTTCTCGGGTTCTGGTTTTGTTCCTCGAGCTCTGGTTTAGTTCCATTGGCTCTGGTTTTGTTCCTCAGGCTCTGTTTTTTTTCCTCGGGCTCTGGTTTCTTTCCTCGGGAGCTCGTTTTGTTCCTCGAGCTGTGGTTTTGCTCCTCTATCTCTCATTGTCTTCCTCGGGAGCTCGTTTTCTTCCTCGGGCTCTGCTTTTCTTCCTCGGGGGCTAGTTTTGTTCCTCGGAGTCTCGTTTTATTCCTCGGGCCCTCCTTTTGTTCTTTGGGATCTGGTTTTGTTCCTCGGGATCTGGTTTTCTTCCTCGGGCTCTGGTTTCTTCCCTCGGGCTCTGGTTTTGTTCCTCGAGCTGTGGTTTTGCTCCTCTAGCTCTGGTTGTCTTCCTCGAGCTCTGATATTCTTCCTCGAGGGCTAGTTTTGTTCCTCGGGCTCTGGTTTTATTCCTTGGGCCCTCCTTTTGTTCTTCACGATCTGGTTTTGTTCCTCGGGCTCTGGTTTCGTTCCTCGGGCTCTGGTTTCTTTCCTCGGGCTCTCTTTTTGTTCCTGGAGCTGTGGTTTTGCTCCTCTAGCTCTGGTTGTCTCCCTCGGGCTCTGGTTTTCTTCCTCGGGCTCTGGTTTTCTTCCTCGAGGGCTGGTTTTGTTCCCCGGGCTCTGGTTTTGTTCTTCCAGCTCTGCTTTAGCTCCTCGGGCTCTGGTTTGGGTCCATGGGTCTCGTTTTGTTCCTCAGGCCCACCATTTGTTCCTCGGTCTCTGGTTTTGTTCCTCGGGTTCTGGTTTTCTTCCTCGGGCTCTGGTTTAATTTCTCGGGTTCTGGTTTTGTTCCTCGAGCTCTGGTTTTGTTCCTCGGGATCTGGTTTTGTTCCTCAGGCTCTGGTTTTTTTCCTCGGGCTCTGGTTTTGTTCCTCGGAGTCTAGTATAATTCCACGGTCTCTGGTTTTGTTCCTTGGGGCCTCCTTTTATTCTTCGCAATCTGGTTTTGTTCCTCGGGATCTGGTTTCTTTCCTCGAGAGCTCGTTTTGTTCCTCGAGCTGTGGTTTTGCTCCTCTAGCTCTCATTGTCTTCCTCGGGAGCTCGTTTTCTTCCTCGGGCTCTTCTTTTCTTCCTCGAGGGCTAGTTTTGTTCCTCGGGGTCTCGTTTTATTCCTCGGGCCCTCCTTTTGTTCTTCGGTATCTGGTTTTGTTCCTCGGGATCTGGTTTTCTTCCTCGGGCTCTGGTTTCTTTCCTCGGGCTCTGGTTTTGTTCCTCGAGCTGTGGTTTTGCTCCTCTAGCTCTGGTTGTCTTCCTCGGGCTCTGGTATTCTTCCTCGAGGGATAGTTTTCTTCCTCGGGGTCTCGTTTTCTTCCTCGGACTCTCCTTTTGTTCTTCGGGACCTGTTTTTGTTCCTAGGGATCTGGTTTCTTTCCTCGAGCTCTGGTTTTGTTCCTCGGGCTCTGGTTTTGTTCCTGGAGCTGTGGTTTTGCTCCTCTAGCTCTGGTTGTCTTCCTCGGGCTCTGCTTTTCTTCCTCGGGCTCTGGTTTTCTTCCACGACGGCTGGTTTTGTTCCCCGGGTCTGGTTTTGTTCTTCCAGCTCTGCTTTAGCTCCTCAGGCTCTGGTTTGGGTCCACGGGTCTCGTTTTGTTCCTCGGGCCCACCATTTCTTCCTAGGGCTCTGCTTTTGTTCCTCAGGCTCTGTTTTTTTTCCTCGGGCTCTGGTTTTGTTCCTCGGACTCTAGTATAATTCCACGGGCTCTGGTTTTGTTCCTTGGGGCCTCCTTTTGTTCTTCGCGATCTGGTTTTGTTCCTCGAGATCTGGATTTGTTCCTCGGGCTCTGGTTTCTTTCCTCGGGAGCTCGTTTTGTTCCTCGAGCTGTGGTTTTGCTCCTCTAGCTCTCGTTGTCTTCCTCGGGCTCTGGTTTTCTTCCTCGGGCTCTTCTTTTCTTCCTCGAGGGCTAGTTTTGTTCCTCGGGGTCTCGTTTTATTCCTCGGACCCTCCTTTTATTCTTCAGGACCTGCTTTTGTGCATTGGGCTCTGGTTTCTTTCCTCGGGCTCTGGTTTTCTTTCTCGAGCTGTGGTTTTGCTCCTCTAGCTCTGGTTGTCTTCCTCGGGCTCTGGTTTCCTTCCTCGGGCTCTGGTTTTCTTCCTTGTGCTCTGTTTTAGTTCCATTGGCTCTTGTTTTGTTCCTTAGGCTCTGGTTTTTTTCCTCGGGCTCTGGTTTTGTTCCTCGGACTCTAGTATAATTCCACGGGCTCTGGTTTTCTTCCTTCGGGCCTTCTTTTGTTCTTCGCGATCTGGTTTTGTTCGTTGGGATCTGGTTTTGTTCCTCGGGCTCTGGTTTTCTTCCTCGGGCTCTGGTTTTCTTCCTCGAGGGCTGGTTTTGTTCCCCGGGCTCTGGTTTTGTTCTTCCAGCTCTGCTTTAACTCCTCGGGCTCTGGTTTGGGTCCACGGACTCTAGTATAATTCCGCGGGCTCTGGTTTTGTTCCTTGGGGACTCCTTTTGTTCTTCGCGATCTGGTTTTGTTCCTCGGGATCTGGTTTTGTTCCTCGGGCTCTGGTTTCTTTCCTCGGGAGCTCGTTTTGTTCCTCGAGCTGTGGTTTTGCTCCTCTAGCTCTCCTTGTCTTCCTCGGGCTCTGGTTTTCTTCCTCGGGCTCTTCTTTTCTTCCTCGAGGGCTAGTTTTGTTCCTCGGGGTCTCGTTTTATTCCTCGGACCCTCCTTTTGTTCTTCGGGACCTTCTTTTGTTCCTTGGGCTCTGGTTTCTTTCCTCGGGCTCTGGTTTTGTTCCTCGAGCTGTGGTTTTGCTCCTCAGGCTCTGGTTTTCTCCCTCGGGCTCTTCTTTTCTTCCTCGGGCTCTGCTTTTCTTCCTCGAGGGCTGGTTTTTTTCCCCGGGCTCTGGTTTTGTTCTTCCAGCTCTGCTTTAGCTCCTCGGGCTCTGGTTTGGGTCCACGGGTCTCGTTTTGTTCCTCAGGCCCACCATTTCTTCCTCGGTCTCTAGTTTTGTTCCTCGGGTTCTGGTTTTCTTCCTCGGGCTCTGGTTTAATTTCTCGGGTTCTGGTTTTGTTCCTCGAGCTCTGGTTTAGTTCCATTGGCTCTGGTTTTGTTCCTCAGGCTCTGTTTTTTTTCCTCGGGCTCTGGTTTTGTTCCTGGGACTCTAGTATAATTCCACGGGCTCTGGTTTTGTTCCTCGGGATCTGGTTTTGTTCCTCAGGCTCTGGTTTTTTTGCTCGGGCTCTGGTTTTGTTCCTGGGGGCCTCCTTTTGTTCTTCGCGATCTGGTTTTGTTCCTCGGGATCTGGTTTTGTTCCTCGGGCTCTGGTTTCTTTCCTCGGGAGCTCGTTTTGTTCCTCGAGCTGTGGTTTTACTCCTCTAGCTCTCGTTGTCTTCCTCAGGCTCTGTTTTTCTTCCTCGTGGGCTAGTTTTGTTCCTCGGGCTCTGGTTTTTTTCCTCGGGCCCTCCTTTTGTTCTTCCGGATCTGGTTTTGTTCCTCGGGATCTGGTTTCGTTCCTCAGGCTCTGGTTTCTTTCCTCGGGCTCTGGTTTTGTTCCTCGAGCTGTGGTTTTGCTCCTCTAGCTCTCGTTCTCTTCCTCGGGCTCTGGTATTCTTCCTCAAGGGCTAGTTTTGTTCCTCGGGGTCTCGTTTTATTCCTAGGACCCTCCTTTTGTTCTTCGGGACCTGTTTTTGTTCCTTGGGCTCCGGTTTCTTTCCTCAGGCTCTGGTTTTGTTCCTCGAGCTGTGGTTTTGCTCCTCTAGCTTTGGTTGTCTTCCTCGGGCTCTGGTTTTCTTCCTCAGGCTCTGGTTTTCTTCCTCGAGGGCTGGTTTTGTTCCCCGGGCTCTGGTTCTGTTCTTCCAGCTCTGCTTTAGCTCCTCGGGCTCTGGTTTGGGTCCATGGGTCTCGTTTTGTTCCTCGGGCCCACCATTTCTTCCTCGGTCTCTGGTTTTGTTCCTCGGGTTCTGGTTTTCTTCCTCGGGCTCTGGTTTAATTTCTTGGGTTCTGGTTTTGTTCCTCGGGCTCTGGTTTAGTTCCATTGGCTCTGGTTTTCTTCCTCAGGCTCTGTTATTTTTCCTCGGGCTCTGGTTTTGTTCCTCGGACTCTAGTATAATTCCACGGGCTCTGGTTTTGTTCCTTGGGGCCTCCTTTTGTTCTTCGCGATCTGGTTTTGTTCCTCGTGATCTGGTTTTGTTCCTCGGGCTCTGGTTTCTTTCCTCGGGAGCTCCTTTTGTTCCTCGAGCTGTGGTTTTGCTCCTCTAGCTCTGGTTGTCTTCCTCGCGCTCTGGTTTTCTTCCTCGAGGGCTGGTTTTGTTGCCCGGGCTCTGGTTTTGTTCTTCCAGCTCTGCTTTAGCTCCTCGGGCTCTGGTTTTGTTCCTTGGGGCCTCCTTTTATTCTTCGCGATCTGGTTTTATTCCTCGGGATCTGGTTTTGTTCCTCGGGCTCTGGTTTCTTTCCTCGGGAGCTCGTTTTGTTCCTCGAGCTGTGGTTTTGCTGCTCTAGCTCTCATTGTCTTCCTCGGGAGCTCGTTTTCTTCCTCGGGCTCTGGTATTCTTCCTCGAGGGCTAGTTCTGTTCCTCGGGGTCTCGTTTTATTCCTCGGGCCCTCCTTTTTTTCTTCGGGATCTGGTTTTTTTCCTCGGGATCTGGTTTTCTTCCTCGGGCTCTGGTTTCTTTCCTCGGGCTCTGGTTTTGTTCCTCGAGCTGTGGTTTTGCTCCTCTAGCTCTGGTTGTCTTCCTCGGGCTCTGGTTTCCTTCCTCGGGCTCTGGTTTTCTTCCTCGAGGGCTGGTTTTGTTCCCCGGGCTCTGGTTTTGTTCTTCCAGCTCTGCTTTAGCTCCTCGAGCTCTGGTTTGGGTCCACGGGTCTCGTTTTGTTCCTCAAACCCACCATTTGTTCCTCGGTCTCTGGTTTTGTTCCTTGGGTTCTGGTTTTCTTCCTCGGGCTCTGGTTTAATTTCTCGGGTTCTGGTTTTGTTCCTCGAGCTCTGTTTTAGTTCCATTGGCTCTGGTTTTGTTCCTCGGACTCTAGTATAATTCCACGGGCTCTGGTTTTGTTCCTTGGGGCCTCCTTTTATTCTTCGCAATCTGGTTTTGTTCCTCGGGCTCTGGTTTCTTTCCTCGGGAGCTCGTTTTGTTCCTCGAGCTGTGGTTTTGCTCCTCTAGCTCTCATTGTCTTCCTCGGGATCTCGTTTTCTTCCTCCGGCTCTGCTTTTCTTCCTCGAGGGCTAGTTTTGTTCCTCAGGGTCTCGTTTTATTCCTCGGGCCCTCCTTTTGTTCTTCGGGCTCTGGTTTTCTTCCTCGGGCTCTGGTTTCTTTCCTCGGGCTCTGGTTTTGTTCCTCGAGCTGTGGTTTTGCTCCTCTAGCTCTGGTTGTCTTCCTCGAGCTCTGGTATTCTTCCTCGAGGGCTAGTTTTGTTCCTCGGGTTCTCGTTTTCTTCCTCGGACCCTCCTTTTGTTCTTCGGGACCTGTTTTTGTTCCTCGGGCTCTGGTTTCTTTCCTCGGGCTCTGGTTTTTTTCCTCGAGCTGTGGTTTTGCTCCTCTAGCTCTGGTTGTCTTCCTCGGGCTCTGGTTTTCTTCCTCGAGGGCTAGTTTTGTTCCTCGGGCTCTGGTTTTATTCCTTGGGCCCTCCTTTTGTTCTTCGTGATCTGGCTTTGTTCCTCGGTCTCTGGTTTCGTTCCTCGGGCTCTGGTTTCTTTCCTCGGGCTCTGGTTTTGTTCCTCGAGCTGTGGTTTTGCTCCTCTAGCTCTGGTTGTCTTCCTCGGGCTCTGGTTTTCTTCCTCGAGGGCTGGTTTTGTTGCCCGGGCTCTGGTTTTGTTCTTCCAGCTCTGCTTTAGCTCCTCGGGCTCTGGTTTGGGTCCACGGGTCTCGTTTTGTTCCTCAAACCCACCATTTGTTCCTCGGTCTCTGGTTTTGTTCCTCGGGTTCTGGTTTTCTTCCTCGGGCTCTGGTTTAATTTCTCGGGTTCTGGTTTTGTTCCTCGAGCTCTGGTTTAGTTCCATTGGCTCTGGTTTTCTTCCTCAGGCTCTGTTTTTTTTCCTCGGGCTCTGGTTTTGTTCCTCGGACTCTAGTATAATTCCACGGGCTCTGGTTTTGTTCCTTGGGGCCTCCTTTTGTTCTTCGCGATCTGGTTTTGTTCCTCGGGCTCTGGTTTTCTTCCTCTGGCTCTGGTTTCTTTCCTCGGGCTCTGGTTTTGTTCCTCAAGCTGTGGTTTTGCTCCTCTAGCTCTCGTTGTCTTCCTCGGGCTCTGGTTTTCTTCCTCGAGGGCTATTTTTGTTCCTCGGGGTCTGGTTTTCTTCCTCGGACCCTCCTTTTGTTCTTCGGGACCTGTTTTTGTTCCTTGGGCTCTGGTTTCTTTCCTCGGGCTCTGGTTTTGTTCCTCGAGCTCTGGTTTTGCTCCTCTAGCTCTCGTTGTCTTCCTCGGGCTCTGGTTTTCTTCCTCGGGCTCTGGTTTTCTTCCTCGAGGGCTGGTTTTGTTCCCCGGGCTCTGGTTTTGTTCTTCCAGCTCTGCGTTAGCTCCTCGGGCTCTGGTTTGGGTCCACGACTCTCGTTTTGTTCCTCGGGCCCACCATTTGTTCCTCGGTCTCTGGTTTTGTTCCTCGGGCTCTGGTTTTCTTCCTCGGGCTCTGGTATTGTTCCTCGGCCTCTTTTTTTGTTCCTCTGCCCCTGCTTTTTTTTCTCGGCTTCTGATTTTGTTCCCCCGGCTCTGGTTTAGTTCCACGGGCTCTGCTTTTGTTCCTCAGGCTCTGGTTTTTTTCCTCGGGCTCTGGTTTTGTTCCTCGGACTCTAGTATAATTCCACGGGCTCTGGTTTTGTTCCTTGGGGCCTCCTTTTGTTCTTCGCGATCTGGTTTCTTTCCTCGGGCTCTGGTTTTGTTCCTCGAGCTGTGGTTTTGCTCCTCTAGCTTTGGTTGTCTTCCTCGGGCTCTGGTTTTCTTCCTCAGGCTCTGGTTTTCTTCCTCGAGGGCTGGTTTTGTTCCCCGGGCTCTGGTTTTGTTCTTCCAGCTCTGCTTTAGCTCCTCGGGCTCTGGTTTGGGTCCATGGGTCTCGTTTTGTTCCTCGGGCCCACCATTTGTTCCTCGGACTCTGGTTTTGTTCCTCGGGTTCTGGTTTTCTTCCTCGGGCTCTGGTTTAATTTCTTGGGTTCTGGTTTTGTTCCTCGGGCTCTGGTTTAGTTCCATTGGCTCTGGTTTTCTTCCTCAGGCTCTGTTATTTTTCCTCGGGCTCTGGTTTTGTTCCTCGGACTCTAGTATAATTCCACGGGCTCTAGTTTTGTTCCTTGGGGCCTCCTTTTGTTCTTCGCGATCTGGTTTTGTTCCTCGGGATCTGGTTTTGTTCCTTGGGCTCTGGTTTCTTTCCTCGGGAGCTCGTTTTGTTCCTCGAGCTGTGGTTTTGCTCCTCTAGCTCTCGTTGTCTTCCTCTAGCTCTGGTTGTCTTCCTCGGGCTCTGGTTTTCTTCCTCGAGGGCTAGTTTTGTTCCTCGGGCTCTGTTTTTTTTCCTCGGGCCCTCCTTTTGTTCTTCGGGATCTGGTTTTGCTCCTCGGGATCTGGTTTTGTTCCTCGGGCTCTGGTTTCTTTCCTCGGGAGCTCGTTTTGTTCCTCGAGCTGTGGTTTTGCTCCTCTAGCTCTGGTTGTCTTCCTCGCGCTCTGGTTTTCTTCCTCGAGGGCTGGTTTTGTTGCCCGGGCTCTGGTTTTGTTCTTCCAGCTCTGCTTTAGCTCCTCGGGCTCTGGTTTGGGTCCACGGGTCTCGTTTTGTTCCTCAGGCCCACCATTTGTTCCTCGGTCTCTGGTTTTGTTACTCGGGTTCTGGTTTTCTTCCTCGGGCTCTGGTTTAATTTCTCGGGTTCTGGTTTTGTTCCTCGAGCTCTGGTTTAGTTCCATTGGCTCTGGTTTTGTTCCTCAGGCTCTGGTTTTTTTCCTCGGGCTCTGGTTTTGTTCCTCGGACTCTAGTATAATTCCACGGGCTCTGCTTTTGTTCCTTGGGGCCTCCTTTTATTCTTCGCAATCTGGTTTTGTTCCTCGGGATCTGGTTTTGTTCCTCGGGCTCTGGTTTCTTTCCTCGGGAGCTCGTTTTGTTCCTCGAGCTGTGGTTTTGCTGCTCTAGCTCTCATTGTCTTCCTCGGGAGCTCGTTTTCTTCCTCGGGCTCTGGTATTCTTCCTCGAGGGCTAGTTCTGTTCCTCGGGGTCTCGTTTTATTCCTCGGGCCCTCCTTTTTTTCTTCGGGATCTGGTTTTGTTCCTCGGGATCTGGTTTTGTTCCTCGGGCTCTGGTTTCTTTCCTCGGGCTCTGGTTTTGTTCCTCGAGCTGTGGTTTTGCTCCTCTAGCTCTGGTTGTCTTCCTCGAGCTCTGGTATTATTCCTCGAGGGCTAGTTTTGTTCCTCAGGCTCTGGTTTTATTCCTCGGGCCCTCCTTTTCTTCTTCGCGATCTGGTTTTGTTCCTCGGGATCTGGTTTCGTTCCTCGGGCTCTGGTTTCTTTCCTCGGGCTCTCTTTTTGTTCCTGGAGCTGTGGTTTTGCTCCTCTAGCTCTGGTTGTCTTCCTCGGGCTCTGGTTTTCTTCCTCGGGCTCTGGTTTTCTTCTTCGAGGGCTGGTTTTGTTCCCCGGCCTCTGGTTTTGTTCTTCCAGCTCTGCGTTAGCTCCTCGGGCTCTGGTTTGGGTCCACGGCTCTCGTTTTGTTCCTCGGGCCCACCATTTGTTCCTCGGTCTCTGGTTTTGTTCCTCGGGCTCTGGTTTTCTTCCTCGGGCTCTGGTATTGTTCCTCGGCCTCTTTTTTTGTTCCTCTGCCCCTGCTTTTTTTTGTCGGCTTCTGATTTTGTTCCCCCGGCTCTGGTTTAGTTCCACGGGCTCTGCTTTTGTTCCTCAGGCTCTGGTGTTTTTCCTCGGGCTCTGGTTTTGTTTTTCGTACTCTAGTATAATTCCACGGGCTCTGGTTTTGTTCCTTGGGGCCTCCTTTTGTTCTTCGCGATCTGGTTTCTTTCCTCGGGCTCTGGTTTTGTTCCTCGAGCTGTGGTTTTGCTCCTCTAGCTCTCGTTCTCTTCCTCGGGCTCTGGTATTCTTCCTCAAGGGCTAGTTTTGTTCCTCGGGGTCTCGTTTTATTCCTAGGACCCTCCTTTTGTTCTTCGGGACCTGTTTTTGTTACTTGGGCTCCGGTTTCTTTCCTCAGGCTCTGGTTTTGTTCCTCGAGCTGTGGTTTTGCTCCTCTAGCTTTGGTTGTCTTCCTCGGGCTCTGGTTTTCTTCCTCAGGCTCTGGTTTTCTTCCTCGAGGGCTGGTTTTGTTCCCCGGGCTCTGGTTTTGTTCTTCCAGCTCTGCTTTAGCTCCTCGGGCTCTGGTTTGGGTCCATGGGTCTCATTTTGTTCCTCAGGCCCACCATTTGTTCCTCGGTCTCTGGTTTTGTTCCTCGGGTTCTGGTTTTCTTCCTCGGGCTCTGGTTTAATTTCTTGGGTTCTGGTTTTGTTCCTCGGGCTCTGGTTTAGTTCCATTGGCTCTGGTTTTCTTCCTCAGGCTCTGTTATTTTTCCTCGGGCTCTGGTTTTGTTCCTCGGACTCTAGTATAATTCCACGGGCTCTGGTTTTGTTCCTTGGGGCCTCCTTTTGTTCTTCGCGATCTGGTTTTGTTCCTCGGGATCTGGTTTTGTTCCTCGGGCTCTGGTTTCTTTCCTCGGGAGCTCGTTTTGTTCCTCGAGCTGTGGTTTTGCTCCTCTAGCTCTGGTTTTCTTCCTCGGGCTCTGCTTTTCTTCCTCGAGGGCTGGTTTTGTTGCTCGGGCTCTGGTTTTGTTCTTCCAGCTCTGCTTTAGCTCCTCGGGCTCTGGTTTGGGTCCACGGGTCTCGTTTTGTTCCTCAGGCCCACCATTTGTTCCTCGGTCTCTGGTTTTGTTCCTCGGGTTCTGGTTTTCTTCCTCGGGCTCTGGTTTAATTTCTCGGGTTCTGGTTTTGTTCCTCGAGCTCTGGTTTAGTTCCATTGGCTCTGGTTTTGTTCCTCAGGCTCTGGTTTTTTTCCTCGGGCTCTGGTTTTGTTCCTCGGACTCTAGTATAATTCCACGGGCTCTGCTTTTGTTCCTTGGGGCCTCCTTTTATTCTTCGCAATCTGGTTTTGTTCCTCGGGATCTGGTTTTGTTCCTCGGGCTCTGGTTTCTTTCCTCGGGAGCTCGTTTTGTTCCTCGAGCTGTGGTTTTGCTGCTCTAGCTCTCATTGTCTTCCTCGGGAGCTCGTTTTCTTCCTCGGGCTCTGGTATTCTTCCTCGAGGGCTAGTTCTGTTCCTCGGGGTCTCGTTTTATTCCTCGGGCCCTCCTTTTTTTCTTCGGGATCTGGTTTTGTTCCTCGGGATCTGGTTTTCTTCCTCGGGCTCTGGTTTCTTTCCTCGGGCTCTGGTTTTGTTCCTCGAGCTGTGGTTTTGCTCCTCTAGCTCTGGTTGTCTTCCTCGAGCTCTGGTATTATTCCTCGAGGGCTAGTTTTGTTCCTCAGGCTCTGGTTTTATTCCTTGGGCCCTCCTTTTGTTCTTCGCGATCTGGTTTTGTTCCTCGGGCTCTGGTTTCGTTCCTCGGGCTCTGGTTTCTTTCCTCGGGCTCTCTTTTTGTTCCTGGAGCTGTGGTTTTGCTCCTCTAGCTCTGGTTGTCTTCCTCGGGCTCTGGTTTTCTTCCTCGGGCTCTGGTTATCTTCCTCGAGGGCTGGTTTTGTTCCCCGGGCTCTGGTTTTGTTCTTCCAGCTCTGCTTTAGCTCCTTGGGCTCTGGTTTGGGTCCATGGGTCTCGTTTTGTTCCTCAGGCCCACCATTTCTTACTAGGGCTCTGCTTTTGTTCCTCAGGCTCTGTTTTTTTTCCTCGGGCTCTGGTTTTGTTCCTCGGACTCTAGTATAATTCCACGGGCTCTGGTTTTGTTCCTTGGGGCCTCCTTTTGTTCTTCGCGATCTGGTTTTGTTCCTCGAGATCTGGATTTGTTCCTCGGGCTCTGGTTTCTTTCCTCGGGAGCTCGTTTTGTTCCTCGAGCTGTGGTTTTGCTCCTCTAGCTCTCATTGTCTTCCTCGGGAGCTCGTTTTCTTCCTCGGGCTCTTCTTTTGTTCCTAGAGGGCTAGTTTTGTTCCTCGGGGTCTCGTTTTATTCCTCGGGCCCTCCTTTTGTTCTTCGGTATCTGGTTTTGTTCCTCGGGCTCTGGTTTTCTTCCTCGGGCTCTGGTTTCTTTCCTCGGGCTCTGGTTTTGTTCCTCGAGCTGTGGTTTTGCTCCTCTAGCTCTGGTTGTCTTCCTCGGGCTCTGGTTTTCTTCCTCGAGGGCTAGTTTTGTTCCTCGGGGTCTCGTTTTCTTCCTCGGACTCTCCTTTTGTTCTTCGGGACCTGTTTTTGTTCCTCGGGATCTGGTTTCTTTCCTCGAGCTCTGGTTTTGTTCCTCGGGCTCTGGTTTTGTTCCTGGAGCTGTGGTTTTGCTCCTCTAGCTCTGGTTGTCTTCCTCGGGCTCTGCTTTTCTTCCTCGGGCTCTGGTTTTCTTCCTCGACGGCTGGTTTTGTTCCCCGGGTCTGGTTTTGTTCTTCCAGCTCTGCTTTAGCTCCTCAGGCTCTGGTTTGGGTCCACGGGTCTCGTTTTGTTCCTCGGGCCCACCATTTCTTCCTAGGGCTCTGCTTTTGTTCCTTAGGCTCTGTTTTTTTTCCTCGGGCTCTGGTTTTGTTCCTCGGACTCTAGTATAATTCCACGGGCTCTGGTTTTGTTCCTTGGGTCCTCCTTTTGTTCTTCGCGATCTGGTTTTGTTCCTCGAGATCTGGATTTGTTCCTCGGGCTCTGGTTTCTTTCCTCGGGAGCTCGTTTTGTTCCTCGAGCTGTGGTTTTGCTCCTCTAGCTCTGGTTGTCTTCCTCGCGCTCTGGTTTTCTTCCTCGGGCTCTTCTTTTCTTCCTCGAGGGCTAGTTTTGTTCCTCGGGGTCTCGTTTTATTCCTCGGACCCTCCTTTTATTCTTCGGGACCTGCTTTTGTGCATTGGGCTCTGGTTTCTTTCCTCGGGCTCTGGTTTTGTTTCTCGAGCTGTGGTTTTGCTCCTCTAGCTCTGGTTGTCTTCCTCGGGCTCTGGTTTCCTTCCTCGGGCTCTGGTTTAATTTCTTGGGTTCTGGTTTTGTTCCTCGGGCTCTGGTTTAGTTCCATTGGCTCTGGTTTTCTTCCTCAGGCTCTGTTATTTTTCCTCGGGCTCTGGTTTTGTTCCTCGGACTCTAGTATAATTCCACGGGCTCTGGTTTTGTTCCTTGGGGCCTCCTTTTGTTCTTCGCGATCTGGTTTTGTTCCTCGGGATCTGGTTTTGTTCCTCGGGCTCTGGTTTCTTTCCTCGGGAGCTCGTTTTGTTCCTCGAGCTGTGGTTTTGCTCCTCTAGCTCTGGTTTTCTTCCTCGGGCTCTGCTTTTCTTCCTCGAGGGCTGGTTTTGTTGCTCGGGCTCTGGTTTTGTTCTTCCAGCTCTGCTTTAGCTCCTCGGGCTCTGGTTTGGGTCCACGGGTCTCGTTTTGTTCCTCAGGCCCACCATTTGTTCCTCGGTCTCTGGTTTTGTTCCTCGGGTTCTGGTTTTCTTCCTCGGGCTCTGGTTTAATTTCTCGGGTTCTGGTTTTGTTCCTCGAGCTCTGGTTTAGTTCCATTGGCTCTGGTTTTGTTCCTCAGGCTCTGGTTTTTTTCCTCGGGCTCTGGTTTTGTTCCTCGGACTCTAGTATAATTCCACGGGCTCTGCTTTTGTTCCTTGGGGCCTCCTTTTATTCTTCGCAATCTGGTTTTGTTCCTCGGGATCTGGTTTTGTTCCTCGGGCTCTGGTTTCTTTCCTCGGGAGCTCGTTTTGTTCCTCGAGCTGTGGTTTTGCTGCTCTAGCTCTCATTGTCTTCCTCGGGAGCTCGTTTTCTTCCTCGGGCTCTGGTATTCTTCCTCGAGGGCTAGTTCTGTTCCTCGGGGTCTCGTTTTATTCCTCGGGCCCTCCTTTTTTTCTTCGGGATCTGGTTTTGTTCCTCGGGATCTGGTTTTCTTCCTCGGGCTCTGGTTTCTTTCCTCGGGCTCTGGTTTTGTTCCTCGAGCTGTGGTTTTGCTCCTCTAGCTCTGGTTGTCTTCCTCGAGCTCTGGTATTATTCCTCGAGGGCTAGTTTTGTTCCTCAGGCTCTGGTTTTATTCCTTGGGCCCTCCTTTTGTTCTTCGCGATCTGGTTTTGTTCCTCGGGCTCTGGTTTCGTTCCTCGGGCTCTGGTTTCTTTCCTCGGGCTCTCTTTTTGTTCCTGGAGCTGTGGTTTTGCTCCTCTAGCTCTGGTTGTCTTCCTCGGGCTCTGGTTTTCTTCCTCGGGCTCTGGTTATCTTCCTCGAGGGCTGGTTTTGTTCCCCGGGCTCTGGTTTTGTTCTTCCAGCTCTGCTTTAGCTCCTTGGGCTCTGGTTTGGGTCCATGGGTCTCGTTTTGTTCCTCAGGCCCACCATTTCTTACTAGGGCTCTGCTTTTGTTCCTCAGGCTCTGTTTTTTTTCCTCGGGCTCTGGTTTTGTTCCTCGGACTCTAGTATAATTCCACGGGCTCTGGTTTTGTTCCTTGGGGCCTCCTTTTGTTCTTCGCGATCTGGTTTTGTTCCTCGAGATCTGGATTTGTTCCTCGGGCTCTGGTTTCTTTCCTCGGGAGCTCGTTTTGTTCCTCGAGCTGTGGTTTTGCTCCTCTAGCTCTCATTGTCTTCCTCGGGAGCTCGTTTTCTTCCTCGGGCTCTTCTTTTGTTCCTAGAGGGCTAGTTTTGTTCCTCGGGGTCTCGTTTTATTCCTCGGGCCCTCCTTTTGTTCTTCGGTATCTGGTTTTGTTCCTCGGGCTCTGGTTTTCTTCCTCGGGCTCTGGTTTCTTTCCTCGGGCTCTGGTTTTGTTCCTCGAGCTGTGGTTTTGCTCCTCTAGCTCTGGTTGTCTTCCTCGGGCTCTGGTTTTCTTCCTCGAGGGCTAGTTTTGTTCCTCGGGGTCTCGTTTTCTTCCTCGGACTCTCCTTTTGTTCTTCGGGACCTGTTTTTGTTCCTCGGGATCTGGTTTCTTTCCTCGAGCTCTGGTTTTGTTCCTCGGGCTCTGGTTTTGTTCCTGGAGCTGTGGTTTTGCTCCTCTAGCTCTGGTTGTCTTCCTCGGGCTCTGCTTTTCTTCCTCGGGCTCTGGTTTTCTTCCTCGACGGCTGGTTTTGTTCCCCGGGTCTGGTTTTGTTCTTCCAGCTCTGCTTTAGCTCCTCAGGCTCTGGTTTGGGTCCACGGGTCTCGTTTTGTTCCTCGGGCCCACCATTTCTTCCTAGGGCTCTGCTTTTGTTCCTTAGGCTCTGTTTTTTTTCCTCGGGCTCTGGTTTTGTTCCTCGGACTCTAGTATAATTCCACGGGCTCTGGTTTTGTTCCTTGGGTCCTCCTTTTGTTCTTCGCGATCTGGTTTTGTTCCTCGAGATCTGGATTTGTTCCTCGGGCTCTGGTTTCTTTCCTCGGGAGCTCGTTTTGTTCCTCGAGCTGTGGTTTTGCTCCTCTAGCTCTGGTTGTCTTCCTCGCGCTCTGGTTTTCTTCCTCGGGCTCTTCTTTTCTTCCTCGAGGGCTAGTTTTGTTCCTCGGGGTCTCGTTTTATTCCTCGGACCCTCCTTTTATTCTTCGGGACCTGCTTTTGTGCATTGGGCTCTGGTTTCTTTCCTCGGGCTCTGGTTTTGTTTCTCGAGCTGTGGTTTTGCTCCTCTAGCTCTGGTTGTCTTCCTCGGGCTCTGGTTTCCTTCCTCGGGCTCTGGTTTTCTTCCTTGTACTCTGTTTTAGTTCCATTGGCTCTTGTTTTGTTCCTTAGGCTCTGGTTTTTTTCCTCGGGCTCTGGTTTTGTTCCTCGGACTCTAGTATAATTCCACGGGCTCTGGTTTTCTTCCTTCGGGCCTTCCTTTGTTCTTCGCGATCTGGTTTTGTTCGTTGGGATCTGGTTTTGTTCCTCGGGCTCTGTTTTGTTTCCTCGGGCTCTGGTTTTGTTCCTCGAGCTGTGGTTTTGCTCCTCTAGCTCTCGTTGTCTTCCTCGGGCTCTGGTTTTCTTCCTCGGGCTCTGGTTTTCTTCCTCGAGGGCTAGTTTTGTTCCTCGGGGTCTCGTTTTATTCCTCGGGCCCTCTTTTTGTTCTTTGGGACCTGTTTTTGTTCCTTGGGCTCTGATTTCTTTCCTCGGGAGCTCGTTTTGTTCCTCGAGCTGTGGTTTTGCTCCTCTAGCTCTCGTTGTCTTCCTCGGGCTCTGGTTTTGTTCCTCGAGCTGTGGTTTTGCTCCTCTAGCTCTCGTTGTCTTCCTGGGGCTCTGGTTTTTTTCCTCGGGCCCTCTTTTTGTTCTTCGGGATCTGGTTTTGTTCCTCGGGATCTGGTTTTCTTCCTCGGGCTCTGGTTTTCTTCCTCGAGGGCTGGTTTTGTTCCCCGGGCTCTGGTTTTGTTCTTCCAGCTCTGCTTTAACTCCTCGGGCCCTGGTTTGGGTCCACGGACTCTAGTATAATTCCACGGGCTCTGGTTTTTTTCCTTGGGGACTCCTTTTGTTCTTCGCGATCTGGTTTTGTTCCTCGGGATCTGGTTTTCTTCCTCGGGCTCTGGTTTCTTTCCTCGGGAGCTCGTTTTGTTCCTCGAGCTGTGGTTTTGCTCCTCTAGCTCTCGTTGTCTCCCTCGGGCTCTGCTTTTCTTCCTCGGGCTCTGCTTTTCTTCCTCGAGGGCTGGTTTTGTTCCCCGGGCTCTGGTTTTGTTCTTCCAGCTCTGCTTTAGCTTCTCGGGCTCTGGTTTGGGTCCACAGGTCTCGTTTTGTTCCTCAGGCCCACCATTTCTTCCTCGGTCTCTGGTTTTGTTCCTCGGGTTCTGGTTTTCTTCCTCGGGCTCTGGTTTAATTTCTCGGGTTCTGGTTTTGTTCCTCGAGCTCTGGTTTAGTTCCATTGGCTCTGGTTTTGTTCCTCAGGCTCTGGTTTTTTTCCTCGGGCTCTGGTTTTGTTTTTCGGACTCTAGTATAATTCCACGGGCTCTGGTTTTGTTCCTTGGGGCCTCCTTTTGTTCTTCGCGATCTGGTTTTGTTCCTCTGGATCTGGTTTTGTTCCTCGGGCTCTGGTTTCTTTCCTCGGGAGCTCGTTTTGTTCCTCGAGCTGTGGTTTTGCTCCTCTAGCTCTCGTTGTATTCCTCGGGCTCTGGTTTTCTTCCTCAGGCTCTGCTTTTCTTCCTCGAGGGCTAGTTTTGTTCCTCGGGGTCTCGTTTTATTCCTCGGGCCCTCCTTTTGTTCTTCGCGATCTGGTTTTGTTCCTCGGGCTCTGGTTTTCTTCCTCTGACTCTGGTTTTGTTCCTCGGGCTCTGGTATTGTTCCTCGGCCTCTTTTTTTGTTCCTCTGCCCCTGCTTTTTTTTCTCGGCTTCTGATTTTGTTCCCCCGGCTCTGGTTTAGTTCCACGGGCTCTGCTTTTGTTCCTCAGGCTCTGGTTTTTTTCCTCGGGCTCTGGTTTTGTTTTTCGGACTCTAGTATAATTCCACGGGCTCTGGTTTTGTTCCTTGGGGCCTCCTTTTGTTCTTCGCGATCTGGTTTCTTTCCTCGGGCTCTGGTTTTGTTCCTCGAGCTGTGGTTTTGCTCCTCTAGCTCTCGTTGTCTTCCTCGGGCTCTGGTATTCTTCCTCAAGGGCTAGTTTTGTTCCTCGGGGTCTCGTTTTATTCCTAGGACCCTCCTTTTGTTCTTCGGGACCTGTTTTTGTTCCTTGGGCTCCGGTTTCTTTCCTCAGGCTCTGGTTTTGTTCCTCGAGCTGTGGTTTTGCTCCTCTAGCATTGGTTGTCTTCCTCGGGATCTGGTTTTCTTCCTCAGGCTCTGGTTTTCTTCCTCGAGGGCTGGTTTTGTTCCCCGGGCTCTGGTTTTGTTCCTCCAGCTCTGCTTTAGCTCCTCGGGCTCTGGTTTGGGTCCATGGGTCTCGTTTTGTTCCTCAGGCCCACCATTTCTTCCTCGGTCTCTTGTTTTGTTCCTCGGGTTCTGGTGTTCTTCCTCGGGCTCTGGTTTAATTTCTCGGGTTCTGGTTTTGTTCCTCGAGCTCTGGTTTAGTTCCATTGGCTCTGGTTTTGTTCCTCAGGCTCTGTTTTTTTTCCTCGGGCTCTGGTTCTGTTCCTGGGACTCTAGTATAATTCCACGGGCTCTGGTTTTGTTCCTTGGGGCCTCCTTTTGTTCTTCGCGATCTGGTTTTGTTCCTCGGGATCTGGTTTTGTTCCTCGGGCTCTGGTTTCTTTCCTCGGGAGCTCGTTTTTTTCCTCGAGCTGTGGTTTTTCTCCTCTAGCTCTCGTTGTCTTCCTCGGGCTCTGGTTTTCTTCCTCGGGCTCTGCTTTTCTTCCTCGAGGGCTAGTTTTGTTCCTCGGGGTCTGGTTTTATTCCTCGGGCCCTCCTTTTGTTCTTCAGGATCTGGTTTTGTTCCTCGGGCTCTGGTTTTCTTCCTCGGGCTCTGGTATTCTTCCTCGAGGACTAGTTTTCTTCCTCGGGCTCTCGTTTTATTCCTCGGACCCTCCTTTTGTTCTTCGGGACCTGTTTTTGTTCCTTGGGCTCCGGTTTCTTTCCTCAGGCTCTGGTTTTGTTCCTCGAGCTGTGGTTTTGCTCCTCTAGCTCTCGTTGTCTTCCTCGGGCTCTGGTTTTCCTCCTCGAGGACTAGTTTTCTTCCTCGGGCTCTCGTTTTATTCCTCGGACCCTCCTTTTGTTCTTCGGGACCTGTTTTTGTTCCTTGGGCTCCGGTTTCTTTCCTCAGGCTCTGGTTTTGTTCCTCGAGCTGTGGTTTTGCTCCTCTAGCTCTGGTTGTCTTCCTCGGGCTCTGGTTTTCCTCCTCGAGGGCTAGTTTTGTTCCTCGGGCTCTGGTTTTATTCCTCGGACCCTCCTTTTGTTCTTCGGGACCTGTTTTTGTTCCTTGGGCTCCGGTTTCTTTCCTTGGGCTCTGGTTTTGTTCCTCGAGCTGTGGTTTTGCTCCTCTAGCTCTGGTTGTCTTCCTCGCGCTCTGGTTTTCTTCCTCAGGCTCTGGTTTTCTTCCTCGAGGGCTGGTTTTGTTCCCCGGGCTCTGGTTTTGTTCTTCCAGCTCTGCTTTAACTCCTCGGGCTCTGGTTTGGGTCCACGGGTCTCGTTTTGTTCCTCAGGCCCACCATTTGTTCCTCGATCTCTGGTTTTGTTCCTCGGGTTCTGGTTTTCTTCCTCGGTCTCTGGTTTAATTTCTCGGGTTCTGGTTTTGTTCCTCGAGCTCTGTTTTAGTTCCATTGGCTCTGGTTTTCTTCCTCAGGCTCTGTTTTTTTTCCTCGGGCTCTGGTTTTGTTCCTGGGACTCTAGTATAATTCCACGGGCTCTGGTTTTGTTCCTTGGGGCCTCCTTTTGTTCTTCGCGATCTGGTTTTGTTCCTCGGGATCTGGTTTTGTTCCTCGGGCTCTGGTTTCTTTCCTCGGGAGCTCGTTTTTTTCCTCGAGCTGTGGTTTTGCTCCTCTAGCTCTCGTTGTCTTCCTCGGGCTCTGCTTTTCTTCCTCGAGGGCTAGTTTTGTTCCTCGGGGTCTGGTTTTATTCCTCGGGCCCTCCTTTTGTTCTTCAGGATCTGGTTTTGTTCCTCGGGCTCTGGTTTTCTTCCTCGGGCTCTGGTATTCTTCCTCGAGGACTAGTTTTCTTCCTCGGGCTCTCGTTTTATTCCTCGGACCCTCCTTTTGTTCTTCGGGACCTGTTTTTGTTCCTTGGGCTCCGGTTTCTTTCCTCAGGCTCTGGTTTTGTTCCTCGAGCTGTGGTTTTGCTCCTCTAGCTCTCGTTGTCTTCCTCGGGCTCTGGTTTTCTTCCTCGAGGGCTAGTTCTGTTCCTCGGGCTCTGGTTTTATTCCTCGGGCCCTCCTTTTGTTCTTTAGGATCTGGTTTTGTTCCTCGGGATCTGGTTTCGTTCCTCAGGCTCTGGTTTCTTTCCTTGGGCTCTGGTTTTGTTCCTCGAGCTGTGGTTTTGCTCCTCTAGCTCTAGTTGTCTTCCTCGGGCTCTGGTTTTCTTCCTCGAGGCCTAGTTTTGTTCCTCGGGGTCTCGTTTTATTCCTCGGACCCACCTTTTGTTCTTCGGGACCTGTTTTTTTTCCTTGGGCTCTGGTTTCTTTCCTCCGGCTCTGGTTTTTTTCCTCGAGCTGTGGTTTTGCTCCTCTAGCTCTCGTTGTCTTCCTCGGGCACTGGTTTTCTTCCTCAGGCTCTGGTTTTCATCCTCGAGGGCTGGTTTTGTTCCCCGGGCTCTGGTTTTGTTCTTCCACCTCTGCTTTAACTCCTCGGGCTCTGGTTTGGGTCCATGTGTCTCGTTTTGTTCCTCGGGCCCACCATTTCTTCCTCGGGCTCTGGTTTTCTTCCTCAGGCTCTGGTTTAATTTCTCGGGTTCTGGTTTTGTTCCTCGAGCTCTGGTTTAGTTAAATTGGCTCTGGTTTTTTTCCTCGGGCTCTGGTTTTGTTCCTCGGACTCTAGTATAATTCCACGGTCTCTGGTTTTGTTCCTTGGGGCCTCCTTTTGTTCTTCGCAATCTGGTTTTGTTCCTCGGGCTCTGGTTTTCTTCCTCGGGCTCTGGTTTCTTTCCTCGGGAGCTCGTTTTGCTCCTCGAGCTGTGGTTTTGCTCCTCTAGCTCTGGTTGTCTTCCTCGGGCTCTGGTTTTCTTCCTCGAGGGCTGGTTTTGTTGCCCGGGCTCTGGTTTTGTTCTTCCAGCTCTGCTTTAGCTCCTCGGGCTCTGGTTTGGGTCCACGGGTCTCGTTTTGTTCCTCAGGCCCACCATTTCTTCCTCGGTCTCTGGTTTTGTTCCTCGGGCTCTGGTTTTCTTCCTCGGGCTCTGGTTTAATTTCTCGGGTTCTGGTTTTGTTCCTCGAGCTCTCGTTTAGTTCCATTGGCTCTGGTTTTGTTCCTCAGGCTCTGTTTTTTTTCCTCGGGCTCTGGTTTTGTTCCTGGGACTCTAGTATAATTCCACAGGCTCTGGTTTTGTTCCTCGGGCTCTGGTTTCTTTCCTCGGGAGCTCGTTTTGTTCCTCGAGCTGTGGTTTTGCTCCTCTAGCTCTGGTTGTCTTCCTCGGGCTCTGGTTTTCCTCCTCGAGGGCTAGTTTTGTTCCTCGGGCTCTGGTTTTATTCCTCGGACCCTCCTTTTGTTCTTCGGGACCTGTTTTTGTTACTTGGGCTCCGGTTTCTTTCCTCGGGCTCTGGTTTTGTTCCTCAGGCTCTGGTTATCTTCCTCGAGGGCTGGTTTTGTTCCCCGGGCTCTGGTTTTGTTCTTCCAGCTCTGCTTTAACTCCTCGGGCTCTGGTTTGGGTCCACGGGTCTCGTTTTGTTCCTCAGGCCCACCATTTGTTCCTCGATCTCTGGTTTTGTTCCTCAGGTTCTGGTTTTCTTCCTCGGTCTCTGGTTTAATTTCTCGGGTTCTGGTTTTGTTCCTCGAGCTCTGTTTTAGTTCCGTTGGCTCTGGTTTTCTTCCTCAGGCTCTGTTTTTTTTCCTCGGGCTCTGGTTTTGTTCCTCGGGGCCTCCTTTTGTTCTTCGCGATCTGATTTTGTTCCTCGGGCTCTGGTTTCGTTCCTCGGGCTCTGGTTTCTTTCCTCGGGAGCTCGTTTTGTTCCTCGAGCTGTGGTTTTGCTCCTCTAGCTCTGGTTTTCTTCCTCGCGCTCTGGTTTTCTTCCTCGAGGGCTGGTTTTGTTCCCCGGGCTCTGGTTTTGTTCTTCCAGCTCTGCTTTAGCTCCTCGGTCTCTGGTTTGGGTCCATGGGTCTCGTTTTGTTCCTCGGGCCCACCATTTGTTCCTCCATCTCTGGTTTTGTTCCTCGGGTTCTGGTGTTCTTCCTCGGGCTCTGGTTTAATTTCTCGGGTTCTGGTTTTGTTCCTCGAGCTCTCGTTTAGTTCCATTGGCTCTGGTTTTGTTCCTCAGGCTCTGGTTTTTTTCCTCGGGCTCTGGTTTTGTTCCTCGGACTCTAGTATAATTCCACGGGCTCTGGTTTTGTTCCTTGGGGCCTCCTTTTGTTCCTCGGGGTCTGGTTTTGTTCCTCGGGATCTGGTTTTGTTCCTCGGGCTCTGGTTTCTTTCCTCGGGAGCTCGTTTTGTTCCTCGAGCTGTGGTTTTGCTCCTCTAGCTCTCGTTGTCTTCCTCGGGCTCTGGTTTTCTTCCTCGGGCTCTGGTTTAATTTCTCGGGTTCTGGTTTTGTTCCTCGAGCTCTCGTTTAGTTCCATTGGCTCTGGTTTTGTTCCTCAGGCTCTGGTTTTTTTCCTCGGGCTCTGGTTCTGTTCCTGGGACTCTAGTATAATTCCACGGGCTCTGGTTTTGTTCCTTGGGGCCTCCTTTTCTTCTTCTTAATTCCACGGGCTCTGGTTTTGTTCCTCGGGATCTGGTTTTGTTCCTCGGGCTCTGGTTTCTTTCCTCGGGAGCTCGTTTTGTTCCTCGAGCTGTGGTTTTGCTCCTCTAGCTCTGGTTGTCTTCCTCGGGCTCTGGTTTTCCTCCTCGAGGGCTAGTTTTGTTCCTCGGGCTCTGGTTTTATTCCTCGGACCCTCCTTTTGTTCTTCGGGACCTGTTTTTGTTACTTGGGCTCCGGTTTCTTTCCTCGGGCTCTGGTTTTGTTCCTCGAGCTCTGGTTTAGATCCATTGGCTCTGGTTTTGTTCCTCAGGCTCTGGTTTTTTTCCTCGGGCTCTGGTTTTGTTCCTCGGACTCTAGTATAATTCCACGGGCTCTGGTTTTGTTCCTTGGGGCCTCCTTTTGTTCTTCGCGATCTGGTTTTGTTCCTCGGGATCTGGTTTCGTTCCTCAGGCTCTGGTTTCTTTCCTTGGGCTCTGGTTTTGTTCCTCGAGCTGTGGTTTTGCTCCTCTAGCTCTAGTTGTCTTCCTCGGGCTCTGGTTTTCTTCCTCGAGGCCTAGTTTTGTTCCTCGGGGTCTCGTTTTATTCCTCGGACCCACCTTTTGTTCTTCGGGACCTGTTTTTGTTCCTTGGGCTCTGGTTTCTTTCCTCCGGCTCTGGTTTTTTTCCTCGAGCTGTGGTTTTGCTCCTCTAGCTCTCGTTGTCTTCCTCGGGCACTGGTTTTCTTCCTCAGGCTCTGGTTTTCATCCTCGAGGGCTGGTTTTGTTCCCCGGGCTCTGGTTTTGTTCTTCCACCTCTGCTTTAACTCCTCGGGCTCTGGTTTGGGTCCATGTGTCTCGTTTTGTTCCTCGGGCCCACCATTTCTTCCTCGGGCTCTGGTTTTCTTCCTCAGGCTCTGGTTTAATTTCTCGGGTTCTGGTTTTGTTCCTCGAGCTCTGGTTTAGTTAAATTGGCTCTGGTTTTTTTCCTCGGGCTCTGGTTTTGTTCCTCGGACTCTAGTATAATTCCACGGTCTCTGGTTTTGTTCCTTGGGGCCTCCTTTTGTTCTTCGCAATCTGGTTTTGTTCCTCGGGCTCTGGTTTTCTTCCTCGGGCTCTGGTTTCTTTCCTCGGGAGCTCGTTTTGCTCCTCGAGCTGTGGTTTTGCTCCTCTAGCTCTGGTTGTCTTCCTCGGGCTCTGGTTTTCTTCCTCGAGGGCTGGTTTTGTTGCCCGGGCTCTGGTTTTGTTCTTCCAGCTCTGCTTTAGCTCCTCGGGCTCTGGTTTGGGTCCACGGGTCTCGTTTTGTTCCTCAGGCCCACCATTTCTTCCTCGGTCTCTGGTTTTGTTCCTCGGGCTCTGGTTTTCTTCCTCGGGCTCTGGTTTAATTTCTCGGGTTCTGGTTTTGTTCCTCGAGCTCTCGTTTAGTTCCATTGGCTCTGGTTTTGTTCCTCAGGCTCTGTTTTTTTTCCTCGGGCTCTGGTTTTGTTCCTGGGACTCTAGTATAATTCCACGGGCTCTGGTTTTGTTCCTCGGGCTCTGGTTTCTTTCCTCGGGAGCTCGTTTTGTTCCTCGAGCTGTGGTTTTGCTCCTCTAGCTCTGGTTGTCTTCCTCGGGCTCTGGTTTTCCTCCTCGAGGGCTAGTTTTGTTCCTCGGGCTCTGGTTTTATTCCTCGGACCCTCCTTTTGTTCTTCGGGACCTGTTTTTGTTACTTGGGCTCCGGTTTCTTTCCTCGGGCTCTGGTTTTGTTCCTCAGGCTCTGGTTATCTTCCTCGAGGGCTGGTTTTGTTCCCCGGGCTCTGGTTTTGTTCTTCCAGCTCTGCTTTAGCTCCTCGGGCTCTGGTTTGGGTCCACGGGTCTCGTTTTGTTCCTCAGGCCCACCATTTGTTCCTCGATCTCTGGTTTTGTTCCTCAGGTTCTGGTTTTCTTCCTCGGTCTCTGGTTTAATTTCTCGGGTTCTGGTTTTGTTCCTCGAGCTCTGTTTTAGTTCCGTTGGCTCTGGTTTTCTTCCTCAGGCTCTGGTTTTTTTCCTCGGGCTCTGGTTTTGTTCCTCGGGGCCTCCTTTTGTTCTTCGCGATCTGATTTTGTTCCTCGGGCTCTGGTTTCGTTCCTCGGGCTCTGGTTTCTTTCCTCGGGAGCTCGTTTTGTTCCTCGATCTGTGGTTTTGCTCCTCTAGCTCTGGTTGTCTTCCTCGTGCTCTGGTTTTCTTCCTCGAGGGCTGGTTTTGTTCCCCGGGCTCTGGTTTTGTTCTTCCAGCTCTGCTTTAGCTCCTCGGGCTCTGGTTTGGGTCCATGGGTCTCGTTTTGTTCCTCGGGCCCACCATTTGTTCCTCCATCTCTGGTTTTGTTCCTCGGGTTCTGGTGTTCTTCCTCGGGCTCTGGTTTAATTTCTCGGGTTCTGGTTTTGTTCCTCGAGCTCTCGTTTAGTTCCATTGGCTCTGGTTTTGTTCCTCAGGCTCTGGTTTTTTTCCTCGGGCTCTGGTTTTGTTCCTGGGACTCTAGTATAATTCCACGGGCTCTGGTTTTGTTCCTTGGGGCCTCCTTTTGTTCTTCGCAATCTGGTTTTGTTCCTCGGGATCTGGTTTTGTTCCTCGGGCTCTGGTTTCTTTCCTCGGGAGCTCGTTTTGTTCCTCGAGCTGTGGTTTTGCTCCTCTAGCTCTCGTTGTCTTCCTCGGGCTCTGGTTTTCTTCCTCGGGCTCTGGTTTAATTTCTCGGGTTCTGGTTTTGTTCCTCGAGCTCTGGTTTAGTTCCATTGGCTCTGGTTTTGTTCCTCAGGCTCTGTTTTTTTTCCTCGGGCTCTGGTTTTGTTCCTGGGACTCTAGTATAATTCCACGGGCTCTGGTTTTGTTCCTCGGGATCTGGTTTTGTTCCTCGGGCTCTGGTTTCTTTCCTCGGGAGCTCGTTTTGTTCCTCGAGCTGTGGTTTTGCTCCTCTAGCTCTGGTTGTCTTCCTCGGGCTCTGGTTTTCCTCCTCGAGGGCTAGTTTTGTTCCTCGGGCTCTGGTTTTATTCCTCGGACCCTCCTTTTGTTCTTCGGGACCTGTTTTTGTTACTTGGGCTCCGGTTTCTTTCCTCGGGCTCTGGTTTTGTTCCTCAGGCTCTGGTTATCTTCCTCGAGGGCTGGTTTTGTTCCCCGGGCTCTGGTTTTGTTCTTCCAGCTCTGCTTTAACTCCTCGGGCTCTGGTTTGGGTCCACGGGTCTCGTTTTGTTCCTCAGGCCCACCATTTGTTCCTCGATCTCTGGTTTTGTTCCTCAGGTTCTGGTTTTCTTCCTCGGTCTCTGGTTTAATTTCTCGGGTTCTGATTTTGTTCCTCGAGCTCTGTTTTAGTTCCATTGGCTCTGGTTTTCTTCCTCAGGCTCTGGTTTTTTTCCTCGGGCTCTGGTTTTGTTCCTCGGGGCCTCCTTTTGCTCTTCGCGATCTGATTTTGTTCCTCGGGCTCTGGTTTCGTTCCTCGGGCTCTGGTTTCTTTCCTCGGGAGCTCGTTTTGTTCCTCGAGCTGTGGTTTTGCTCCTCTAGCTCTGGTTGTCTTCCTCGTGCTCTGGTTTTCTTCCTCGAGGGCTGGTTTTGTTCCCCGGGCTCTGGTTTTGTTCTTCCAGCTCTGCTTTAGCTCCTCGGGCTCTGGTTTGGGTCCATGGGTCTCGTTTTGTTCCTCGGGCCCACCATTTGTTCCTCCATCTCTGGTTTTGTTCCTCGGGTTCTGGTGTTCTTCCTCGGGCTCTGGTTTAATTTCTCGGGTTCTGGTTTTGTTCCTCGAGCTCTCGTTTAGTTCCATTGGCTCTGGTTTTGTTCCTCAGGCTCTGGTTTTTTTCCTCGGGCTCTGGTTTTGTTCCTGGGACTCTAGTATAATTCCACGGGCTCTGGTTTTGTTCCTTGGGGCCTCCTTTTGTTCCTCGGGGTCTGGTTTTGTTCCTCGGGATCTGGTTTTCTTCCTCGGGCTCTGGTTTCTTTCCTCGGGAGCTCGTTTTGTTCCTCGAGCTGTGGTTTTGCTCCTCTAGCTCTCCTTGTCTTCCTCGGGCTCTGGTTTTCTTCCTCAGGCTCTGCTTTTTTTCCTCGAGGGCTAGTTTTGTTCCTCGGGGTCTGGTTTTATTCCTCGGGCCCTCCTTTTGTTCTTCGGGATCTGGTTTTGTTCCTCGGGCTCTGGTTTTCTTCCTCGGGCTCTGGTTTTTTTCCTCGGGCTCTGGTCTTGTTCCTCGGACTCTAGTATAATTCCACGGGTTCTGGTTTTGTTCCTCGGGGCCTCCTTTTGTTCTTCGCGATCTGGTTTTGTTCATCGGGCTCTGGTTTCAGTCCTCGGTCTCTGGTTTCTTTCCTCGGTCTCTGGTTTTGTTCTTCGAGCTGTGGTTTTGCTCCTCTAGCTCTGGTTGTCTTCCTCGCGCTCTCGTTTTCTTCCTCGAGGGCTGGTTTTGTTGCCCGGGCTCTGGTTTTGTTCTTCCAGCTCTGCTTTAGCTCCTCGGGCTCTGGTTTGGGTCCACGGGTCTCGTTTTGTTCCTCGGGCCCACCATTTGTTCCTCCATCTCTGGTTTTGTTCCTCAGGTTCTGTTTTTCTTCCTCGGGCTCTGGTTTAATTTCTCGGGTTCTGGTTTTGTTCCTCGAGCTCTGGTTTAGATCCATTGGCTCTGGTTTTGTTCCTCAGGCTCTGTTTTTTTTCCTCGGGCTCTGGTTTTGTTCCTGGGACTCTAGTATAATTCCACGGGCTCTGGTTTTGTTCCTTGGGGCCTCCTTTTGTTCTTCGCGATCTGGTTTTGTTCCTCGGGATCTGGTTTCGTTCCTCAGGCTCTGGTTTCTTTCCTTGGGCTCTGGTTTTGTTCCTCGAGCTGTGGTTTTGCTCCTCTAGCTCTAGTTGTCTTCCTCGGGCTCTGGTTTTCTTCCTCGAGGCCTAGTTTTGTTCCTCGGGGTCTCGTTTTATTCCTCGGACCCACCTTTTGTTCTTCGGGACCTGTTTTTGTTCCTTGGGCTCTGGTTTCTTTCCTCCGGCTCTGGTTTTTTTCCTCGAGCTGTGGTTTTGCTCCTCTAGCTCTCGTTGTCTTCCTCGGGCACTGGTTTTCTTCCTCAGGCTCTGGTTTTCATCCTCGAGGGCTGGTTTTGTTCCCCGGGCTCTGGTTTTGTTCTTCCACCTCTGCTTTAACTCCTCGGGCTCTGGTTTGGGTCCATGTGTCTCGTTTTGTTCCTCGGGCCCACCATTTCTTCCTCGGGCTCTGGTTTTCTTCCTCAGGCTCTGGTTTAATTTCTCGGGTTCTGGTTTTGTTCCTCGAGCTCTGGTTTAGTTAAATTGGCTCTGGTTTTTTTCCTCGGGCTCTGGTTTTGTTCCTCGGACTCTAGTATAATTCCACGGTCTCTGGTTTTGTTCCTTGGGGCCTCCTTTTGTTCTTCGCAATCTGGTTTTGTTCCTCGGGCTCTGGTTTTCTTCCTCGGGCTCTGGTTTCTTTCCTCGGGAGCTCGTTTTGCTCCTCGAGCTGTGGTTTTGCTCCTCTAGCTCTGGTTTTCTTCCTCGGGCTCTGGTTTTCTGCCTCGAGGGCTGGTTTTGTTCCCCGGGCTCTGGTTTTGTTCTTCCAGCTCTGCTTTAGCTCCTCGGGCTCTGGTTTGGGTCCACGGGTCTCGTTTTGTTCCTCAGGCCCACCATTTCTTCCTCGGTCTCTGGTTTTGTTCCTCGGGCTCTGGTTTTCTTCCTCGGGCTCTGGTTTAATTTCTCGGGTTCTGGTTTTGTTCCTCGAGCTCTGGTTTAGTTCCATTGGCTCTGGTTTTGTTCCTCAGGCTCTGTTTTTTTTCCTCGGGCTCTGGTTTTGTTCCTGGGACTCTAGTATAATTCCACGGGCTCTGGTTTTGTTCCTCGGGATCTGGTTTTGTTCCTCGGGCTCTGGTTTCTTTCCTCGGGAGCTCGTTTTGTTCCTCGAGCTGTGGTTTTGCTCCTCTAGCTCTGGTTGTCTTCCTCGGGCTCTGGTTTTCCTCCTCGAGGGCTAGTTTTGTTCCTCGGGCTCTGGTTTTATTCCTCGGACCCTCCTTTTGTTCTTCGGGACCTGTTTTTGTTACTTGGGCTCCGGTTTCTTTCCTCGGGCTCTGGTTTTGTTCCTCAGGCTCTGGTTATCTTCCTCGAGGGCTGGTTTTGTTCCCCGGGCTCTGGTTTTGTTCTTCCAGCTCTGCTTTAACTCCTCGGGCTCTGGTTTGGGTCCACGGGTCTCGTTTTGTTCCTCAGGCCCACCATTTGTTCCTCGATCTCTGGTTTTGTTCCTCAGGTTCTGGTTTTCTTCCTCGGTCTCTGGTTTAATTTCTCGGGTTCTGGTTTTGTTCCTCGAGCTCTGTTTTAGTTCCGTTGGCTCTGGTTTTCTTCCTCAGGCTCTGGTTTTTTTCCTCGGGCTCTGGTTTTGTTCCTCGGGGCCTCCTTTTGTTCTTCGCGATCTGATTTTGTTCCTCGGGCTCTGGTTTCGTTCCTCGGGCTCTGGTTTCTTTCCTCGGGAGCTCGTTTTGTTCCTCGAGCTGTGGTTTTGCTCCTCTAGCTCTGGTTGTCTTCCTCGCGCTCTGGTTTTCTTCCTCGAGGGCTGGTTTTGTTCCCCGGGCTCTGGTTTTGTTCCTCCAGCTCTGCTTTAGCTCCTCGGGCTCTGGTTTGGGTCCATGGGTCTCGTTTTGTTCCTCGGGCCCACCATTTGTTCCTCCATCTCTGGTTTTGTTCCTCGGGTTCTGGTGTTCTTCCTCGGGCTCTGGTTTAATTTCTCGGGTTCTGGTTTTGTTCCTCGAGCTCTCGTTTAGTTCCATTGGCTCTGGTTTTGTTCCTCAGGCTCTGGTTTTTTTCCTCGGGCTCTGGTTTTGTTCCTGGGACTCTAGTATAATTCCACGGGCTCTGGTTTTGTTCCTTGGGGCCTCCTTTTGTTCCTCGGGGTCTGGTTTTGTTCCTCGGGATCTGGTTTTGTTCCTCGGGCTCTGGTTTCTTTCCTCGGGAGCTCGTTTTGTTCCTCGAGCTGTGGTTTTGCTCCTCTAGCTCTCGTTGTCTTCCTCGGGCTCTGGTTTTCTTCCTCGGGCTCTGGTTTAATTTCTCGGGTTCTGGTTTTGTTCCTCGAGCTCTGGTTTAGTTCCATTGGCTCTGGTTTTGTTCCTCAGGCTCTGTTTTTTTTCCTCGGGCTCTGGTTTTGTTCCTGGGACTCTAGTATAATTCCACGGGCTCTGGTTTTGTTCCTCGGGATCTGGTTTTGTTCCTCGGGCTCTGGTTTCTTTCCTCGGGAGCTCGTTTTGTTCCTCGAGCTGTGGTTTTGCTCCTCTAGCTCTGGTTGTCTTCCTCGGGCTCTGGTTTTCCTCCTCGAGGGCTAGTTTTGTTTCTCGGGCTCTGGTTTTATTCCTCGGACCCTCCTTTTGTTCTTCGGGACCTGTTTTTGTTACTTGGGCTCCGGTTTCTTTCCTCGGGCTCTGGTTTTGTTCCTCAGGCTCTGGTTATCTTCCTCGAGGGCTGGTTTTGTTCCCCGGGCTCTGGTTTTGTTCTTCCAGCTCTGCTTTAACTCCTCGGGCTCTGGTTTGGGTCCACGGGTCTCGTTTTGTTCCTCAGGCCCACCATTTGTTCCTCGATCTCTGGTTTTGTTCCTCAGGTTCTGGTTTTCTTCCTCGGTCTCTGGTTTAATTTCTCGGGTTCTGATTTTGTTCCTCGAGCTCTGTTTTAGTTCCATTGGCTCTGGTTTTCTTCCTCAGGCTCTGGTTTTTTTCCTCGGGCTCTGGTTTTGTTCCTCGGGGCCTCCTTTTGCTCTTCGCGATCTGATTTTGTTCCTCGGGCTCTGGTTTCGTTCCTCGGGCTCTGGTTTCTTTCCTCGGGAGCTCGTTTTGTTCCTCGAGCTGTGGTTTTGCTCCTCTAGCTCTGGTTGTCTTCCTCGTGCTCTGGTTTTCTTCCTCGAGGGCTGGTTTTGTTCCCCGGGCTCTGGTTTTGTTCTTCCAGCTCTGCTTTAGCTCCTCGGGCTCTGGTTTGGGTCCACGGGTCTCGTTTTGTTCCTCGGGCCCACCATTTGTTCCTCCATCTCTGGTTTTGTTCCTCAGGTTCTGTTTTTCTTCCTCGGGCTCTGGTTTAATTTCTCGGGTTCTGGTTTTGTTCCTCGAGCTCTGGTTTAGATCCATTGGCTCTGGTTTTGTTCCTCAGGCTCTGGTTTTTTTCCTCGGGCTCTGGTTTTGTTCCTGGGACTCTAGTATAATTCCACGGGCTCTGGTTTTGTTCCTTGGGGCCTCCTTTTGTTCTTCGCGATCTGGTTTTGTTCCTCGGGATCTGGTTTCGTTCCTCAGGCTCTGGTTTCTTTCCTTGGGCTCTGGTTTTGTTCCTCGAGCTGTGGTTTTGCTCCTCTAGCTCTAGTTGTCTTCCTCGGGCTCTGGTTTTCTTCCTCGAGGCCTAGTTTTGTTCCTCGGGGTCTCGTTTTATTCCTCGGACCCACCTTTTGTTCTTCGGGACCTGTTTTTGTTCCTTGGGCTCTGGTTTCTTTCCTCCGGCTCTGTTTTTTTTCCTCGAGCTGTGGTTTTGCTCCTCTAGCTCTCGTTGTCTTCCTCGGGCACTGGTTTTCTTCCTCAGGCTCTGGTTTTCATCCTCGAGGGCTGGTTTTGTTCCCCGGGCTCTGGTTTTGTTCTTCCACCTCTGCTTTAACTCCTCGGGCTCTGGTTTGGGTCCATGTGTCTCGTTTTGTTCCTCGGGCCCACCATTTCTTCCTCGGGCTCTGGTTTTCTTCCTCAGGCTCTGGTTTAATTTCTCGGGTTCTGGTTTTGTTCCTCGAGCTCTGGTTTAGTTAAATTGGCTCTGGTTTTTTTCCTCGGGCTCTGGTTTTGTTCCTCGGACTCTAGTATAATTCCACGGTCTCTGGTTTTGTTCCTTGGGGCCTCCTTTTGTTCTTCGCAATCTGGTTTTGTTCCTCGGGCTCTGGTTTTCTTCCTCGGGCTCTGGTTTCTTTCCTCGGGAGCTCGTTTTGCTCCTCGAGCTGTGGTTTTGCTCCTCTAGCTCTGGTTTTCTTCCTCGGGCTCTGGTTTTCTGCCTCGAGGGCTGGTTTTGTTCCCCGGGCTCTGGTTTTGTTCTTCCAGCTCTGCTTTAGCTCCTCGGGCTCTGGTTTGGGTCCACGGGTCTCGTTTTGTTCCTCAGGCCCACCATTTCTTCCTCGGTCTCTGGTTTTGTTCCTCGGGCTCTGGTTTTCTTCCTCGGGCTCTGGTTTAATTTCTCGGGTTCTGGTTTTGTTCCTCGAGCTCTGGTTTAGTTCCATTGGCTCTGGTTTTGTTCCTCAGGCTCTGTTTTTTTTCCTCGGGCTCTGGTTTTGTTCCTGGGACTCTAGTATAATTCCACGGGCTCTGGTTTTGTTCCTCGGGATCTGGTTTTGTTCCTCGGGCTCTGGTTTCTTTCCTCGGGAGCTCGTTTTGTTCCTCGAGCTGTGGTTTTGCTCCTCTAGCTCTGGTTGTCTTCCTCGGGCTCTGGTTTTCCTCCTCGAGGGCTAGTTTTGTTCCTCGGGCTCTGGTTTTATTCCTCGGACCCTCCTTTTGTTCTTCGGGACCTGTTTTTGTTACTTGGGCTCCGGTTTCTTTCCTCGGGCTCTGGTTTTGTTCCTCAGGCTCTGGTTATCTTCCTCGAGGGCTGGTTTTGTTCCCCGGGCTCTGGTTTTGTTCTTCCAGCTCTGCTTTAACTCCTCGGGCTCTGGTTTGGGTCCACGGGTCTCGTTTTGTTCCTCAGGCCCACCATTTGTTCCTCGATCTCTGGTTTTGTTCCTCAGGTTCTGGTTTTCTTCCTCGGTCTCTGGTTTAATTTCTCGGGTTCTGGTTTTGTTCCTCGAGCTCTGTTTTAGTTCCGTTGGCTCTGGTTTTCTTCCTCAGGCTCTGGTTTTTTTCCTCGGGCTCTGGTTTTGTTCCTCGGGGCCTCCTTTTGTTCTTCGCGATCTGATTTTGTTCCTCGGGCTCTGGTTTCGTTCCTCGGGCTCTGGTTTCTTTCCTCGGGAGCTCGTTTTGTTCCTCGAGCTGTGGTTTTGCTCCTCTAGCTCTGGTTGTCTTCCTCGCGCTCTGGTTTTCTTCCTCGAGGGCTGGTTTTGTTCCCCGGGCTCTGGTTTTGTTCCTCCAGCTCTGCTTTAGCTCCTCGGGCTCTGGTTTGGGTCCATGGGTCTCGTTTTGTTCCTCGGGCCCACCATTTGTTCCTCCATCTCTGGTTTTGTTCCTCGGGTTCTGGTGTTCTTCCTCGGGCTCTGGTTTAATTTCTCGGGTTCTGGTTTTGTTCCTCGAGCTCTCGTTTAGTTCCATTGGCTCTGGTTTTGTTCCTCAGGCTCTGGTTTTTTTCCTCGGGCTCTGGTTTTGTTCCTGGGACTCTAGTATAATTCCACGGGCTCTGGTTTTGTTCCTTGGGGCCTCCTTTTGTTCCTCGGGGTCTGGTTTTGTTCCTCGGGATCTGGTTTTCTTCCTCGGGCTCTGGTTTCTTTCCTCTGGAGCTCGTTTTGTTCCTCGAGCTGTGGTTTTGCTCCTCTAGCTCTCCTTGTCTTCCTCGGGCTCTGGTTTTCTTCCTCAGGCTCTGCTTTTTTTCCTCGAGGGCTAGTTTTGTTCCTCGGGGTCTGGTTTTATTCCTCGGGCCCTCCTTTTGTTCTTCGGGATCTGGTTTTGTTCCTCGGGCTCTGGTTTTCTTCCTCGGGCTCTGGTTTTTTTCCTCGGGCTCTGGTCTTGTTCCTCGGTCTCTAGTATAATTCCACGGGTTCTGGTTTTGTTCCTCGGGGCCTCCTTTTGTTCTTCGCGATCTGGTTTTGTTCATCGGGCTCTGGTTTCAGTCCTCGGTCTCTGGTTTCTTTCCTCGGTCTCTGGTTTTGTTCTTCGAGCTGTGGTTTTGCTCCTCTAGCTCTGGTTGTCTTCCTCGCGCTCTCGTTTTCTTCCTCGAGGGCTGGTTTTGTTGCCCGGGCTCTGGTTTTGTTCTTCCAGCTCTGCTTTAGCTCCTCGGGCTCTGGTTTGGGTCCACGGGTCTCGTTTTGTTCCTCGGGCCCACCATTTGTTCCTCCATCTCTGGTTTTGTTCCTCAGGTTCTGTTTTTCTTCCTCGGGCTCTGGTTTAATTTCTCGGGTTCTGGTTTTGTTCCTCGAGCTCTGGTTTAGATCCATTGGCTCTGGTTTTGTTCCTCAGGCTCTGTTTTTTTTCCTCGGGCTCTGGTTTTGTTCCTGGGACTCTAGTATAATTCCACGGGCTCTGGTTTTGTTCCTTGGGGCCTCCTTTTGTTCTTCGCGATCTGGTTTTGTTCCTCGGGATCTGGTTTCGTTCCTCAGGCTCTGGTTTCTTTCCTTGGGCTCTGGTTTTGTTCCTCGAGCTGTGGTTTTGCTCCTCTAGCTCTAGTTGTCTTCCTCGGGCTCTGGTTTTCTTCCTCGAGGCCTAGTTTTGTTCCTCGGGGTCTCGTTTTATTCCTCGGACCCACCTTTTGTTCTTCGGGACCTGTTTTTGTTCCTTGGGCTCTGGTTTCTTTCCTCCGGCTCTGGTTTTTTTCCTCGAGCTGTGGTTTTGCTCCTCTAGCTCTCGTTGTCTTCCTCGGGCACTGGTTTTCTTCCTCAGGCTCTGGTTTTCATCCTCGAGGGCTGGTTTTGTTCCCCGGGCTCTGGTTTTGTTCTTCCACCTCTGCTTTAACTCCTCGGGCTCTGGTTTGGGTCCATGTGTCTCGTTTTGTTCCTCGGGCCCACCATTTCTTCCTCGGGCTCTGGTTTTCTTCCTCAGGCTCTGGTTTAATTTCTCAGGTTCTGGTTTTGTTCCTCGAGCTCTGGTTTAGTTAAATTGGCTCTGGTTTTTTTCCTCGGGCTCTGGTTTTGTTCCTCGGACTCTAGTATAATTCCACGGTCTCTGGTTTTGTTCCTTGGGGCCTCCTTTTGTTCTTCGCAATCTGGTTTTGTTCCTCGGGCTCTGGTTTTCTTCCTCGGGCTCTGGTTTCTTTCCTCGGGAGCTCGTTTTGCTCCTCGAGCTGTGGTTTTGCTCCTCTAGCTCTGGTTTTCTTCCTCGGGCTCTGGTTTTCTGCCTCGAGGGCTGGTTTTGTTCCCCGGGCTCTGGTTTTGTTCTTCCAGCTCTGCTTTAGCTCCTCGGGCTCTGGTTTGGGTCCACGGGTCTCGTTTTGTTCCTCAGGCCCACCATTTCTTCCTCGGTCTCTGGTTTTGTTCCTCGGGCTCTGGTTTTCTTCCTCGGGCTCTGGTTTAATTTCTCGGGTTCTGGTTTTGTTCCTCGAGCTCTGGTTTAGTTCCATTGGCTCTGGTTTTGTTCCTCAGGCTCTGTTTTTTTTCCTCGGGCTCTGGTTTTGTTCCTGGGACTCTAGTATAATTCCACGGGCTCTGGTTTTGTTCCTCGGGATCTGGTTTTGTTCCTCGGGCTCTGGTTTCTTTCCTCGGGAGCTCGTTTTGTTCCTCGAGCTGTGGTTTTGCTCCTCTAGCTCTGGTTGTCTTCCTCGGGCTCTGGTTTTCCTCCTCGAGGGCTAGTTTTGTTCCTCGGGCTCTGGTTTTATTCCTCGGACCCTCCTTTTGTTCTTCGGGACCTGTTTTTGTTACTTGGGCTCCGGTTTCTTTCCTCGGGCTCTGGTTTTGTTCCTCAGGCTCTGGTTATCTTCCTCGAGGGCTGGTTTTGTTCCCCGGGCTCTGGTTTTGTTCTTCCAGCTCTGCTTTAACTCCTCGGGCTCTGGTTTGGGTCCACGGGTCTCGTTTTGTTCCTCAGGCCCACCATTTGTTCCTCGATCTCTGGTTTTGTTCCTCAGGTTCTGGTTTTCTTCCTCGGTCTCTGGTTTAATTTCTCGGGTTCTGGTTTTGTTCCTCGAGCTCTGTTTTAGTTCCGTTGGCTCTGGTTTTCTTCCTCAGGCTCTGGTTTTTTTCCTCGGGCTCTGGTTTTGTTCCTCGGGGCCTCCTTTTGTTCTTCGCGATCTGATTTTGTTCCTCGGGCTCTGGTTTCGTTCCTCGGGCTCTGGTTTCTTTCCTCGGGAGCTCGTTTTGTTCCTCGAGCTGTGGTTTTGCTCCTCTAGCTCTGGTTGTCTTCCTCGCGCTCTGGTTTTCTTCCTCGAGGGCTGGTTTTGTTCCCCGGGCTCTGGTTTTGTTCCTCCAGCTCTGCTTTAGCTCCTCGGGCTCTGGTTTGGGTCCATGGGTCTCGTTTTGTTCCTCGGGCCCACCATTTGTTCCTCCATCTCTGGTTTTGTTCCTCGGGTTCTGGTGTTCTTCCTCGGGCTCTGGTTTAATTTCTCGGGTTCTGGTTTTGTTCCTCGAGCTCTCGTTTAGTTCCATTGGCTCTGGTTTTGTTCCTCAGGCTCTGGTTTTTTTCCTCGGGCTCTGGTTTTGTTCCTGGGACTCTAGTATAATTCCACGGGCTCTGGTTTTGTTCCTTGGGGCCTCCTTTTGTTCCTCGGGGTCTGGTTTTGTTCCTCGGGATCTGGTTTTGTTCCTCGGGCTCTGGTTTCTTTCCTCGGGAGCTCGTTTTGTTCCTCGAGCTGTGGTTTTGCTCCTCTAGCTCTCGTTGTCTTCCTCGGGCTCTGGTTTTCTTCCTCGGGCTCTGGTTTAATTTCTCGGGTTCTGGTTTTGTTCCTCGAGCTCTGGTTTAGTTCCATTGGCTCTGGTTTTGTTCCTCAGGCTCTGTTTTTTTTCCTCGGGCTCTGGTTTTGTTCCTGGGACTCTAGTATAATTCCACGGGCTCTGGTTTTGTTCCTCGGGATCTGGTTTTGTTCCTCGGGCTCTGGTTTCTTTCCTCGGGAGCTCGTTTTGTTCCTCGAGCTGTGGTTTTGCTCCTCTAGCTCTGGTTGTCTTCCTCGGGCTCTGGTTTTCCTCCTCGAGGGCTAGTTTTGTTTCTCGGGCTCTGGTTTTATTCCTCGGACCCTCCTTTTGTTCTTCGGGACCTGTTTTTGTTACTTGGGCTCCGGTTTCTTTCCTCGGGCTCTGGTTTTGTTCCTCAGGCTCTGGTTATCTTCCTCGAGGGCTGGTTTTGTTCCCCGGGCTCTGGTTTTGTTCTTCCAGCTCTGCTTTAACTCCTCGGGCTCTGGTTTGGGTCCACGGGTCTCGTTTTGTTCCTCAGGCCCACCATTTGTTCCTCGATCTCTGGTTTTGTTCCTCAGGTTCTGGTTTTCTTCCTCGGTCTCTGGTTTAATTTCTCGGGTTCTGATTTTGTTCCTCGAGCTCTGTTTTAGTTCCATTGGCTCTGGTTTTCTTCCTCAGGCTCTGGTTTTTTTCCTCGGGCTCTGGTTTTGTTCCTCGGGGCCTCCTTTTGCTCTTCGCGATCTGATTTTGTTCCTCGGGCTCTGGTTTCGTTCCTCGGGCTCTGGTTTCTTTCCTCGGGAGCTCGTTTTGTTCCTCGAGCTGTGGTTTTGCTCCTCTAGCTCTGGTTGTCTTCCTCGTGCTCTGGTTTTCTTCCTCGAGGGCTGGTTTTGTTCCCCGGGCTCTGGTTTTGTTCTTCCAGCTCTGCTTTAGCTCCTCGGGCTCTGGTTTGGGTCCACGGGTCTCGTTTTGTTCCTCGGGCCCACCATTTGTTCCTCCATCTCTGGTTTTGTTCCTCAGGTTCTGTTTTTCTTCCTCGGGCTCTGGTTTAATTTCTCGGGTTCTGGTTTTGTTCCTCGAGCTCTGGTTTAGATCCATTGGCTCTGGTTTTGTTCCTCAGTCTCTGTTTTTTTTCCTCGGGCTCTGGTTTTGTTCCTGGGACTCTAGTATAATTCCACGGGCTCTGGTTTTGTTCCTTGGGGCCTCCTTTTGTTCTTCGCGATCTGGTTTTGTTCCTCGGGATCTGGTTTCGTTCCTCAGGCTCTGGTTTCTTTCCTTGGGCTCTGGTTTTGTTCCTCGAGCTGTGGTTTTGCTCCTCTAGCTCTAGTTGTCTTCCTCGGGCTCTGGTTTTCTTCCTCGAGGCCTAGTTTTGTTCCTCGGGGTCTCGTTTTATTCCTCGGACCCACCTTTTGTTCTTCGGGACCTGTTTTTGTTCCTTGGGCTCTGGTTTCTTTCCTCCGGCTCTGTTTTTTTTCCTCGAGCTGTGGTTTTGCTCCTCTAGCTCTCGTTGTCTTCCTCGGGCACTGGTTTTCTTCCTCAGGCTCTGGTTTTCATCCTCGAGGGCTGGTTTTGTTCCCCGGGCTCTGGTTTTGTTCTTCCACCTCTGCTTTAACTCCTCGGGCTCTGGTTTGGGTCCATGTGTCTCGTTTTGTTCCTCGGGCCCACCATTTCTTCCTCGGGCTCTGGTTTTCTTCCTCAGGCTCTGGTTTAATTTCTCGGGTTCTGGTTTTGTTCCTCGAGCTCTGGTTTAGTTAAATTGGCTCTGGTTTTTTTCCTCGGGCTCTGGTTTTGTTCCTCGGACTCTAGTATAATTCCACGGTCTCTGGTTTTGTTCCTTGGGGCCTCCTTTTGTTCTTCGCAATCTGGTTTTGTTCCTCGGGCTCTGGTTTTCTTCCTCGGGCTCTGGTTTCTTTCCTCGGGAGCTCGTTTTGCTCCTCGAGCTGTGGTTTTGCTCCTCTAGCTCTGGTTTTCTTCCTCGGGCTCTGGTTTTCTGCCTCGAGGGCTGGTTTTGTTCCCCGGGCTCTGGTTTTGTTCTTCCAGCTCTGCTTTAGCTCCTCGGGCTCTGGTTTGGGTCCACGGGTCTCGTTTTGTTCCTCAGGCCCACCATTTCTTCCTCGGTCTCTGGTTTTGTTCCTCGGGCTCTGGTTTTCTTCCTCGGGCTCTGGTTTAATTTCTCGGGTTCTGGTTTTGTTCCTCGAGCTCTGGTTTAGTTCCATTGGCTCTGGTTTTGTTCCTCAGGCTCTGTTTTTTTTCCTCGGGCTCTGGTTTTGTTCCTGGGACTCTAGTATAATTCCACGGGCTCTGGTTTTGTTCCTCGGGATCTGGTTTTGTTCCTCGGGCTCTGGTTTCTTTCCTCGGGAGCTCGTTTTGTTCCTCGAGCTGTGGTTTTGCTCCTCTAGCTCTGGTTGTCTTCCTCGGGCTCTGGTTTTCCTCCTCGAGGGCTAGTTTTGTTCCTCGGGCTCTGGTTTTATTCCTCGGACCCTCCTTTTGTTCTTCGGGACCTGTTTTTGTTACTTGGGCTCCGGTTTCTTTCCTCGGGCTCTGGTTTTGTTCCTCAGGCTCTGGTTATCTTCCTCGAGGGCTGGTTTTGTTCCCCGGGCTCTGGTTTTGTTCTTCCAGCTCTGCTTTAACTCCTCGGGCTCTGGTTTGGGTCCACGGGTCTCGTTTTGTTCCTCAGGCCCACCATTTGTTCCTCGATCTCTGGTTTTGTTCCTCAGGTTCTGGTTTTCTTCCTCGGTCTCTGGTTTAATTTCTCGGGTTCTGGTTTTGTTCCTCGAGCTCTGTTTTAGTTCCGTTGGCTCTGGTTTTCTTCCTCAGGCTCTGGTTTTTTTCCTCGGGCTCTGGTTTTGTTCCTCGGGGCCTCCTTTTGTTCTTCGCGATCTGATTTTGTTCCTCGGGCTCTGGTTTCGTTCCTCGGGCTCTGGTTTCTTTCCTCGGGAGCTCGTTTTGTTCCTCGAGCTGTGGTTTTGCTCCTCTAGCTCTGGTTGTCTTCCTCGCGCTCTGGTTTTCTTCCTCGAGGGCTGGTTTTGTTCCCCGGGCTCTGGTTTTGTTCCTCCAGCTCTGCTTTAGCTCCTCGGGCTCTGGTTTGGGTCCATGGGTCTCGTTTTGTTCCTCGGGCCCACCATTTCTTCCTCCATCTCTGGTTTTGTTCCTCGGGTTCTGGTGTTCTTCCTCGGGCTCTGGTTTAATTTCTCGGGTTCTGGTTTTGTTCCTCGAGCTCTTGTTTAGTTCCATTGGCTCTGGTTTTGTTCCTCAGGCTCTGGTTTTTTTCCTCGGGCTCTGGTTTTGTTCCTGGGACTCTAGTATAATTCCACGGGCTCTGGTTTTGTTCCTTGGGGCCTCCTTTTGTTCCTCGGGGTCTGGTTTTGTTCCTCGGGATCTGGTTTTCTTCCTCGGGCTCTGGTTTCTTTCCTCTGGAGCTCGTTTTGTTCCTCGAGCTGTGGTTTTGCTCCTCTAGCTCTCCTTGTCTTCCTCGGGCTCTGGTTTTCTTCCTCAGGCTCTGCTTTTTTTCCTCGAGGGCTAGTTTTGTTCCTCGGGGTCTGGTTTTATTCCTCGGGCCCTCCTTTTGTTCTTCGGGATCTGGTTTTGTTCCTCGGGCTCTGGTTTTCTTCCTCGGGCTCTGGTTTTTTTCCTCGGGCTCTGGTCTTGTTCCTCGGTCTCTAGTATAATTCCACGGGTTCTGGTTTTGTTCCTCGGGGCCTCCTTTTGTTCTTCGCGATCTGGTTTTGTTCATCGGGCTCTGGTTTCAGTCCTCGGTCTCTGGTTTCTTTCCTCGGTCTCTGGTTTTGTTCTTCGAGCTGTGGTTTTGCTCCTCTAGCTCTGGTTGTCTTCCTCGCGCTCTCGTTTTCTTCCTCGAGGGCTGGTTTTGTTGCCCGGGCTCTGGTTTTGTTCTTCCAGCTCTGCTTTAGCTCCTCGGGCTCTGGTTTGGGTCCACGGGTCTCGTTTTGTTCCTCGGGCCCACCATTTGTTCCTCCATCTCTGGTTTTGTTCCTCAGGTTCTGTTTTTCTTCCTCGGGCTCTGGTTTAATTTCTCGGGTTCTGGTTTTGTTCCTCGAGCTCTGGTTTAGATCCATTGGCTCTGGTTTTGTTCCTCAGGCTCTGTTTTTTTTCCTCGGGCTCTGGTTTTGTTCCTGGGACTCTAGTATAATTCCACGGGCTCTGGTTTTGTTCCTTGGGGCCTCCTTTTGTTCTTCGCGATCTGGTTTTGTTCCTCGGGATCTGGTTTCGTTCCTCAGGCTCTGGTTTCTTTCCTTGGGCTCTGGTTTTGTTCCTCGAGCTGTGGTTTTGCTCCTCTAGCTCTAGTTGTCTTCCTCGGGCTCTGGTTTTCTTCCTCGAGGCCTAGTTTTGTTCCTCGGGGTCTCGTTTTATTCCTCGGACCCACCTTTTGTTCTTCGGGACCTGTTTTTGTTCCTTGGGCTCTGGTTTCTTTCCTCCGGCTCTGGTTTTTTTCCTCGAGCTGTGGTTTTGCTCCTCTAGCTCTCGTTGTCTTCCTCGGGCACTGGTTTTCTTCCTCAGGCTCTGGTTTTCATCCTCGAGGGCTGGTTTTGTTCCCCGGGCTCTGGTTTTGTTCTTCCACCTCTGCTTTAACTCCTCGGGCTCTGGTTTGGGTCCATGTGTCTCGTTTTGTTCCTCGGGCCCACCATTTCTTCCTCGGGCTCTGGTTTTCTTCCTCAGGCTCTGGTTTAATTTCTCGGGTTCTGGTTTTGTTCCTCGAGCTCTGGTTTAGTTAAATTGGCTCTGGTTTTTTTCCTCGGGCTCTGGTTTTGTTCCTCGGACTCTAGTATAATTCCACGGTCTCTGGTTTTGTTCCTTGGGGCCTCCTTTTGTTCTTCGCAATCTGGTTTTGTTCCTCGGGCTCTGGTTTTCTTCCTCGGGCTCTGGTTTCTTTCCTCGGGAGCTCGTTTTGCTCCTCGAGCTGTGGTTTTGCTCCTCTAGCTCTGGTTTTCTTCCTCGGGCTCTGGTTTTCTGCCTCGAGGGCTGGTTTTGTTCCCCGGGCTCTGGTTTTGTTCTTCCAGCTCTGCTTTAGCTCCTCGGGCTCTGGTTTGGGTCCACGGGTCTCGTTTTGTTCCTCAGGCCCACCATTTCTTCCTCGGTCTCTGGTTTTGTTCCTCGGGCTCTGGTTTTCTTCCTCGGGCTCTGGTTTAATTTCTCGGGTTCTGGTTTTGTTCCTCGAGCTCTGGTTTAGTTCCATTGGCTCTGGTTTTGTTCCTCAGGCTCTGTTTTTTTTCCTCGGGCTCTGGTTTTGTTCCTGGGACTCTAGTATAATTCCACGGGCTCTGGTTTTGTTCCTCGGGATCTGGTTTTGTTCCTCGGGCTCTGGTTTCTTTCCTCGGGAGCTCGTTTTGTTCCTCGAGCTGTGGTTTTGCTCCTCTAGCTCTGGTTGTCTTCCTCGGGCTCTGGTTTTCCTCCTCGAGGGCTAGTTTTGTTCCTCGGGCTCTGGTTTTATTCCTCGGACCCTCCTTTTGTTCTTCGGGACCTGTTTTTGTTCCTTGGGCTCCGGTTTCTTTCCTCGGGCTCTGGTTTTGTTCCTCAGGCTCTGGTTATCTTCCTCGAGGGCTGGTTTTGTTCCCCGGTCTCTGGTTTTGTTCTTCCAGCTCTGCTTTAACTCCTCGGGCTCTGGTTTGGGTCCACGGGTCTCGTTTTGTTCCTCAGGCCCACCATTTGTTCCTCGATCTCTGGTTTTGTTCCTCAGGTTCTGGTTTTCTTCCTCGGTCTCTGGTTTAATTTCTCGGGTTCTGATTTTGTTCCTCGAGCTCTGTTTTAGTTCCATTGGCTCTGGTTTTCTTCCTCAGGCTCTGGTTTTTTTCCTCGGGCTCTGGTTTTGTTCCTCGGGGCCTCCTTTTGCTCTTCGCGATCTGATTTTGTTCCTCGGGCTCTGGTTTCGTTCCTCGGGCTCTGGTTTCTTTCCTCGGGAGCTCGTTTTGTTCCTCGAGCTGTGGTTTTGCTCCTCTAGCTCTGGTTGTCTTCCTCGTGCTCTGGTTTTCTTCCTCGAGGGCTGGTTTTGTTCCCCGGGCTCTGGTTTTGTTCTTCCAGCTCTGCTTTAGCTCCTCGGGCTCTGGTTTGGGTCCATGGGTCTCGTTTTGTTCCTCGGGCCCACCATTTCTTCCTCCATCTCTGGTTTTGTTCCTCGGGTTCTGGTGTTCTTCCTCGGGCTCTGGTTTAATTTCTCGGGTTCTGGTTTTGTTCCTCGAGCTCTCGTTTAGTTCCATTGGCTCTGGTTTTGTTCCTCAGGCTCTGGTTTTTTTCCTCGGGCTCTGGTTTTGTTCCTGGGACTCTAGTATAATTCCACGGGCTCTGGTTTTGTTCCTTGGGGCCTCCTTTTGTTCCTCGGGGTCTGGTTTTGTTCCTCGGGATCTGGTTTTCTTCCTCGGGCTCTGGTTTCTTTCCTCTGGAGCTCGTTTTGTTCCTCGAGCTGTGGTTTTGCTCCTCTAGCTCTCCTTGTCTTCCTCGGGCTCTGGTTTTCTTCCTCAGGCTCTGCTTTTTTTCCTCGAGGGCTAGTTTTGTTCCTCGGGGTCTGGTTTTATTCCTCGGGCCCTCCTTTTGTTCTTCGGGATCTGGTTTTGTTCCTCGGGCTCTGGTTTTCTTCCTCGGGCTCTGGTTTTTTTCCTCGGGCTCTGGTCTTGTTCCTCGGACTCTAGTATAATTCCACGGGTTCTGGTTTTGTTCCTCGGGGCCTCCTTTTGTTCTTCGCGATCTGGTTTTGTTCATCGGGCTCTGGTTTCAGTCCTCGGTCTCTGGTTTCTTTCCTCGGTCTCTGGTTTTGTTCTTCGAGCTGTGGTTTTGCTCCTCTAGCTCTGGTTGTCTTCCTCGCGCTCTCGTTTTCTTCCTCGAGGGCTGGTTTTGTTGCCCGGGCTCTGGTTTTGTTCTTCCAGCTCTGCTTTAGCTCCTCGGGCTCTGGTTTGGGTCCACGGGTCTCGTTTTGTTCCTCGGGCCCACCATTTGTTCCTCCATCTCTGGTTTTGTTCCTCAGGTTCTGTTTTTCTTCCTCGGGCTCTGGTTTAATTTCTCGGGTTCTGGTTTTGTTCCTCGAGCTCTGGTTTAGATCCATTGGCTCTGGTTTTGTTCCTCAGGCTCTGTTTTTTTTCCTCGGGCTCTGGTTTTGTTCCTGGGACTCTAGTATAATTCCACGGGCTCTGGTTTTGTTCCTTGGGGCCTCCTTTTGTTCTTCGCGATCTGGTTTTGTTCCTCGGGATCTGGTTTCGTTCCTCAGGCTCTGGTTTCTTTCCTTGGGCTCTGGTTTTGTTCCTCGAGCTGTGGTTTTGCTCCTCTAGCTCTAGTTGTCTTCCTCGGGCTCTGGTTTTCTTCCTCGAGGCCTAGTTTTGTTCCTCGGGGTCTCGTTTTATTCCTCGGACCCACCTTTTGTTCTTCGGGACCTGTTTTTGTTCCTTGGGCTCTGGTTTCTTTCCTCCGGCTCTGGTTTTTTTCCTCGAGCTGTGGTTTTGCTCCTCTAGCTCTCGTTGTCTTCCTCGGGCACTGGTTTTCTTCCTCAGGCTCTGGTTTTCATCCTCGAGGGCTGGTTTTGTTCCCCGGGCTCTGGTTTTGTTCTTCCACCTCTGCTTTAACTCCTCGGGCTCTGGTTTGGGTCCATGTGTCTCGTTTTGTTCCTCGGGCCCACCATTTCTTCCTCGGGCTCTGGTTTTCTTCCTCAGGCTCTGGTTTAATTTCTCAGGTTCTGGTTTTGTTCCTCGAGCTCTGGTTTAGTTAAATTGGCTCTGGTTTTTTTCCTCGGGCTCTGGTTTTGTTCCTCGGACTCTAGTATAATTCCACGGTCTCTGGTTTTGTTCCTTGGGGCCTCCTTTTGTTCTTCGCAATCTGGTTTTGTTCCTCGGGCTCTGGTTTTCTTCCTCGGGCTCTGGTTTCTTTCCTCGGGAGCTCGTTTTGCTCCTCGAGCTGTGGTTTTGCTCCTCTAGCTCTGGTTTTCTTCCTCGGGCTCTGGTTTTCTGCCTCGAGGGCTGGTTTTGTTCCCCGGGCTCTGGTTTTGTTCTTCCAGCTCTGCTTTAGCTCCTCGGGCTCTGGTTTGGGTCCACGGGTCTCGTTTTGTTCCTCAGGCCCACCATTTCTTCCTCGGTCTCTGGTTTTGTTCCTCGGGCTCTGGTTTTCTTCCTCGGGCTCTGGTTTAATTTCTCGGGTTCTGGTTTTGTTCCTCGAGCTCTGGTTTAGTTCCATTGGCTCTGGTTTTGTTCCTCAGGCTCTGTTTTTTTTCCTCGGGCTCTGGTTTTGTTCCTGGGACTCTAGTATAATTCCACGGGCTCTGGTTTTGTTCCTCGGGATCTGGTTTTGTTCCTCGGGCTCTGGTTTCTTTCCTCGGGAGCTCGTTTTGTTCCTCGAGCTGTGGTTTTGCTCCTCTAGCTCTGGTTGTCTTCCTCGGGCTCTGGTTTTCCTCCTCGAGGGCTAGTTTTGTTCCTCGGGCTCTGGTTTTATTCCTCGGACCCTCCTTTTGTTCTTCGGGACCTGTTTTTGTTCCTTGGGCTCCGGTTTCTTTCCTCGGGCTCTGGTTTTGTTCCTCAGGCTCTGGTTATCTTCCTCGAGGGCTGGTTTTGTTCCCCGGGCTCTGGTTTTGTTCTTCCAGCTCTGCTTTAACTCCTCGGGCTCTGGTTTGGGTCCACGGGTCTCGTTTTGTTCCTCAGGCCCACCATTTGTTCCTCGATCTCTGGTTTTGTTCCTCAGGTTCTGGTTTTCTTCCTCGGTCTCTGGTTTAATTTCTCGGGTTCTGGTTTTGTTCCTCGAGCTCTGTTTTAGTTCCGTTGGCTCTGGTTTTCTTCCTCAGGCTCTGGTTTTTTTCCTCGGGCTCTGGTTTTGTTCCTCGGGGCCTCCTTTTGTTCTTCGCGATCTGATTTTGTTCCTCGGGCTCTGGTTTCGTTCCTCGGGCTCTGGTTTCTTTCCTCGGGAGCTCGTTTTGTTCCTCGAGCTGTGGTTTTGCTCCTCTAGCTCTGGTTGTCTTCCTCGCGCTCTGGTTTTCTTCCTCGAGGGCTGGTTTTGTTCCCCGGGCTCTGGTTTTGTTCCTCCAGCTCTGCTTTAGCTCCTCGGGCTCTGGTTTGGGTCCATGGGTCTCGTTTTGTTCCTCGGGCCCACCATTTGTTCCTCCATCTCTGGTTTTGTTCCTCGGGTTCTGGTGTTCTTCCTCGGGCTCTGGTTTAATTTCTCGGGTTCTGGTTTTGTTCCTCGAGCTCTCGTTTAGTTCCATTGGCTCTGGTTTTGTTCCTCAGGCTCTGGTTTTTTTCCTCGGGCTCTGGTTTTGTTCCTGGGACTCTAGTATAATTCCACGGGCTCTGGTTTTGTTCCTTGGGGCCTCCTTTTGTTCCTCGGGGTCTGGTTTTGTTCCTCGGGATCTGGTTTTGTTCCTCGGGCTCTGGTTTCTTTCCTCGGGAGCTCGTTTTGTTCCTCGAGCTGTGGTTTTGCTCCTCTAGCTCTCGTTGTCTTCCTCGGGCTCTGGTTTTCTTCCTCGGGCTCTGGTTTAATTTCTCGGGTTCTGGTTTTGTTCCTCGAGCTCTGGTTTAGTTCCATTGGCTCTGGTTTTGTTCCTCAGGCTCTGGTTTTTTCCTCGGGCTCTGGTTTTGTTCCTGGGACTCTAGTATAATTCCACGGGCTCTGGTTTTGTTCCTCGGGCTCTGGTTTTGTTCCTCGGGCTCTGGTTTCTTTCCTCGGGAGCTCGTTTTGTTCCTCGAGCTGTGGTTTTGCTCCTCTAGCTCTGGTTGTCTTCCTCGGGCTCTGGTTTTCCTCCTCGAGGGCTAGTTTTGTTCCTCGGGCTCTGGTTTTATTCCTCGGACCCTCCTTTTGTTCTTCGGGACCTGTTTTTGTTACTTGGGCTCCGGTTTCTTTCCTCGGGCTCTGGTTTTGTTCCTCAGGCTCTGGTTATCTTCCTCGAGGGCTGGTTTTGTTCCCCGGGCTCTGGTTTTGTTCTTCCAGCTCTGCTTTAACTCCTCGGGCTCTGGTTTGGGTCCACAGGTCTCGTTTTGTTCCTCAGGCCCACCATTTGTTCCTCGATCTCTGGTTTTGTTCCTCAGGTTCTGGTTTTCTTCCTCGGTCTCTGGTTTAATTTCTCGGGTTCTGATTTTGTTCCTCGAGCTCTGTTTTAGTTCCATTGGCTCTGGTTTTCTTCCTCAGGCTCTGGTTTTTTTCCTCAGGCTCTGGTTTTGTTCCTCGGGGCCTCCTTTTGCTCTTCGCGATCTGATTTTGTTCCTCGGGCTCTGGTTTCGTTCCTCGGGCTCTGGTTTCTTTCCTCGGGAGCTCGTTTTGTTCCTCGAGCTGTGGTTTTGCTCCTCTAGCTCTGGTTGTCTTCCTCGCGCTCTGGTTTTCTTCCTCGAGGGCTGGTTTTGTTCCCCGGGCTCTGGTTTTGTTCTTCCAGCTCTGCTTTAGCTCCTCGGGCTCTGGTTTGGGTCCATGGGTCTCGTTTTGTTCCTCGGGCCCACCATTTGTTCCTCCATCTCTGGTTTTGTTCCTCGGGTTCTGGTGTTCTTCCTCGGGCTCTGGTTTAATTTCTCGGGTTCTGGTTTTGTTCCTCGAGCTCTGGTTTAGATCCATTGGCTCTGGTTTTGTTCCTCAGGCTCTGTTTTTTTTCCTCGGGCTCTGGTTTTGTTCCTGGGACTCTAGTATAATTCCACGGGCTCTGGTTTTGTTCCTTGGGGCCTCCTTTTGTTCTTCGCGATCTGGTTTTGTTCCTCGGGATCTGGTTTCGTTCCTCAGGCTCTGGTTTCTTTCCTTGGGCTCTGGTTTTGTTCCTCGAGCTGTGGTTTTGCTCCTCTAGCTCTAGTTGTCTTCCTCGGGCTCTGGTTTTCTTCCTCGAGGCCTAGTTTTGTTCCTCGGGGTCTCGTTTTATTCCTCGGACCCACCTTTTGTTCTTCGGGACCTGTTTTTGTTCCTTGGGCTCTGGTTTCTTTCCTCCGGCTCTGGTTTTTTTCCTCGAGCTGTGGTTTTGCTCCTCTAGCTCTCGTTGTCTTCCTCGGGCACTGGTTTTCTTCCTCAGGCTCTGGTTTTCATCCTCGAGGGCTGGTTTTGTTCCCCGGGCTCTGGTTTTGTTCTTCCACCTCTGCTTTAACTCCTCGGGCTCTGGTTTGGGTCCATGTGTCTCGTTTTGTTCCTCGGGCCCACCATTTCTTCCTCGGGCTCTGGTTTTCTTCCTCAGGCTCTGGTTTAATTTCTCAGGTTCTGGTTTTGTTCCTCGAGCTCTGGTTTAGTTAAATTGGCTCTGGTTTTTTTCCTCGGGCTCTGGTTTTGTTCCTCGGACTCTAGTATAATTCCACGGTCTCTGGTTTTGTTCCTTGGGGCCTCCTTTTGTTCTTCGCAATCTGGTTTTGTTCCTCGGGCTCTGGTTTTCTTCCTCGGGCTCTGGTTTAATTTCTCGGGTTCTGGTTTTGTTCCTCGAGCTCTGGTTTAGTTCCATTGGCTCTGGTTTTGTTCCTCAGGCTCTGTTTTTTTTCCTCGGGCTCTGGTTTTGTTCCTGGGACTCTAGTATAATTCCACGGGCTCTGGTTTTGTTCCTCGGGATCTGGTTTTGTTCCTCGGGCTCTGGTTTCTTTCCTCGGGAGCTCGTTTTGTTCCTCGAGCTGTGGTTTTGCTCCTCTAGCTCTGGTTGTCTTCCTCGGGCTCTGGTTTTCCTCCTCGAGGGCTAGTTTTGTTCCTCGGGCTCTGGTTTTATTCCTCGGACCCTCCTTTTGTTCTTCGGGACCTGTTTTTGTTCCTTGGGCTCCGGTTTCTTTCCTCGGGCTCTGGTTTTGTTCCTCAGGCTCTGGTTATCTTCCTCGAGGGCTGGTTTTGTTCCCCGGTCTCTGGTTTTGTTCTTCCAGCTCTGCTTTAACTCCTCGGGCTCTGGTTTGGGTCCACGGGTCTCGTTTTGTTCCTCAGGCCCACCATTTGTTCCTCGATCTCTGGTTTTGTTCCTCAGGTTCTGGTTTTCTTCCTCGGTCTCTGGTTTAATTTCTCGGGTTCTGGTTTTGTTCCTCGAGCTCTGTTTTAGTTCCGTTGGCTCTGGTTTTCTTCCTCAGGCTCTGGTTTTTTTCCTCGGGCTCTGGTTTTGTTCCTCGGGGCCTCCTTTTGTTCTTCGCGATCTGATTTTGTTCCTCGGGCTCTGGTTTCGTTCCTCGGGCTCTGGTTTCTTTCCTCGGGAGCTCGTTTTGTTCCTCGAGCTGTGGTTTTGCTCCTCTAGCTCTGGTTGTCTTCCTCGCGCTCTGGTTTTCTTCCTCGAGGGCTGGTTTTGTTCCCCGGGCTCTGGTTTTGTTCCTCCAGCTCTGCTTTAGCTCCTCGGGCTCTGGTTTGGGTCCATGGGTCTCGTTTTGTTCCTCGGGCCCACCATTTGTTCCTCCATCTCTGGTTTTGTTCCTCGGGTTCTGGTGTTCTTCCTCGGGCTCTGGTTTAATTTCTCGGGTTCTGGTTTTGTTCCTCGAGCTCTCGTTTAGTTCCATTGGCTCTGGTTTTGTTCCTCAGGCTCTGGTTTTTTTCCTCGGGCTCTGGTTTTGTTCCTGGGACTCTAGTATAATTCCACGGGCTCTGGTTTTGTTCCTTGGGGCCTCCTTTTGTTCCTCGGGGTCTGGTTTTGTTCCTCGGGATCTGGTTTTGTTCCTCGGGCTCTGGTTTCTTTCCTCGGGAGCTCGTTTTGTTCCTCGAGCTGTGGTTTTGCTCCTCTAGCTCTCGTTGTCTTCCTCGGGCTCTGGTTTTCTTCCTCGGGCTCTGGTTTAATTTCTCGGGTTCTGGTTTTGTTCCTCGAGCTCTGGTTTAGTTCCATTGGCTCTGGTTTTGTTCCTCAGGCTCTGGTTTTTTTCCTCGGGCTCTGGTTTTGTTCCTGGGACTCTAGTATAATTCCACGGGCTCTGGTTTTGTTCCTCGGGCTCTGGTTTTGTTCCTCGGGCTCTGGTTTCTTTCCTCGGGAGCTCGTTTTGTTCCTCGAGCTGTGGTTTTGCTCCTCTAGCTCTGGTTGTCTTCCTCGGGCTCTGGTTTTCCTCCTCGAGGGCTAGTTTTGTTCCTCGGGCTCTGGTTTTATTCCTCGGACCCTCCTTTTGTTCTTCGGGACCTGTTTTTGTTACTTGGGCTCCGGTTTCTTTCCTCGGGCTCTGGTTTTGTTCCTCAGGCTCTGGTTATCTTCCTCGAGGGCTGGTTTTGTTCCCCGGGCTCTGGTTTTGTTCTTCCAGCTCTGCTTTAACTCCTCGGGCTCTGGTTTGGGTCCACAGGTCTCGTTTTGTTCCTCAGGCCCACCATTTGTTCCTCGATCTCTGGTTTTGTTCCTCAGGTTCTGGTTTTCTTCCTCGGTCTCTGGTTTAATTTCTCGGGTTCTGATTTTGTTCCTCGAGCTCTGTTTTAGTTCCATTGGCTCTGGTTTTCTTCCTCAGGCTCTGGTTTTTTTCCTCAGGCTCTGGTTTTGTTCCTCGGGGCCTCCTTTTGCTCTTCGCGATCTGATTTTGTTCCTCGGGCTCTGGTTTCGTTCCTCGGGCTCTGGTTTCTTTCCTCGGGAGCTCGTTTTGTTCCTCGAGCTGTGGTTTTGCTCCTCTAGCTCTGGTTGTCTTCCTCGCGCTCTGGTTTTCTTCCTCGAGGGCTGGTTTTGTTCCCCGGGCTCTGGTTTTGTTCTTCCAGCTCTGCTTTAGCTCCTCGGGCTCTGGTTTGGGTCCATGGGTCTCGTTTTGTTCCTCGGGCCCACCATTTGTTCCTCCATCTCTGGTTTTGTTCCTCGGGTTCTGGTGTTCTTCCTCGGGCTCTGGTTTAATTTCTCGGGTTCTGGTTTTGTTCCTCGAGCTCTGGTTTAGATCCATTGGCTCTGGTTTTGTTCCTCAGGCTCTGTTTTTTTTCCTCGGGCTCTGGTTTTGTTCCTGGGACTCTAGTATAATTCCACGGGCTCTGGTTTTGTTCCTTGGGGCCTCCTTTTGTTCTTCGCGATCTGGTTTTGTTCCTCGGGATCTGGTTTCGTTCCTCAGGCTCTGGTTTCTTTCCTTGGGCTCTGGTTTTGTTCCTCGAGCTGTGGTTTTGCTCCTCTAGCTCTAGTTGTCTTCCTCGGGCTCTGGTTTTCTTCCTCGAGGCCTAGTTTTGTTCCTCGGGGTCTCGTTTTATTCCTCGGACCCACCTTTTGTTCTTCGGGACCTGTTTTTGTTCCTTGGGCTCTGGTTTCTTTCCTCCGGCTCTGGTTTTTTTCCTCGAGCTGTGGTTTTGCTCCTCTAGCTCTCGTTGTCTTCCTCGGGCACTGGTTTTCTTCCTCAGGCTCTGGTTTTCATCCTCGAGGGCTGGTTTTGTTCCCCGGGCTCTGGTTTTGTTCTTCCACCTCTGCTTTAACTCCTCGGGCTCTGGTTTGGGTCCATGTGTCTCGTTTTGTTCCTCGGGCCCACCATTTCTTCCTCGGGCTCTGGTTTTCTTCCTCAGGCTCTGGTTTAATTTCTCGGGTTCTGGTTTTGTTCCTCGAGCTCTGGTTTAGTTAAATTGGCTCTGGTTTTTTTCCTCGGGCTCTGGTTTTGTTCCTCGGACTCTAGTATAATTCCACGGTCTCTGGTTTTGTTCCTTGGGGCCTCCTTTTGTTCTTCGCAATCTGGTTTTGTTCCTCGGGCTCTGGTTTTCTTCCTCGGGCTCTGGTTTCTTTCCTCGGGAGCTCGTTTTGCTCCTCGAGCTGTGGTTTTGCTCCTCTAGCTCTGGTTTTCTTCCTCGGGCTCTGGTTTTCTGCCTCGAGGGCTGGTTTTGTTCCCCGGGCTCTGGTTTTGTTCTTCCAGCTCTGCTTTAGCTCCTCGGGCTCTGGTTTGGGTCCACGGGTCTCGTTTTGTTCCTCAGGCCCACCATTTCTTCCTCGGTCTCTGGTTTTGTTCCTCGGGCTCTGGTTTTCTTCCTCGGGCTCTGGTTTAATTTCTCGGGTTCTGGTTTTGTTCCTCGAGCTCTGGTTTAGTTCCATTGGCTCTGGTTTTGTTCCTCAGGCTCTGGTTTTTTTCCTCGGGCTCTGGTTTTGTTCCTCGGACTCTAGTATAATTCCACGGGCTCTGGTTTTGTTCCTCGGGATCTGGTTTTGTTCCTCGGGCTCTGGTTTCTTTCCTCGGGAGCTCGTTTTGTTCCTCGAGCTGTGGTTTTGCTCCTCTAGCTCTGGTTGTCTTCCTCGGGCTCTGGTTTTCCTCCTCGAGGGCTAGTTTTGTTCCTCGGGCTCTGGTTTTATTCCTCGGACCCTCCTTTTGTTCTTCGGGACCTGTTTTTGTTCCTTGGGCTCCGGTTTCTTTCCTCGGGCTCTGGTTTTGTTCCTCAGGCTCTGGTTATCTTCCTCGAGGGCTGGTTTTGTTCCCCGGGCTCTGGTTTTGTTCTTCCAGCTCTGCTTTAACTCCTCGGGCTCTGGTTTGGGTCCACGGGTCTCGTTTTGTTCCTCAGGCCCACCATTTGTTCCTCGATCTCTGGTTTTGTTCCTCAGGTTCTGGTTTTCTTCCTCGGTCTCTGGTTTAATTTCTCGGGTTCTGGTTTTGTTCCTCGAGCTCTGTTTTAGTTCCGTTGGCTCTGGTTTTCTTCCTCAGGCTCTGGTTTTTTTCCTCGGGCTCTGGTTTTGTTCCTCGGGGCCTCCTTTTGTTCTTCGCGATCTGATTTTGTTCCTCGGGCTCTGGTTTCGTTCCTCGGGCTCTGGTTTCTTTCCTCGGGAGCTCGTTTTGTTCCTCGAGCTGTGGTTTTGCTCCTCTAGCTCTGGTTGTCTTCCTCGCGCTCTGGTTTTCTTCCTCGAGGGCTGGTTTTGTTCCCCGGGCTCTGGTTTTGTTCTTCCAGCTCTGCTTTAGCTCCTCGGGCTCTGGTTTGGGTCCATGGGTCTCGTTTTGTTCCTCGGGCCCACCATTTGTTCCTCCATCTCTGGTTTTGTTCCTCGGGTTCTGGTGTTCTTCCTCGGGCTCTGGTTTAATTTCTCGGGTTCTGGTTTTGTTCCTCGAGCTCTCGTTTAGTTCCATTGGCTCTGGTTTTGTTCCTCAGGCTCTGGTTTTTTTCCTCGGGCTCTGGTTTTGTTCCTGGGACTCTAGTATAATTCCACGGGCTCTGGTTTTGTTCCTTGGGGCCTCCTTTTGTTCCTCGGGGTCTGGTTTTGTTCCTCGGGATCTGGTTTTGTTCCTCGGGCTCTGGTTTCTTTCCTCGGGAGCTCGTTTTGTTCCTCGAGCTGTGGTTTTGCTCCTCTAGCTCTCCTTGTCTTCCTCGGGCTCTGGTTTTCTTCCTCAGGCTCTGCTTTTTTTCCTCGAGGGCTAGTTTTGTTCCTCGGGGTCTCGTTTTATTCCTCGGGCCCTCCTTTTGTTCTTCGGGATCTGGTTTTGTTCCTCGGGCTCTGGTTTTCTTCCTCGGGCTCTGGTTTTTTTCCTCGGGCTCTGGTCTTGTTCCTCGGACTCTAGTATAATTCCACGGGTTCTGGTTTTGTTCCTCGGGGCCTCCTTTTGTTCTTCGCGATCTGGTTTTGTTCATCGGGCTCTGGTTTCAGTCCTCGGTCTCTGGTTTCTTTCCTCGGTCTCTGGTTTTGTTCCTCGAGCTGTGGTTTTGCTCCTCTAGCTCTGGTTGTCTTCCTCGCGCTCTCGTTTTCTTCCTCGAGGGCTGGTTTTGTTGCCCGGGCTCTGGTTTTGTTCTTCCAGCTCTGCTTTAGCTCCTCGGGCTCTGGTTTGGGTCCACGGGTCTCGTTTTGTTCCTCGGGCCCACCATTTCTTCCTCGGTCTCTGGTTTTGTTCCTCGGGTTCTGTTTTTCTTCCTCGGGCTCTGGTTTAATTTCTCGGGTTCTGGTTTTGTTCCTCGAGCTCTGGTTTAGATCCATTGGCTCTGGTTTTGTTCCTCAGGCTCTGGTTTTTTTCCTCGGGCTCTGGTTTTGTTCCTCGGACTCTAGTATAATTCCACGGGCTCTGGTTTTGTTCCTTGGGGCCTCCTTTTGTTCTTCGCGATCTGGTTTTGTTCCTCGGGATCTGGTTTTGTTCCTCGGGCTCTGGTTTCTTTCCTCGGGAGCTCGTTTTTTTCCTCGAGCTGTGGTTTTGCTCCTCTAGCTCTGGTTGTCTTCCTCGGGCTCTGGTTTTCTTCCTCGGGCTCTTCTTTTCTTCCTCGAGGGCTAGTTTTGTTCCTCGGGGTCTGGTTTTATTCCTCGGTCCCTCCTTTTGTTCTTCAGGATCTGGTTTTGTTCCTCGGACTCTGGTTTTCTTCCTCGGGCTCTGGTATTCTTCCTCGAGGACTAGTTTTCTTCCTCGGGGTCTCGTTTTATTCCTCGGACCCTCCTTTTGTTCTTCGGGACCTGTTTTTGTTCCTTGGGCTCTGGTTTCTTTCCTCAGGCTCTGGTTTTGTTCCTCGAGCTGTGGTTTTGCTCCTCTAGCTCTCGTTGTCTTCCTCGGGCTCTGGTTTTCTTCCTCGAGGGCTAGTTCTGTTCCTCGGGCTCTGGTTTTATTCCTCGGGCCCTCCTTTTGTTCTTCAGGATCTTGTTTTGTTCCTCGGGATCTGGTTTCGTTCCTCAGGCTCTGGTTTCTTTCCTTGGGCTCTGGTTTTGTTCCTCGAGCTGTGGTTTTGCTCCTCTAGCTCTAGTTGTCTTCCTCGGGCTCTGGTTTTCTTCCTCGAGGCCTAGTTTTGTTCCTCGGGGTCTCGTTTTATTCCTCGGACCCACCTTTTGTTTTCGGGACCTGTTTTTGTTCCTTGGGCTCTGGTTTCTTTCCTCGGGCTCTGGTTTTTTTCCTCGAGCTGTGGTTTTGCTCCTCTAGCTCTGGTTGTCTTCCTCGGGCTCTGCTTTTCTTCCTCGAGGGCTGGTTTTGTTGCCCGGGCTCTGGTTTTGTTCTTCCAGCTCTGCTTTAGCTCCTCGGGCTCTGGTTTGGGTCCACGGGTCTCGTTTTGTTCCTCGGGCCCACCATTTCTTCCTCGGTCTCTGGTTTTGTTCCTCGGGCTCTGGTTTTCTTCCTCGGGCTCTGGTTTAATTTCTCGGGTTCTGGTTTTGTTCCTCGAGCTCTGGTTTAGTTCCATTGGCTCTGGTTTTGTTCCTCAGGCTCTGTTTTTTTTCCTCGGGCTCTGGTTTTGTTCCTGGGACTCTAGTATAATTCCACGGGCTCTGGTTTTGTTCCTTGGGGCCTCCTTTTGTTCTTCGCGATCTGGTTTTGTTCCTCGGGATCTGGTTTTCTTCCTCGGGCTCTGGTTTCTTTCCTCGGGAGCTCGTTTTGTTCCTCGAGCTGTGGTTTTGCTCCTCTAGATCTGGTTGTCTTCCTCAGGCTCTGGTTTTCCTCCTCGAGGGCTAGTTTTGTTCCTCGGGCTCTGGTTTTATTCCTCGGACCCTCCTTTTGTTCTTCGGGACCTGTTTTTGTTCCTTGGGCTCCGGTTTCTTTCCTCGGGCTCTGGTTTTGTTCCTCGAGCTGTGGTTTTGCTCCTCTAGCTCTGGTTGTCTTCCTCGGGCTCTGCTTTTCTTCCTCAGGCTCTGGTTTTCTTCCTCGAGGGCTGGTTTTGTTCCCCGGGCTCTGGTTTTGTTCTTCCAGCTCTGCTTTAACTCCTCGGGCTCTGGTTTGGGTCCACGGGTCTCGTTTTGTTCCTCAGGCCCACCATTTGTTCCTCGATCTCTGGTTTTGTTCCTCAGGTTCTGGTTTTCTTCCTCGGTCTCTGGTTTAATTTCTCGGGTTCTGGTTTTGTTCCTCGAGCTCTGTTTTAGTTCCATTGGCTCTGGTTTTGTTCCTCAGGCTCTGTTTTTTTTCCTCGGGCTCTGGTTTTGTTCCTCGGGGCCTCCTTTTGTTCTTCGCGATCTGATTTTTTTCCTCGGTCTCTGGTTTCGTTCCTCGGGCTCTGGTTTCTTTCCTCGGGAGCTCGTTTTGTTCCTCGAGCTGTGGTTTTGCTCCTCTAGCTCTGGTTGTCTTCCTCGCGCTCTGGTTTTCTTCCTCGAGGGCTGGTTTTGTTCCCCGGGCTCTGGTTTTGTTCTTCCAGCTCTGCTTTAGCTCCTCGGGCTCTGGTTTGGGTCCATGGGTCTCGTTTTGTTCCTCGGGCCCACCATTTGTTCCTCCATCTCTGGTTTTGTTCCTCGGGTTCTGGTGTTCTTCCTCGGGCTCTGGTTTAATTTCTCGGGTTCTGGTTTTGTTCCTCGAGCTCTCGTTTAGTTCCATTGGCTCTGGTTTTGTTCCTCAGGCTCTGTTTTTTTTCCTCGGGCTCTGGTTTTGTTCCTGGGACTCTAGTATAATTCCACGGGCTCTGGTTTTGTTCCTTGGGGCCTCCTTTTGTTCCTCGGGGTCTGGTTTTGTTCCTCGGGATCTGGTTTTGTTCCTCGGGCTCTGGTTTCTTTCCTCGGGAGCTCGTTTTGTTCCTCGAGCTGTGGTTTTGCTCCTCTAGCTCTCGTTGTCTTCCTCGGGCTCTGGTTTTCTTCCTCAGGCTCTGCTTTTTTTCCTCGAGGGCTAGTTTTGTTCCTCGGGGTCTCGTTTTATTCCTCGGGCCCTCCTTTTGTTCTTCGGGATCTGGTTTTGTTCCTCGGGCTCTGGTTTTCTTCCTCGGGCTCTGGTTTTTTTCCTCGGGCTCTGGTCTTGTTCCTCGGACTCTAGTATAATTCCACGGGTTCTGGTTTTGTTCCTCGGGGCCTCCTTTTGTTCTTCGCGATCTGGTTTTGTTCATCGGGCTCTGGTTTCAGTCCTCGGTCTCTGGTTTCTTTCCTCGGTCTCTGGTTTTGTTCCTCGAGCTGTGGTTTTGCTCCTCTAGCTCTGGTTGTCTTCCTCGCGCTCTCGTTTTCTTCCTCGAGGGCTGGTTTTGTTGCCCGGGCTCTGGTTTTGTTCTTCCAGCTCTGCTTTAGCTCCTCGGGCTCTGGTTTGGGTCCACGGGTCTCGTTTTGTTCCTCGGGCCCACCATTTCTTCCTCGGTCTCTGGTTTTGTTCCTCGGGTTCTGTTTTTCTTCCTCGGGCTCTGGTTTAATTTCTCGGGTTCTGGTTTTGTTCCTCGAGCTCTGGTTTAGATCCATTGGCTCTGGTTTTGTTCCTCAGGCTCTGTTTTTTTTCCTCGGGCTCTGGTTTTGTTCCTGGGACTCTAGTATAATTCCACGGGCTCTGGTTTTGTTCCTTGGGGCCTCCTTTTGTTCTTCGCGATCTGGTTTTGTTCCTCGGGATCTGGTTTCGTTCCTCAGGCTCTGGTTTCTTTCCTTGGGCTCTGGTTTTGTTCCTCGAGCTGTGGTTTTGCTCCTCTAGCTCTAGTTGTCTTCCTCGGGCTCTGGTTTTCTTCCTCGAGGCCTAGTTTTGTTCCTCGGGGTCTCGTTTTATTCCTCGGACCCACCTTTTGTTCTTCGGGACCTGTTTTTGTTCCTTGGGCTCTGGTTTCTTTCCTCCGGCTCTGTTTTTTTTCCTCGAGCTGTGGTTTTGCTCCTCTAGATCTCGTTGTCTTCCTCGGGCACTGGTTTTCTTCCTCAGGCTCTGGTTTTCATCCTCGAGGGCTGGTTTTGTTCCCCGGGCTCTGGTTTTGTTCTTCCACCTCTGCTTTAACTCCTCGGGCTCTGGTTTGGGTCCATGTGTCTCGTTTTGTTCCTCGGGCCCACCATTTGTTCCTCCATCTCTGGTTTTGTTCCTCGGGTTCTGGTGTTCTTCCTCGGGCTCTGGTTTAATTTCTCGGGTTCTGGTTTTGTTCCTCGAGCTCTCGTTTAGTTCCATTGGCTCTGGTTTTGTTTCTCAGGCTCTGGTTTTTTTCCTCGGGCTCTGGTTTTGTTCCTCGGACTCTAGTATAATTCCACGGGCTCTGGTTTTGTTCCTTGGGGCCTCCTTTTGTTCCTCGGGGTCTGGTTTTGTTCCTCGGGATCTGGTTTTGTTCCTCGGGCTCTGGTTTCTTTCCTCGGGAGCTCGTTTTGTTCCTCGAGCTGTGGTTTTGCTCCTCTAGCTCTCGTTGTCTTCCTCGGGCTCTGGTTTTCTTCCTCGGGCTCTGGTTTAATTTCTCGGGTTCTGGTTTTGTTCCTCGAGCTCTGGTTTAGTTCCATTGGCTCTGGTTTTGTTCCTCAGGCTCTGTTTTTTTTCCTCGGGCTCTGGTTTTGTTCCTGGGACTCTAGTATAATTCCACGGGCTCTGGTTTTGTTCCTCGGGCTCTGGTTTCGTTCCTCGGGCTCTGGTTTCTTTCCTCGGGAGCTCGTTTTGTTCCTCGAGCTGTGGTTTTGCTCCTCTAGCTCTGGTTGTCTTCCTCGCGCTCTGGTTTTCTTCCTCGAGGGCTGGTTTTGTTCCCCGGGCTCTGGTTTTGTTCTTCCACCTCTGCTTTAGCTCCTCGGGCTCTGGTTTGGGTCCATGGGTCTCGTTTTGTTCCTCGGGCCCACCATTTGTTCCTCCATCTCTGGTTTTGTTCCTCGGGTTCTGGTGTTCTTCCTCGGGCTCTGGTTTAATTTCTCGGGTTCTGGTTTTGTTCCTCGAGCTCTCGTTTAGTTCCATTGGCTCTGGTTTTGTTCCTCAGGCTCTGGTTTTTTTCCTCGGGCTCTGGTTTTGTTCCTCGGACTCTAGTATAATTCCACGGGCTCTGGTTTTGTTCCTTGGGGCCTCCTTTTGTTCCTCGGGGTCTGGTTTTGTTCCTCGGGATCTGGTTTTGTTCCTCGGGCTCTGGTTTCTTTCCTCGGGAGCTCGTTTTGTTCCTCGAGCTGTGGTTTTGCTCCTCTAGCTCTCGTTGTCTTCCTCGGGCTCTGGTTTTCTTCCTCAGGCTCTGCTTTTTTTCCTCGAGGGCTAGTTTTGTTCCTCGGGGTCTCGTTTTATTCCTCGGGCCCTCCTTTTGTTCTTCAGGATCTGGTTTTGTTCCTCGGGCTCTGGTTTTCTTCCTCGGGCTCTGGTTTTTTTCCTCGGGCTCTGGTCTTGTTCCTCGGACTCTAGTATAATTCCACGGGTTCTGGTTTTGTTCCTCGGGGCCTCCTTTTGTTCTTCGCGATCTGGTTTTGTTCATCGGGCTCTGGTTTCAGTCCTCGGTCTCTGGTTTCTTTCCTCGGTCTCTGGTTTTGTTCCTCGAGCTGTGGTTTTGCTCCTCTAGCTCTGGTTGTCTTCCTCGCGCTCTCGTTTTCTTCCTCGAGGGCTGGTTTTGTTGCCCGGGCTCTGGTTTTGTTCTTCCAGCTCTGCTTTAGCTCCTCGGGCTCTGGTTTGGGTCCACGGGTCTCGTTTTGTTCCTCGGGCCCACCATTTCTTCCTCGGTCTCTGGTTTTGTTCCTCGGGTTCTGTTTTTCTTCCTCGGGCTCTGGTTTAATTTCTCGGGTTCTGGTTTTGTTCCTCGAGCTCTGGTTTAGATCCATTGGCTCTGGTTTTGTTCCTCAGGCTCTGTTTTTTTTCCTCGGGCTCTGGTTTTGTTCCTGGGACTCTAGTATAATTCCACGGGCTCTGGTTTTGTTCCTTGGGGCCTCCTTTTGTTCTTCGCGATCTGGTTTTGTTCCTCGGGATCTGGTTTTGTTCCTCGGGCTCTGGTTTCTTTCCTCGGGAGCTCGTTTTTTTCCTCGAGCTGTGGTTTTGCTCCTCTAGCTCTCGTTGTCTTCCTCGGGCTCTGGTTTTCTTCCTCGGGCTCTTCTTTTCTTCCTCGAGGGCTAGTTTTGTTCCTCGGGGTCTGGTTTTATTCCTCGGGCCCTCCTTTTGTTCTTCAGGATCTGGTTTTGTTCCTCGGGCTCTGGTTTTCTTCCTCGGGCTCTGGTATTCTTCCTCGAGGACTAGTTTTCTTCCTCGGGGTCTCGTTTTATTCCTCGGACCCTCCTTTTGTTCTTCGGGACCTGTTTTTGTTCCTTGGGCTCCGGTTTCTTTCCTCAGGCTCTGGTTTTGTTCCTCGAGCTGTGGTTTTGCTCCTCTAGCTCTCGTTGTCTTCCTCGGGCTCTTGTTTTCTTCCTCGAGGGCTAGTTCTGTTCCTCGGGCTCTGGTTTTATTCCTCGGGCCCTCCTTTTGTTCTTCAGGATCTTGTTTTGTTCCTCGGGATCTGGTTTCGTTCCTCAGGCTCTGGTTTCTTTCCTTGGGCTCTGGTTTTGTTCCTCGAGCTGTGGTTTTGCTCCTCTAGCTCTAGTTGTCTTCCTCGGGCTCTGGTTTTCTTCCTCGAGGCCTAGTTTTGTTCCTCGGGGTCTCGTTTTATTCCTCGGACCCACCTTTTGTTCTTCGGGACCTGTTTTTGTTCCTTGGGCTCTGGTTTCTTTCCTCCGGCTCTGGTTTTTTTCCTCGAGCTGTGGTTTTGCTCCTCTAGCTCTGGTTGTCTTCCTCGGGCTCTGCTTTTCTTCCTCGAGGGCTGGTTTTGTTGCCCGGGCTCTGGTTTTGTTCTTCCAGCTCTGCTTTAGCTCCTCGGGCTCTGGTTTGGGTCCACGGGTCTCGTTTTGTTCCTCAGGCCCACCATTTCTTCCTCGGTCTCTGGTTTTGTTCCTCGGGCTCTGGTTTTCTTCCTCGGGCTCTGGTTTAATTTCTCGGGTTCTGGTTTTGTTCCTCGAGCTCTGGTTTAGTTCCATTGGCTCTGGTTTTGTTCCTCAGGCTCTGTTTTTTTTCCTCGGGCTCTGGTTTTGTTCCTGGGACTCTAGTATAATTCCACGGGCTCTGGTTTTGTTCCTTGGGGCCTCCTTTTGTTCTTCGCGATCTGGTTTTGTTCCTCGGGATCTGGTTTTGTTTCTCGGGCTCTGGTTTCTTTCCTCGGGAGCTCGTTTTGTTCCTCGAGCTGTGGTTTTTCTCCTCTAGATCTGGTTGTCTTCCTCAGGCTCTGGTTTTCCTCCTCGAGGGCTAGTTTTGTTCCTCGGGCTCTGGTTTTATTCCTCGGACCCTCCTTTTGTTCTTCGGGACCTGTTTTTGTTCCTTGGGCTCCGGTTTCTTTCCTCGGGCTCTGGTTTTGTTCCTCGAGCTGTGGTTTTGCTCCTCTACCTCTGGTTGTCTTCCTCGGGCTCTGGTTTTCTTCCTCAGGCTCTGGTTTTCTTCCTCGAGGGCTGGTTTTGTTCCCCGGGCTCTGGTTTTGTTCTTCCAGCTCTGCTTTAACTCCTCGGGCTCTGGTTTGGGTCCACGGGTCTCGTTTTGTTCCTCAGGCCCACCATTTGTTCCTCGATCTCTGGTTTTGTTCCGCAGGTTCTGGTTTTCTTCCTCGGTCTCTGGTTTAATTTCTCGGGTTCTGGTTTTGTTCCTCGAGCTCTGTTTTAGTTCCATTGGCTCTGGTTTTCTTCCTCAGGCTCTGTTTTTTTTCCTCGGGCTCTGGTTTTGTTCCTCGGGGCCTCCTTTTGTTCTTCGCGATCTGATTTTTTTCCTCGGGCTCTGGTTTCGTTCCTCGGGCTCTGGTTTCTTTCCTCGGGAGCTCGTTTTGTTCCTCGAGCTGTGGTTTTGCTCCTCTAGCTCTGGTTGTCTTCCTCGCGCTCTGGTTTTCTTCCTCGAGGGCTGGTTTTGTTCCCCGGGCTCTGGTTTTGTTCTTCCAGCTCTGCTTTAGCTCCTCGGGCTCTGGTTTGGGTCCATGGGTCTCGTTTTGTTCCTCGGGCCCACCATTTGTTCCTCCATCTCTGGTTTTGTTCCTCAGGTTCTGGTGTTCTTCCTCGGGCTCTGGTTTAATTTCTCGGGTTCTGGTTTTGTTCCTCGAGCTCTCGTTTAGTTCCATTGGCTCTGGTTTTGTTCCTCAGGCTCTGTTTTTTTTCCTCGGGCTCTGGTTTTGTTCCTGGGACTCTAGTATAATTCCACGGGCTCTGGTTTTGTTCCTTGGGGCCTCCTTTTGTTCCTCGGGGTCTGGTTTTGTTCCTCGGGATCTGGTTTTGTTCCTCGGGCTCTGGTTTCTTTCCTCGGGAGCTCGTTTTGTTCCTCGAGCTGTGGTTTTGCTCCTCTAGCTCTCGTTGTCTTCCTCGGGCTCTGGTTTTCTTCCTCAGGCTCTGCTTTTTTTCCTTGAGGGCTAGTTTTGTTCCTCGGGGTCTCGTTTTATTCCTCGGGCCCTCCTTTTGTTCTTCGGGATCTGGTTTTGTTCCTCGGGCTCTGGTTTTCTTCCTCGGGCTCTGGTTTTTTTCCTCGGGCTCTGGTCTTGTTCCTCGGACTCTAGTATAATTCCACGGGTTCTGGTTTTGTTCCTCGGGGCCTCCTTTTGTTCTTCGCGATCTGGTTTTGTTCATCGGGCTCTGGTTTCAGTCCTCGGTCTCTGGTTTCTTTCCTCGGTCTCTGGTTTTGTTCCTCGAGCTGTGGTTTTGCTCCTCTAGCTCTGGTTGTCTTCCTCGCGCTCTCGTTTTCTTCCTCGAGGGCTGGTTTTGTTCCCCGGGCTCTGGTTTTGTTCTTCCAGCTCTGCTTTAGCTCCTCGGGCTCTGGTTTGGGTCCACGGGTCTCGTTTTGTTCCTCGGGCCCACCATTTCTTCCTCGGTCTCTGGTTTTGTTCCTCGGGTTCTGTTTTTCTTCCTCGGGCTCTGGTTTAATTTCTCGGGTTCTGGTTTTGTTCCTCGAGCTCTGGTTTAGATCCATTGGCTCTGGTTTTGTTCCTCAGGCTCTGGTTTTTTTCCTCGGGCTCTGGTTTTGTTCCTCGGACTCTAGTATAATTCCACGGGCTCTGGTTTTGTTCCTTGGGGCCTCCTTTTGTTCTTCGCGATCTGGTTTTGTTCCTCGGGATCTGGTTTCGTTCCTCAGGCTCTGGTTTCTTTCCTTGGGCTCTGGTTTTGTTCCTCGAGCTGTGGTTTTGCTCCTCTAGCTCTAGTTGTCTTCCTCGGGCTCTGGTTTTCTTCCTCGAGGCCTAGTTTTGTTCCTCGGGGTCTCGTTTTATTCCTCGGACCCACCTTTTGTTCTTCGGGACCTGTTTTTGTTCCTTGGGCTCTGGTTTCTTTCCTCCGGCTCTGGTTTTTTTCCTCGAGCTGTGGTTTTGCTCCTCTAGCTCTCGTTGTCTTCCTCGGGCACTGGTTTTCTTCCTCAGGCTCTGGTTTTCATCCTCGAGGGCTGGTTTTGTTCCCCGGGCTCTGGTTTTGTTCTTCCACCTCTGCTTTAACTCCTCGGGCTCTGGTTTGGGTCCATGTGTCTCGTTTTGTTCCTCGGGCCCACCATTTGTTCCTCCATCTCTGGTTTTGTTCCTCGGGTTCTGGTGTTCTTCCTCGGGCTCTGGTTTAATTTCTCGGGTTCTGGTTTTGTTCCTCGAGCTCTCGTTTAGTTCCATTGGCTCTGGTTTTGTTTCTCAGGCTCTGGTTTTTTTCCTCGGGCTCTGGTTTTGTTCCTCGGACTCTAGTATAATTCCACGGGCTCTGGTTTTGTTCCTTGGGGCCTCCTTTTGTTCCTCGGGGTCTGGTTTTGTTCCTCGGGATCTGGTTTTGTTCCTCGGGCTCTGGTTTCTTTCCTCGGGAGCTCGTTTTGTTCCTCGAGCTGTGGTTTTGCTCCTCTAGCTCTCCTTGTCTTCCTCGGGCTCTGGTTTTCTTCCTCGGGCTCTGGTTTAATTTCTCGGGTTCTGGTTTTGTTCCTCGAGCTCTGGTTTAGTTCCATTGGCTCTGGTTTTGTTCCTCAGGCTCTGTTTTTTTTCCTCGGGCTCTGGTTTTGTTCCTGGGACTCTAGTATAATTCCACGGGCTCTGGTTTTGTTCCTTGGGGCCTCCTTTTGTTCTTCGCGATCTGGTTTTGTTCCTCGGGATCTGGTTTTGTTCCTCGGGCTCTGGTTTCTTTCCTCGGGAGCTCGTTTTTTTCCTCGAGCTGTGGTTTTGCTCCTCTAGCTCTCGTTGTCTTCCTCGGGCTCTGGTTTTCTTCCTCGGGCTCTTCTTTTCTTCCTCGAGGGCTAGTTTTGTTCCTCGGGGTCTGGTTTTATTCCTCGGGCCCTCCTTTTGTTCTTCAGGATCTGGTTTTGTTCCTCGGGCTCTGGTTTTCTTCCTCGGGCTCTGGTATTCTTCCTCGAGGACTAGTTTTCTTCCTCGGGGTCTCGTTTTATTCCTCGGACCCTCCTTTTGTTCTTCGGGACCTGTTTTTGTTCCTTGGGCTCCGGTTTCTTTCCTCAGGCTCTGGTTTTGTTCCTCGAGCTGTGGTTTTGCTCCTCTAGCTCTCGTTGTCTTCCTCGGGCTCTTGTTTTCTTCCTCGAGGGCTAGTTCTGTTCCTCGGGCTCTGGTTTTATTCCTCGGGCCCTCCTTTTGTTCTTCAGGATCTTGTTTTGTTCCTCGGGATCTGGTTTCGTTCCTCAGGCTCTGGTTTCTTTCCTTGGGCTCTGGTTTTGTTCCTCGAGCTGTGGTTTTGCTCCTCTAGCTCTAGTTGTCTTCCTCGGGCTCTGGTTTTCTTCCTCGAGGCCTAGTTTTGTTCCTCGGGGTCTCGTTTTATTCCTCGGACCCACCTTTTGTTCTTCGGGACCTGTTTTTGTTCCTTGGGCTCTGGTTTCTTTCCTCCGGCTCTGGTTTTTTTCCTCGAGCTGTGGTTTTGCTCCTCTAGCTCTGGTTGTCTTCCTCGGGCTCTGCTTTTCTTCCTCGAGGGCTGGTTTTGTTGCCCGGGCTCTGGTTTTGTTCTTCCAGCTCTGCTTTAGCTCCTCGGGCTCTGGTTTGGGTCCACGGGTCTCGTTTTGTTCCTCAGGCCCACCATTTCTTCCTCGGTCTCTGGTTTTGTTCCTCGGGCTCTGGTTTTCTTCCTCGGGCTCTGGTTTAATTTCTCGGGTTCTGGTTTTGTTCCTCGAGCTCTGGTTTAGTTCCATTGGCTCTGGTTTTGTTCCTCAGGCTCTGTTTTTTTTCCTCGGGCTCTGGTTTTGTTCCTGGGACTCTAGTATAATTCCACGGGCTCTGGTTTTGTTCCTTGGGGCCTCCTTTTGTTCTTCGCGATCTGGTTTTGTTCCTCGGGATCTGGTTTTGTTTCTCGGGCTCTGGTTTCTTTCCTCGGGAGCTCGTTTTGTTCCTCGAGCTGTGGTTTTTCTCCTCTAGATCTGGTTGTCTTCCTCAGGCTCTGGTTTTCCTCCTCGAGGGCTAGTTTTGTTCCTCGGGCTCTGGTTTTATTCCTCGGACCCTCCTTTTGTTCTTCGGGACCTGTTTTTGTTCCTTGGGCTCCGGTTTCTTTCCTCGGGCTCTGGTTTTGTTCCTCGAGCTGTGGTTTTGCTCCTCTAGCTCTGGTTGTCTTCCTCGGGCTCTGGTTTTCTTCCTCAGGCTCTGGTTTTCTTCCTCGAGGGCTGGTTTTGTTCCCCGGGCTCTGGTTTTGTTCTTCCAGCTCTGCTTTAACTCCTCGGGCTCTGGTTTGGGTCCACGGGTCTCGTTTTGTTCCTCAGGCCCACCATTTGTTCCTCGATCTCTGGTTTTGTTCCGCAGGTTCTGGTTTTCTTCCTCGGTCTCTGGTTTAATTTCTCGGGTTCTGGTTTTGTTCCTCGAGCTCTGTTTTAGTTCCATTGGCTCTGGTTTTCTTCCTCAGGCTCTGTTTTTTTTCCTCGGGCTCTGGTTTTGTTCCTCGGGGCCTCCTTTTGTTCTTCGCGATCTGATTTTTTTCCTCGGGCTCTGGTTTCGTTCCTCGGGCTCTGGTTTCTTTCCTCGGGAGCTCGTTTTGTTCCTCGAGCTGTGGTTTTGCTCCTCTAGCTCTGGTTGTCTTCCTCGCGCTCTGGTTTTCTTCCTCGAGGGCTGGTTTTGTTCCCCGGGCTCTGGTTTTGTTCTTCCAGCTCTGCTTTAGCTCCTCGGGCTCTGGTTTGGGTCCATGGGTCTCGTTTTGTTCCTCGGGCCCACCATTTGTTCCTCCATCTCTGGTTTTGTTCCTCAGGTTCTGGTGTTCTTCCTCGGGCTCTGGTTTAATTTCTCGGGTTCTGGTTTTGTTCCTCGAGCTCTCGTTTAGTTCCATTGGCTCTGGTTTTGTTCCTCAGGCTCTGTTTTTTTTCCTCGGGCTCTGGTTTTGTTCCTGGGACTCTAGTATAATTCCACGGGCTCTGGTTTTGTTCCTTGGGGCCTCCTTTTGTTCCTCGGGGTCTGGTTTTGTTCCTCGGGATCTGGTTTTGTTCCTCGGGCTCTGGTTTCTTTCCTCGGGAGCTCGTTTTGTTCCTCGAGCTGTGGTTTTGCTCCTCTAGCTCTCGTTGTCTTCCTCGGGCTCTGGTTTTCTTCCTCAGGCTCTGCTTTTTTTCCTTGAGGGCTAGTTTTGTTCCTCGGGGTCTCGTTTTATTCCTCGGGCCCTCCTTTTGTTCTTCGGGATCTGGTTTTGTTCCTCGGGCTCTGGTTTTCTTCCTCGGGCTCTGGTTTTTTTCCTCGGGCTCTGGTCTTGTTCCTCGGTCTCTAGTATAATTCCACGGGTTCTGGTTTTGTTCCTCGGGGCCTCCTTTTGTTCTTCGCGATCTGGTTTTGTTCATCGGGCTCTGGTTTCAGTCCTCGGTCTCTGGTTTCTTTCCTCGGTCTCTGGTTTTGTTCCTCGAGCTGTGGTTTTGCTCCTCTAGCTCTGGTTGTCTTCCTCGCGCTCTCGTTTTCTTCCTCGAGGGCTGGTTTTGTTCCCCGGGCTCTGGTTTTGTTCTTCCAGCTCTGCTTTAGCTCCTCGGGCTCTGGTTTGGGTCCACGGGTCTCGTTTTGTTCCTCGGGCCCACCATTTCTTCCTCGGTCTCTGGTTTTGTTCCTCGGGTTCTGTTTTTCTTCCTCGGGCTCTGGTTTAATTTCTCGGGTTCTGGTTTTGTTCCTCGAGCTCTGGTTTAGATCCATTGGCTCTGGTTTTGTTCCTCAGGCTCTGGTTTTTTTCCTCGGGCTCTGGTTTTGTTCCTCGGACTCTAGTATAATTCCACGGGCTCTGGTTTTGTTCCTTGGGGCCTCCTTTTGTTCTTCGCGATCTGGTTTTGTTCCTCGGGATCTGGTTTCGTTCCTCAGGCTCTGGTTTCTTTCCTTGGGCTCTGGTTTTGTTCCTCGAGCTGTGGTTTTGCTCCTCTAGCTCTAGTTATCTTCCTCGGGCTCTGGTTTTCTTCCTCGAGGCCTAGTTTTGTTCCTCGGGGTCTCGTTTTATTCCTCGGACCCACCTTTTGTTCTTCGGGACCTGTTTTTGTTCCTTGGGCTCTGGTTTCTTTCCTCCGGCTCTGTTTTTTTTCCTCGAGCTGTGGTTTTGCTCCTCTAGCTCTCGTTGTCTTCCTCGGGCACTGGTTTTCTTCCTCAGGCTCTGGTTTTCATCCTCGAGGGCTGGTTTTGTTCCCCGGGCTCTGGTTTTGTTCTTCCACCTCTGCTTTAACTCCTCGGGCTCTGGTTTGGGTCCATGTGTCTCGTTTTGTTCCTCGGGCCCACCATTTGTTCCTCCATCTCTGGTTTTGTTCCTCGGGTTCTGGTGTTCTTCCTCGGGCTCTGGTTTAATTTCTCGGGTTCTGGTTTTGTTCCTCGAGCTCTCGTTTAGTTCCATTGGCTCTGGTTTTGTTTCTGAGGCTCTGGTTTTTTTCCTCGGGCTCTGGTTTTGTTCCTCGGACTCTAGTATAATTCCACGGGCTCTGGTTTTGTTCCTTGGGGCCTCCTTTTGTTCCTCGGGGTCTGGTTTTGTTCCTCGGGATCTGGTTTTGTTCCTCGGGCTCTGGTTTCTTTCCTCGGGAGCTCGTTTTGTTCCTCGAGCTGTGGTTTTGCTCCTCTAGCTCTCGTTGTCTTCCTCGGGCTCTGGTTTTCTTCCTCGTGCTCTGGTTTAATTTCTCGGGTTCTGGTTTTGTTCCTCGAGCTCTGGTTTAGTTCCATTGTCTCTGGTTTTGTTCCTCAGGCTCTGTTTTTTTTCCTCGGGCTCTGGTTTTGTTCCTGGGACTCTAGTATAATTCCACGGGCTCTGGTTTTGTTCCTCGGGATCTGGTTTTGTTCCTCGGGCTCTGGTTTCTTTCCTCGGGAGCTCGTTTTGTTCCTCGAGCTGTGGTTTTGCTCCTCTAGCTCTGGTTGTCTTCCTCGGGCTCTGGTTTTCCTCCTCGAGGGCTAGTTTTGTTCCTCGGGCTCTGGTTTTATTCCTCGGACCCTCCTTTTGTTCTTCGGGACCTGTTTTTGTTACTTGGGCTCCGGTTTCTTTCCTCGGGCTCTGGTTTTGTTCCTCAGGCTCTGGTTATCTTCCTCGAGGGCTGGTTTTGTTCCCCGGGCTCTGGTTTTGTTCTTCCAGCTCTGCTTTAACTCCTCGGGCTCTGGTTTGGGTCCACGGGTCTCGTTTTGTTCCTCAGGCCCACCATTTGTTCCTCGATCTCTGGTTTTGTTCCTCAGGTTCTGGTTTTCTTCCTCGGTCTCTGGTTTAATTTCTCGGGTTCTGATTTTGTTCCTCGAGCTCTGTTTTAGTTCCATTGGCTCTGGTTTTCTTCCTCAGGCTCTGGTTTTTTTCCTCGGGCTCTGGTTTTGTTCCTCGGGGCCTCCTTTTGCTCTTCGCGATCTGATTTTGTTCCTCGGGCTCTGGTTTCGTTCCTTGGGCTCTGGTTTCTTTCCTCGGGAGCTCGTTTTGTTCCTCGAGCTGTGGTTTTGCTCCTCTAGCTCTGGTTGTCTTCCTCGCGCTCTGGTTTTCTTCCTCGGGGTCTGGTTTTGTTCCTCGGGATCTGGTTTTGTTCCTCGGGCTCTGGTTTCTTTCCTCGGGAGCTCGTTTTGTTCCTCGAGCTGTGGTTTTGCTCCTCTAGCTCTCGTTGTCTTCCTCGGGCTCTGGTTTTCTTCCTCAGGCTCTGCTTTTTTTCCTCGAGGGCTAGTTTTGTTCCTCGGGGTCTCGTTTTATTCCTCGGGCCCTCCTTTTGTTCTTCGGGATCTGGTTTTGTTCCTCGGGCTCTGGTTTTCTTCCTCGGGCTCTGGTTTTTTTCCTCGGGCTCTGGTCTTGTTCCTCGGACTCTAGTATAATTCCACGGGTTCTGGTTTTGTTCCTCGGGGCCTCCTTTTGTTCTTCGCGATCTGGTTTTGTTCATCGGGCTCTGGTTTCAGTCCTCGGTCTCTGGTTTCTTTCCTCGGTCTCTGGTTTTGTTCCTCGAGCTGTGGTTTTGCTCCTCTAGCTCTGGTTGTCTTCCTCGCGCTCTCGTTTTCTTCCTCGAGGGCTGGTTTTGTTGCCCGGGCTCTGGTTTTGTTCTTCCAGCTCTGCTTTAGCTCCTCGGGCTCTGGTTTGGGTCCACGGGTCTCGTTTTGTTCCTCGGGCCCACCATTTCTTCCTCGGTCTCTGGTTTTGTTCCTCGGGTTCTGTTTTTCTTCCTCGGGCTCTGGTTTAATTTCTCGGGTTCTGGTTTTGTTCCTCGAGCTCTGGTTTAGATCCATTGGCTCTGGTTTTGTTCCTCAGGCTCTGTTTTTTTTCCTCGGGCTCTGGTTTTGTTCCTGGGACTCTAGTATAATTCCACGGGCTCTGGTTTTGTTCCTTGGGGCCTCCTTTTGTTCTTCGCGATCTGGTTTTGTTCCTCGGGATCTGGTTTTGTTCCTCGGGCTCTGGTTTCTTTCCTCGGGAGCTCGTTTTTTTCCTCGAGCTGTGGTTTTGCTCCTCTAGCTCTCGTTGTCTTCCTCGGGCTCTGGTTTTCTTCCTCGGGCTCTTCTTTTCTTCCTCGAGGGCTAGTTTTGTTCCTCGGGGTCTGGTTTTATTCCTCGGGCCCTCCTTTTGTTCTTCAGGATCTGGTTTTGTTCCTCGGGCTCTGGTTTTCTTCCTCGGGCTCTGGTATTCTTCCTCGAGGACTAGTTTTCTTCCTCGGGGTCTCGTTTTATTCCTCGGACCCTCCTTTTGTTCTTTGGGACCTGTTTTTGTTCCTTGGGCTCCGGTTTCTTTCCTCAGGCTCTGGTTTTGTTCCTCGAGCTGTGGTTTTGCTCCTCTAGCTCTCGTTGTCTTCCTCGGGCTCTTGTTTTCTTCCTCGAGGGCTAGTTCTGTTCCTCGGGCTCTGGTTTTATTCCTCGGGCCCTTCTTTTGTTCTTCAGGATCTTGTTTTGTTCCTCGGGATCTGGTTTCGTTCCTCAGGCTCTGGTTTCTTTCCTTGGGCTCTGGTTTTGTTCCTCGAGCTGTGGTTTTGCTCCTCTAGCTCTAGTTGTCTTCCTCGGGCTCTGGTTTTCTTCCTCGAGGCCTAGTTTTGTTCCTCGGGGTCTCGTTTTATTCCTCGGACCCACCTTTTGTTCTTCGGGACCTGTTTTTGTTCCTTGGGCTCTGGTTTCTTTCCTCCGGCTCTGGTTTTTTTCCTCGAGCTGTGGTTTTGCTCCTCTAGCTCTGGTTGTCTTCCTCGGGCTCTGCTTTTCTTCCTCGAGGGCTGGTTTTGTTGCCCGGGCTCTGGTTTTGTTCTTCCAGCTCTGCTTTAGCTCCTCGGGCTCTGGTTTGGGTCCACGGGTCTCGTTTTGTTCCTCAGGCCCACCATTTCTTCCTCGGTCTCTGGTTTTGTTCCTCGGGCTCTGGTTTTCTTCCTCGGGCTCTGGTTTAATTTCTCGGGTTCTGGTTTTGTTCCTCGAGCTCTGGTTTAGTTCCATTGGCTCTGGTTTTGTTCCTCAGGCTCTGTTTTTTTTCCTCGGGCTCTGGTTTTGTTCCTGGGACTCTAGTATAATTCCACGGGCTCTGGTTTTGTTCCTTGGGGCCTCCTTTTGTTCTTCGCGATCTGGTTTTGTTCCTCGGGATCTGGTTTTGTTTCTCGGGCTCTGGTTTCTTTCCTCGGGAGCTCGTTTTGTTCCTCGAGCTGTGGTTTTGCTCCTCTAGATCTGGTTGTCTTCCTCAGGCTCTGGTTTTCCTCCTCGAGGGCTAGTTTTGTTCCTCGGGCTCTGGTTTTATTCCTCGGACCCTCCTTTTGTTCTTCGGGACCTGTTTTTGTTCCTTGGGCTCCGGTTTCTTTCCTCGGGCTCTGGTTTTGTTCCTCGAGCTGTGGTTTTGCTCCTCTAGCTCTGGTTGTCTTCCTCGGGCTCTGGTTTTCTTCCTCAGGCTCTGGTTTTCTTCCTCGAGGGCTGGTTTTGTTCCCCGGGCTCTGGTTTTGTTCTTCCAGCTCTGCTTTAACTCCTCGGGCTCTGGTTTGGGTCCACGGGTCTCGTTTTGTTCCTCAGGCCCACCATTCCTTCCTCGATCTCTGGTTTTGTTCCTCAGGTTCTGGTTTTCTTCCTCGGTCTCTGGTTTAATTCCTCGGGTTCTGGTTTTGTTCCTCGAGCTCTGTTTTAGTTCCATTGGCTCTGGTTTTCTTCCTCAGGCTCTGTTTTTTTTCCTCGGGCTCTGGTTTTGTTCCTCGGGGCCTCCTTTTGTTCTTCGCGATCTGATTTTTTTCCTCGGGCTCTGGTTTCGTTCCTCGGGCTCTGGTTTCTTTCCTCGGGAGCTCGTTTTGTTCCTCGAGCTGTGGTTTTGCTCCTCTAGCTCTGGTTGTCTTCCTCGCGCTCTGGTTTTCTTCCTCGAGGGCTGGTTTTGTTCCCCGGGCTCTGGTTTTGTTCTTCCAGCTCTGCTTTAGCTCCTCGGGCTCTGGTTTGGGTCCATGGGTCTCGTTTTGTTCCTCGGGCCCACCATTTGTTCCTCCATCTCTGGTTTTGTTCCTCAGGTTCTGGTGTTCTTCCTCGGGCTCTGGTTTAATTTCTCGGGTTCTGGTTTTGTTCCTCGAGCTCTCGTTTAGTTCCATTGGCTCTGGTTTTGTTCCTCAGGCTCTGTTTTTTTTCCTCGGGCTCTGGTTTTGTTCCTGGGACTCTAGTATAATTCCACGGGCTCTGGTTTTGTTCCTTGGGGCCTCCTTTTGTTCCTCGGGGTCTGGTTTTGTTCCTCGGGATCTGGTTTTGTTCCTCGGGCTCTGGTTTCTTTCCTCGGGAGCTCGTTTTGTTCCTCGAGCTGTGGTTTTGCTCCTCTAGCTCTCGTTGTCTTCCTCGGGCTCTGGTTTTCTTCCTCAGGCTCTGCTTTTTTTCCTCGAGGGCTAGTTTTGTTCCTCGGGGTCTTGTTTTATTCCTCGGGCCCTCCTTTTGTTCTTCGGGATCTGGTTTTGTTCCTCGGGCTGTGGTTTTCTTCCTCGGGCTCTGGTTTTTTTCCTCGGGCTCTGGTCTTGTTCCTCGGACTCTAGTATAATTCCACGGGTTCTGGTTTTGTTCCTCGGGGCCTCCTTTTGTTCTTCGCGATCTGGTTTTGTTCATCGGGCTCTGGTTTCAGTCCTCGGTCTCTGGTTTCTTTCCTCGGTCTCTGGTTTTGTTCCTCGAGCTGTGGTTTTGCTCCTCTAGCTCTGGTTGTCTTCCTCGCGCTCTCGTTTTCTTCCTCGAGGGCTGGTTTTGTTCCCCGGGCTCTGGTTTTGTTCTTCCAGCTCTGCTTTAGCTCCTCGGGCTCTGGTTTGGGTCCACGGGTCTCGTTTTGTTCCTCGGGCCCACCATTTCTTCCTCGGTCTCTGGTTTTGTTCCTCGGGTTCTGGTTTTCTTCCTCGGGCTCTGGTTTAATTTCTCGGGTTCTGGTTTTGTTCCTCGAGCTCTGGTTTAGATCCATTGGCTCTGGTTTTGTTCCTCAGGCTCTGGTTTTTTTCCTCGGGCTCTGGTTTTGTTCCTCGGACTCTAGTATAATTCCACGGGCTCTGGTTTTGTTCCTTGGGGCCTCCTTTTGTTCTTCGCGATCTGGTTTTGTTCCTCGGGATCTGGTTTCGTTCCTCAGGCTCTGGTTTCTTTCCTTGGGCTCTGGTTTTGTTCCTCGAGCTGTGGTTTTGCTCCTCTAGCTCTAGTTGTCTTCCTCGGGCTCTGGTTTTCTTCCTCGAGGCCTAGTTTTGTTCCTCGGGGTCTCGTTTTATTCCTCGGACCCACCTTTTGTTCTTCGGGACCTGTTTTTGTTCCTTGGGCTCTGGTTTCTTTCCTCCGGCTCTGTTTTTTTTCCTCGAGCTGTGGTTTTGCTCCTCTAGCTCTCGTTGTCTTCCTCGGGCACTGGTTTTCTTCCTCAGGCTCTGGTTTTCATCCTCGAGGGCTGGTTTTGTTCCCCGGGCTCTGGTTTTGTTCTTCCACCTCTGCTTTAACTCCTCGGGCTCTGGTTTGGGTCCATGTGTCTCGTTTTGTTCCTCGGGCCCACCATTTCTTCCTCGGGCTCTGGTTTTCTTCCTCAGGCTCTGGTTTAATTTCTCGGGTTCTGGTTTTGTTCCTCGAGCTCTGGTTTAGTTAAATTGGCTCTGGTTTTTTTCCTCGGGCTCTGGTTTTGTTCCTCGGACTCTAGTATAATTCCACGGTCTCTGGTTTTGTTCCTTGGGGCCTCCTTTTGTTCTTCGCAATCTGGTTTTGTTCCTCGGGCTCTGGTTTTCTTCCTCGGGCTCTGGTTTCTTTCCTCGGGAGCTCGTTTTGCTCCTCGAGCTGTGGTTTTGCTCCTCTAGCTCTGGTTGTCTTCCTCGGGCTCTGCTTTTCTTCCTCGAGGGCTGGTTTTGTTGCCCGGGCTCTGGTTTTGTTCTTCCAGCTCTGCTTTAGCTCCTCGGGCTCTGGTTTGGGTCCACGGGTCTCGTTTTGTTCCTCAGGCCCACCATTTCTTCCTCGGTCTCTGGTTTTGTTCCTCGGGCTCTGGTTTTCTTCCTCGGGCTCTGGTTTAATTTCTCGGGTTCTGGTTTTGTTCCTCGAGCTCTGGTTTAGTTCCATTGGCTCTGGTTTTGTTCCTCAGGCTCTGTTTTTTTTCCTCGGGCTCTGGTTTTGTTCCTGGGACTCTAGTATAATTCCACGGGCTCTGGTTTTGTTCCTCGGGGTCTGGTTTTGTTCCTCGGGCTCTGGTTTCTTTCCTCGGGAGCTCGTTTTGTTCCTCGAGCTGTGGTTTTGCTCCTCTAGCTCTGGTTGTCTTCCTCGGGCTCTGGTTTTCCTCCTCGAGGGCTAGTTTTGTTCCTCGGGCTCTGGTTTTATTCCTCGGACCCTCCTTTTGTTCTTCGGGACCTGTTTTTGTTACTTGGGCTCCGGTTTCTTTCCTCGGGCTCTGGTTTTGTTCCTCAGGCTCTGGTTATCTTCCTCGAGGGCTGGTTTTGTTCCCCGGGCTCTGGTTTTGTTCTTCCAGCTCTGCTTTAACTCCTCGGGCTCTGGTTTGGGTCCACGGGTCTCGTTTTGTTCCTCAGGCCCACCATTTGTTCCTCGATCTCTGGTTTTGTTCCTCAGGTTCTGGTTTTCTTCCTCGGTCTCTGGTTTAATTTCTCGGGTTCTGGTTTTGTTCCTCGAGCTCTGTTTTAGTTCCGTTGGCTCTGGTTTTCTTCCTCAGGCTCTGGTTTTTTTCCTCGGGCTCTGGTTTTGTTCCTCGGGGCCTCCTTTTGTTCTTCGCGATCTGATTTTGTTCCTCGGGCTCTGGTTTCGTTCCTCGGGCTCTGGTTTCTTTCCTCGGGAGCTCGTTTTGTTCCTCGAGCTGTGGTTTTGCTCCTCTAGCTCTGGTTGTCTTCCTCGCGCTCTGGTTTTCTTCCTCGAGGGCTGGTTTTGTTCCCCGGGCTCTGGTTTTGTTCTTCCAGCTCTGCTTTAGCTCCTCGGGCTCTGGTTTGGGTCCATGGGTCTCGTTTTGTTCCTCGGGCCCACCATTTGTTCCTCCATCTCTGGTTTTGTTCCTCGGGTTCTGGTGTTCTTCCTCGGGCTCTGGTTTAATTTCTCGGGTTCTGGTTTTGTTCCTCGAGCTCTCGTTTAGTTCCATTGGCTCTGGTTTTGTTCCTCAGGCTCTGGTTTTTTTCCTCGGGCTCTGGTTTTGTTCCTCGGACTCTAGTATAATTCCACGGGCTCTGGTTTTGTTCCTTGGGGCCTCCTTTTGTTCCTCGGGGTCTGGTTTTGTTCCTCGGGATCTGGTTTTGTTCCTCGGGCTCTGGTTTCTTTCCTCGGGAGCTCGTTTTGTTCCTCGAGCTGTGGTTTTGCTCCTCTAGCTCTCGTTGTCTTCCTCGGGCTCTGGTTTTCTTCCTCAGGCTCTGCTTTTTTTCCTCGAGGGCTAGTTTTGTTCCTCGGGGTCTCGTTTTATTCCTCGGGCCCTCCTTTTGTTCTTCGGGATCTGGTTTTGTTCCTCGGGCTGTGGTTTTCTTCCTCGGGCTCTGGTTTTTTTCCTCGGGCTCTGGTCTTGTTCCTCGGACTCTAGTATAATTCCACGGGTTCTGGTTTTGTTCCTCGGGGCCTCCTTTTGTTCTTCGCGATCTGGTTTTGTTCATCAGGCTGTGGTTTCAGTCCTCGGTCTCTGGTTTCTTTCCTCGGTCTCTGGTTTTGTTCCTCGAGCTGTGGTTTTGCTCCTCTAGCTCTGGTTGTCTTCCTCGCGCTCTCGTTTTCTTCCTCGAGGGCTGGTTTTGTTCCCCGGGCTCTGGTTTTGTTCTTCCAGCTCTGCTTTAGCTCCTCGGGCTCTGGTTTGGGTCCACGGGTCTCGTTTTGTTCCTTGGGCCCACCATTTCTTCCTCGGTCTCTGGTTTTGTTCCTCGGGTTCTGGTTTTCTTCCTCGGGCTCTGGTTTAATTTCTCGGGTTCTGGTTTTGTTCCTCGAGCTCTGGTTTAGATCCATTGGCTCTGGTTTTGTTCCTCAGGCTCTGGTTTTTTTCCTCAGGCTCTGGTTTTGTTCCTGGGACTCTAGTATAATTCCACGGGCTCTGGTTTTGTTCCTTGGGGCCTCCTTTTGTTCTTCGCGATCTGGTTTTGTTCCTCGGGATCTGGTTTTGTTCCTCGGGCTCTGGTTTCTTTCCTCGGGAGCTCGTTTTGTTCCTCGAGCTGTGGTTTTGCTCCTCTAGCTCTGGTTGTCTTCCTCGGGCTCTGGTTTTCTTCCTCGGGCTCTTCTTTTCTTCCTCGAGGGCTAGTTTTGTTCCTCGGGGTCTCGTTTTATTCCTCGGACCCTCCTTTTATTCTTCGGGACCTGCTTTTGTGCATTGGGCTCTGGTTTCTTTCCTCGGGCTCTGGTATTCTTCCTCGAGGACTAGTTTTCTTCCTCGGGGTCTCGTTTTATTCCTCGGACCCTCCTTTTGTTCTTCAGGATCTTGTTTTGTTCCTCGGGATCTGGTTTCGTTCCTCAGGCTCTGGTTTTGTTCCTCGAGCTGTGGTTTTGCTCCTCTAGCTCTCGTTGTCCTCCTCGGGCTCTGGTTTTCTTCCTCGAGGGCTAGTTCTGTTCCTCGGGCTCTGGTTTTATTCCTCGGGCCCTCCTTTTGTTCTTCAGGATCTTGTTTTGTTCCTCGGGATCTGGTTTCGTTCCTCAGGCTCTGGTTTCTTTCCTCGGGCTCTGGTTTTGTTCCTCGAGCTGTGGTTTTGCTCCTCTAGCTCTAGTTGTCTTCCTCGGGCTCTGGTTTTCTTCCTCGAGGCCTAGTTTTGTTCCTCGGGGTCTCGTTTTATTCCTCGGACCCACCTTTTGTTCTTCGGGACCTGTTTTTGTTCCTTGGGCTCTGGTTTCTTTCCTCCGGCTCTGGTTTTTTTCCTCGAGCTGTGGTTTTGCTCCTCTAGCTCTCGTTGTCTTCCTCGGGCACTGGTTTTCTTCCTCAGGCTCTGGTTTTCATCCTCGAGGGCTGGTTTTGTTCCCCGGGCTCTGGTTTTGTTCTTCCACCTCTGCTTTAACTCCTCGGGCTCTGGTTTGGGTCCATGTGTCTCGTTTTGTTCCTCGGGCCCACCATTTCTTCCTCGGGCTCTGGTTTTCTTCCTCAGGCTCTGGTTTAATTTCTCAGGTTCTGGTTTTGTTCCTCGAGCTCTGGTTTAGTTAAATTGGCTCTGGTTTTTTTCCTCGGGCTCTGGTTTTGTTCCTGGGACTCTAGTATAATTCCACGGTCTCTGGTTTTGTTCCTTGGGGCCTCCTTTTGTTCTTCGCAATCTGGTTTTGTTCCTCGGGCTCTGGTTTTCTTCCTCGAGCTCTGGTTTCTTTCCTCGGGAGCTCGTTTTGCTCCTCGAGCTGTGGTTTTGCTCCTCTAGCTCTGGTTGTCTTCCTCGGGCTCTGCTTTTCTTCCTCGAGGGCTGGTTTTGTTCCCCGGGCTCTGGTTTTGTTCTTCCAGCTCTGCTTTAGCTCCTCGGGCTCTGGTTTGGGTCCACGGGTCTCGTTTTGTTCCTCAGGCCCACCATTTCTTCCTCGGTCTCTGGTTTTGTTCCTCGGGCTCTGGTTTTCTTCCTCGGGCTCTGGTTTAATTTCTCGGGTTCTGGTTTTGTTCCTCGAGCTCTGGTTTAGTTCCATTGGCTCTGGTTTTGTTCCTCAGGCTCTGGTTTTTTTCCTCGGGCTCTGGTTTTGTTCCTGGGACTCTAGTATAATTCCACGGGCTCTGGTTTTGTTCCTTGGGGCCTCCTTTTGTTCTTCGCGATCTGGTTTTGTTCCTCGGGATCTGGTTTTGTTCCTCGGGCTCTGGTTTCTTTCCTCGGGAGCTCGTTTTGTTCCTCGAGCTGTGGTTTTGCTCCTCTAGATCTGGTTGTCTTCCTCAGGCTCTGGTTTTCCTCCTCGAGGGCTAGTTTTGTTCCTCGGGCTCTGGTTTTATTCCTCGGACCCTCCTTTTGTTCTTCGGGACCTGTTTTTGTTCCTTGGGCTCCGGTTTCTTTCCTCGGGCTCTGGTTTTGTTCCTCGAGCTGTGGTTTTGCTCCTCTAGCTCTGGTTGTCTTCCTCGGGCTCTGGTTTTCTTCCTCGGGCTCTGGTTTTCTTCCTCGAGGGCTGGTTTTGTTCGTCGGGGTCTGGTTTTATTCCTCGTGCCCTCCTTTTCTTCTTCAGGATCTGGTTTTGTTCCTCGGGCTCTGGTTTTCTTCCTCGGGCTCTGGTATTCTTCCTCGAGGACTAGATTTCTTCCTCGGGGTCTCGTTTTATTCCTCGGACCCTCCTTTTGTTCTTCGGGACCTGTTTTTGTTCCTTGGGCTCCGGTTTCTTTCCTCAGGCTCTGGTTTTGTTCCTCGAGCCGTGGTTTTGCTCCTCTAGCTGTCGTTGTCTTCCTCGGGCTCTGGTTTTCTTCCTCGAGGGCTAGTTCTGTTCCTCGGGCTCTGGTTTTATTCCTCGGGCCCTCCTTTTGTTCTTCGGGATCTGGTTTTGTTCCTCGGGATCTGGTTTCGTTCCTCAGGCTCTGGTTTCTTTCCTTGGGCTCTGGTTTTGTTCCTCGAGCTGTGGTTTTGCTCCTCTAGCTCTGGTTGTCTTCCTCGGGCTCTGGTTTTCTTCCTCGAGGCCTAGTTTTGTTCCTCGGGGTCTCGTTTTATTCCTCGGACCCTCCTTTTGTTCTTCGGGACCTGTTTTTGTTCCTTGGGCTCTGGTTTCTTTCCTCGAGCTCTGGTTTTTTTCCTCGAGCTGTGGTTTTGCTCCTCTAGCTCTCGTTGTCTTCCTCGGGCACTGGTTTTCTTCCTCGGGCTCTGGTTTTCATCCTCGAGGGCTGGTTTTGTTCCCCGGGCTCTGGTTTTGTTCTTCCACCTCTGCTTTAACTCCTCGGGGTCTGTTTTGGGTCCATGTGTCTCGTTTTGTTCCTCGGGCCCACCATTTCTTCCTCGGGCTCTGGTTTTCTTCCTCAGGCTCTGTTTTAATTTCTCAGGTTCTGGTTTTGTTCCTCGAGCTCTGGTTTAGTTAAATTGGCTCTGGTTTTGTTCCTCAGGCTCTGTTTTTTTTCCTCGGGCTCTGGTTTTGTTCCTTGGACTCTAGTATAATTCCACGGGCTCTGGTTTTGTTCCTTGGGGCCTCCTTTTGTTCTTCGCAATCTGGTTTTGTTCCTCGGGCTCTGGTTTTCTTCCTCGGGCTCTGGTTTCTTTCCTCGGGAGCTCGTTTTGCTCCTCGAGCTGTGGTTTTGCTCCTCTAGCTCTGGTTGTCTTCCTCGGGCTCTGGTTTTCTTCCTCGGGCTCTGCTTTTCTTCCTCGAGGGCTGGTTTTGTTCCCCGGGCTCTGGTTTTGTTCTTCCAGCTCTGCTTTAGCTCCTCGGGCTCTGGTTTGTGTCCACGGGTCTCGTTTTGTTCCTCAGGCCCACCATTTCTTCCTCGCTCTCTGGTTTTGTTCCTCGGGCTCTGGTTTTCTTCCTCGGGCTCTGGTTTAATTTCTCGGGTTCTGGTTTTGTTCCTCGGGCTCTGGTTTAGTTCCATTGGCTCTGGTTTTGTTCCTCAGGCTCTGGTTTTTTTCCTCGGGCTCTGGTTTTGTTCCTGGGACTCTAGTATAATTCCACGGGCTCTGGTTTTGTTCCTTGGGGCCTCCTTTTGTTCTTCGCAATCTGGTTTTGTTCCTCGGGATCTGGTTTTGTTCCTCGGGCTCTGGTTTCTTTCCTCGGGAGCTCGTTTTGTTCCTCGAGCTGTCGTTTTGCTCCTCCTGCTCTCGTTGTCTTCCTCGGGCTCTGGTTTTCCTCCTTGAGGCCTAGTTTTGTTCCTCGGGCTCTGGTTTTATTCCTCGGACCCTCCTTTTGTTCTTCGGGACCTGCTTTTGTTCCTTGGGCTCTGGTTTCTTTCCTCGGGCTCTGGTTTTGTTCCTCGAGCTGTGGTTTTGCTCCTCTAGCTCTGGTTGTCTTCCTTGGGCTCTGGTTTCTTCCTCAGGCTCTGGTTTTCTTCCTCGAGGGCTGGTTTTGTTCCCCGGGCTCTGGTTTTGTTCTTCCAGCTCTGCTTTAGCTCCTCGGGCTCTGGTTTGGGTCCACGGCTCTCGTTTTGTTCCTCGGGCCCACCATTTCTTCCTCGGTCTCTGGTTTTGTTCCTCGGGCTCTGGTTTTCTTCCTCGGGCTCTGGTTTTCTTCCTCGAGGGCTGGTTTTGTTCCCCGGGCTCTGGTTTTGTTCTTCCAGCTCTGCTTTAGCTCCTCGGGCTCTGGTTTGGGTCCATGGGTCTCGTTTTGTTCCTCGGGCTCACCATTTCTTCCTCGGTCTCTGGTTTTGTTCCTCGGGTTCTGGTTTTCTTCCTCGGGCTCTGGTTTAATTTCTCGGGTTCTGGTTTTGTTCCTCGAGCTCTGGTTTAGTTCCATTGGCTCTGGTTTTCTTCCTCAGGCTCTGTTATTTTTCCTCGGGCTCTGGTTTTGTTCCTCGGACTCTAGTATAATTCCACGGGCTCTGGTTTTGTTCCTCGGGGCCTCCTTTTGTTCTTCGCGATCTGGTTTTGTTCCTCGGGATCTGGTTTTGTTCCTCGGGCTCTGGTTTCTTTCCTCGGGAGCTCGTTTTGTTCCTCGAGCTGTGGTTTTGCTCCTCTAGCTCTCGTTGTCTTCCTCGGGCTCTGGTTTTCCTCCTCGAGGCCTAGTTTTGTTCCTCGGGCTCTGGTTTTATTCCTCGGACCCTCCTTTTGTTCTTCGGGACCTGTTTTTGTTCCTTGGGCTCCGGTTTCTTTCCTCGGGCTCTGGTTTTGTTCCTCGAGCTGTGGTTTTGCTCCTCTAGCTCTGGTTGTCTTCCTCGGGCTCTGCTTTTCTTCCTCAGGCTCTGGTTTTCTTCCTCGAGGGCTGGTTTTGTTCCCCGGGCTCTGGTTTTGTTCTTCCAGCTCTGCTTTAACTCCTCGGGCTCTGGTTTGGGTCCACGGGTCTCGTTTTGTTCCTCAGGCCCACCATTTGTTCCTCGATCTCTGGTTTTGTTCCTCAGGTTCTGGTTTTCTTCCTCAGGCTCTGGTTTAATTTCTCGGGTTCTGGTTTTGTTCCTCGAGCTCTGTTTTAGTTCCATTGGCTCTGGTTTTCTTCCTCAGGCTCTGGTTTTTTTCCTCGGACTCTCGTTTTGTTCCTCGGGGCCTCCTTTTGTTCTTCGCGATCTGATTTTGTTCCTCGGGCTCTGGTTTCTTTCCTCGGGCTCTGGTTTTCTTCCTCGGGCTCTGGTATTTTTCCTCGAGGGCTAGTTTTATTTCTCGGAGTCTCGTTTTCTTCCTCGGACCCTCCTTTTGGTCTTCGGGACCTGTTTTTGTTCCTTGGGCTCTGTTTTCGTTCCTCGGGCTCTGGTTTTGTTCCTCGAGCTGTGGTTTTGCTCCTCTAGCTCTGGTTGTCTTCCTTGGGCTCTGGTTTCTTCCTCATGCTCTGGTTTTCTTCCTCGAGGGCTGGTTTTGTTCCCCGGGCTCTGGTTTTGTTCTTCCAGCTCTGCTTTAGCTCCTCGGGCTCTGGTTTGGGTCCACGGCTCTCGTTTTGTTCCTCGGGCCCACCATTTCTTCCTCGGTCTCTGGTATTGTTCCTCGGGCTCTGGTTTTCTTCCTCGGGCTCTGGTATTGTTCCTCGGCCTCTTTTTTTGTTCCTCTGCCCCTGCTTTTTTTTCTCGGCTTCTGATTTTGTTCCCCCGGCTCTGGTTTAGTTCCACGGGCTCTGCTTTTGTTCCTCAGGCTCTGGTTTTTTTCCTCGGGCTCTGGTTTTGTTTTTCGGACTCTAGTATAATTCCATGGGCTCTGGTTTTGTTCCTTGGGGCCTCCTTTTGTTCTTCGCGATCTGGTTTTTTTCCTCGGGCTCTGGTTTTGTTCCTCGAGCTGTGGTTTTGCTCCTCTAGCTCTCGTTGTCTTCCTCGGGCTCTGGTATTCTTCCTCAAGGGCTAGTTTTGTTCCTCGGGGTCTCGTTTTATTCCTAGGACCCTCCTTTTGTTCTTCGGGACCTGTTTTTGTTCCCTGGGCTCCGGTTTCTTTCCTCAGGCTCTGGTTTTGTTCCTCGAGCTGTGGTTTTGCTCCTCTAGCATTGGTTGTTTTCCTCGGGCTCTGGTTTTCTTCCTCGGGCTCTGGTTTTCTTCCTCGAGGGCTGGTTTTGTTCCCCGGGCTCTGGTTTTGTTCTTCCAGCTCTGCTTTAGCTCCTCGGCTCTGGTTTGGGTCCATGGGTCTCGTTTTGTTCCTCGGGCCCACCATTTCTTCCTCGGTCTCTGGTTTTGTTCCTTGGGTTCTGGTTTTCTTCCTCGGGCTCTGGTTTAATTTCTCAGATTCTGGTTTTGTTCCTCGGGCTCTGGTTTAGTTCCATTGGCTCTGGTTTTCTTCCTCAGGCTCTGTTATTTTTCCTCGGGCTCTGGTTTTGTTCCTCGGACTCTAGTATAATTCCACAGGCTCTGGTTTTGTTCCTCGGGGCCTCCTTTTGTTCTTCGCGATTTGGTTTTGTTCCTCGGGATCTGGTTTTGTTCCTCGGGCTCTGGTTTCTTTCCTCGGGAGCTCGTTTTGTTCCTCGAGCTGTGGTTTTGCTCCTCTAGCTCTGGTTGTCTTCCTCGGGCTCTGGTTTTCCTCCTCGAGGCCTAGTTTTGTTGCTCGGGCTCTGGTTTTATTCCTCGGACCCTCCTTTTGTTCTTCGGGACCTGTTTTTGTTCCTTGGGCTCCGGTTTCTTTCCTCGGGCTCTGGTTTTGTTCCTCGAGCTGTGGTTTTGCTCCTCTAGCTCTGGTTGTCTTCCTCGGGTTCTGGTTTTCTTCTTCAGGCTCTGGTTTTCTTCCTCGAGGGCTGGTTTTGTTCCCCGGGCTCTGGTTTTGTTCTTCCAGCTCTGCTTTAGCTCCTCGGGCTCTGGTTTGGGTCCATGGGTCTCGTTTTGTTCCTCGGGCCCACCATTTCTTCCTCGGTCTCTGGTTTTGTTCCTCGGGTTCTGGTTTTCTTCCTCGGGCTCTGGTTTAATTTCTCGGGTTCTGGTTTTGTTCCTCGGGCTCTGGTTTAGTTCCATTGGCTCTGGTTTTCTTCCTCAGGCTCTGTTATTTTTCCTCGGGCTCTGGTTTTGTTCCTCGGACTCTAGTATAATTCCACGGGCTCTGGTTTTGTTCCTCGGGGCCTCCTTTTGTTCTTCGCGATCTGGTTTTGTTCCTCGGGATCTGGTTTCGTTCCTCGGGCTCTGGTTTCTTTCCTCGGGAGCTCGTTTTGCTCCTCGAGCTGTGGTTTTGCTCCTCTAGCTCTGGTTGTCTTCCTCGGGCTCTGGTTTTCTTGCTCGGGCTCTGCTTTTCTTCCTCGAGGGCTGGTTTTGTTCCCCGAGCTCTGGTTTTGTTCTTCCAGCTCTGCTTTAGCTCCTCGGGCTCTGGTTTGTGTCCACGGGTCTCGTTTTGTTCCTCAGGCCCACCATTTCTTCCTCGGTCTCTGGTTTTGTTCCTCGGGCTCTGGTTTTCTTCCTCGGACTCTAGTATAATTTCACGGGCTCTGGTTTTGTTCCTTGGGGCCTCCTTTTGTTCTTCGCGATCTGGTTTTGTTCCTCGGGATCTGGTTTTGTTCCTCGGGCTCTGGTTTCGTTCCTCGGGAGCTCGTTTTGTTCCTCGAGCTGTGGTTTTGCTCCTCTAGCTCTCGTTGTCTTCCTCGGGCTCTGGTTTTCCTCCTCGAGGCCTAGTTTTGTTCCTCGGGCTCTGGTTTTATTCCTCGGACCCTCCTTTTGTTCTTCGGGACCTGTTTTTGTTCCTTGGGCTCCGGTTTCTTTCCTCGGGCTCTGGTTTTGTTCCTCGAGCTGTGGTTTTGCTCCTCTAGCTCTCCTTGTCTTCCTCGGGCTCTGGTTTTCTTCCTCAGGCTCTGGTTTTCTTCCTCGAGGGCTGGTTTTGTTCCCCGGGCTCTGGTTTTGTTCTTCCAGCTCTGCTTTAACTCCTCGGGCTCTGGTTTGGGTCCACGGGTCTCGTTTTGTTCCTCGGGCCCACCATTTGTTCCTCGATCTCTGGTTTTGTTCCTCAGGGTCTGGTTTTCTTCCTCAGGCTCTGGTTTAATTTCTCGGGTTCTGGTTTTGTTCCTCGAGCTCTGTTTTAGTTCCATTGGCTCTGGTTTTCTTCCTCAGGCTCTGGTTTTTTTCCTTGGGCTCTGGTTTTGTTCCTCGGGGCCTCCTTTTGTTCTTCGCGATCTGATTTTGTTCCTCGGGCTCTGGTTTCGTTCCTCGGGCTCTGGTTTCTTTCCTCGGGCTCTGGTTTTCTTCCTCGGGCTCTGGTATTTTTCCTCGAGGGCTAGTTTTATTTCTCGGAGTCTCGTTTTCTTCCTCGGACCCTCCTTTTGTTCTTCGGGACCTGTTTTTGTTCCTTGGGCTCTGTTTTCGTTCCTCGGGCTCTGGTTTTGTTCCTCGAGCTGTGGTTTTGCTCCTCTAGCTCTGGTTGTCTTCCTTGGGCTCTGGTTTCTTCCTCATGCTCTGGTTTTCTTCCTCGAGGGCTGGTTTTGTTCCCCGGGCTCTGGTTTTGTTCTTCCAGCTCTGCTTTAGCTCCTCGGGCTCTGGTTTGGGTCCACGGCTCTCGTTTTGTTCCTCGGGCCCACCATTTCTTCCTCGGTCTCTGGTTTTGTTCCTCGGGCTCTGGTTTTCTTCCTCGGGCTCTGGTATTGTTCCTCGGCCGCTTTTTTTGTTCCTCTGCCCCTGCTTTTTTTTCTCGGCTTCTGATTTTGTTCCCCCGGCTCTGGTTTAGTTCCACGGGCTCTGCTTTTGTTCCTCAGGCTCTGGTTTTTTTCCTCGGGCTCTGGTTTTGTTTTTCGGACTCTAGTATAATTCCACGGGCTCTGGTTTTGTTCCTTGGGGCCTCCTTTTGTTCTTCGCGATCTGGTTTCTTTCCTCGGGCTCTGGTTTTGTTCCTCGAGCTGTGGTTTTGCTCCTCTAGCTCTCGTTGTCTTCCTCGGGCTCTGGTATTCTTCCTCAAGGGCTGGTTTTGTTCCTCGGGGTCTCGTTTTATTCCTAGGACCCTCCTTTTGTTCTTCGGGACCTGATTTTGTTCCCTGGGCTCCGGTTTCTTTCCTCAGGCTCTGGTTTTGTTCCTCGAGCTGTGGTTTTGCTCCTCTAGCACTGGTTGTTTTCCTCGGGCTCTGGTTTTCTTCCTCGGGCTCTGGTTTTCTTCCTCGAGGGCTGGTTTTGTTCCCCGGGCTCTGGTTTTGTTCTTCCAGCTCTGCTTTAGCTCCTCGGGCTCTGGTTTGGGTCCATGGGTCTCGTTTTGTTCCTCGGGCCCACCATTTGTTCCTCCATCTCTGGTTTTGTTCCTCGGGTTCTGGTTTTCTTCCTCGGGCTCTGGTTTAATTTATCGGGTTCTGGTTTTGTTCCTCGGGCTCTGGTTTAGTTCCATTGGCTCTGGTTTTCTTCCTCAGGCTCTGTTATTTTTCCTCGGGCTCTGGTTTTTTTCCTCGGACTCTAGTATAATTCCACGGGCTCTGGTTTTGTTCCTTGGGGCCTCCTTTTGTTCTTCGCGATCTGGTTTTGTTCCTCGGGATCTGGTTTTGTTCCTCGGGCTCTGGTTTCTTTCCTCGGGAGCTCGTATTGTTCCTCGAGCTGTGGTTTTGCTCCTCTAGCTCTGGTTGTCTTCCTCGTGCTCTCGTTTTCTTCCTCGAGGGCTGGTTTTGTTCCCCGGGCTCTGGTTTTGTTCTTCCAGCTCTGCTTTAGCTCCTCGGGCTCTGGTTTGGGTCCACGGGTCTCGTTTTGTTCCTCGGGCCCACCATTTCTTCCTCGGTCTCTGGTTTTGTTCCTCGGGTTCTGTTTTTCTTCCTCGGGCTCTGGTTTAATTTCTCGGGTTCTGGTTTTGTTCCTCGATCTCTGGTTTAGATCCATTGGCTCTGGTTTTGTTCCTCAGGCTCTGGTTTTTTTCCTCGGGCTCTGGTTTTGTTCCTCGGACTCTAGTATAATTCCACGGGCTCTGGTTTTGTTCCTTGGGGCCTCCTTTTGTTCTTCGCGATCTGGTTTTGTTCCTCGGGATCTGGTTTTGTTCCTCGGGCTCTGGTTTCTTTCCTCGGGAGCTCGTTTTTTTCCTCGAGCTGTGGTTTTGCTCCTCTACCTCTCGTTGTCTTCCTCGGGCTCTGGTTTTCCTCCTCGAGGCCTAGTTTTGTTCCTCGGGCTCTGGTTTTATTCCTCGGACCCTCCTTTTTTTCTTTGGGACCTGTTTTTGTTCCTTGGGCTCCGGTTTCTTTCCTCGGGCTCTGGTTTTGTTCCTCGAGCTGTGGTTTTGCTCCTCTAGCTCTGGTTGTCTTCCTCGGGCTCTACTTTTCTTCCTCGAGGGCTAGTTTTGTTCCTCGGGGTCTCGTTTTATTCCTCGGACCCTCCTTTTGTTCTTCGGGACCTGCTTTTGTTCCTTGGGCTCTGGTTTCTTTCCTCGGGCTCTGGTTTTGTTCCTCGAGCTGTGGTTTTGCTCCTCTAGCTCTGGTTGTCTTCCTCGGGCTCTGGTTTTCTTCCTCGGGCTCTGGTTTTCTTCCTCGAGGGCTGGTTTTGTTCCCCGGGCTCTGGTTTTGTTCTTCCAGCTCTGCTTTAACTCCTCGGGCTCTGGTTTGGGTCCACGGGTCTCGTTTTGTTCCTCAGGCCCACCATTTGTTCCTCGATCTCTGGTTTTGTTCCTCAGGGTCTGGTTTTCTTCCTCAGGCTCTGGTTTAATTTCTCGGGTTCTGGTTTTGTTCCTCGAGCTCTCTTTTAGTTCCATTGGCTCTGGTTTTCTTCCTCAGGCTCTGGTTTTTTTCCTCGGGCTCTCGTTTTGTTCCTCGGGGCCTCCTTTTGTTCTTCGCGATCTGGTTTTGTTCCTCGGGCTCTGGTTTCGTTCCTCGGGCTCTGGTTTCTTTCCTCGGGCTCTGGTTTTCTTCCTCGGGCTCTGGTATTTTTCCTCGAGGGCTAGTTTTATTCCTCGGGGTCTCGTTTTCTTCCTCGGACCCTCCTTTTGTTCTTCGGGACCTGTTTTTTTTCCTTGGGCTCTGTTTTCTTTCCTCGGGCTCTGGTTTTGTTCCTCGAGCTGTGGTTTTGCTCCTCTAGCTCTGGTTGTCTTCCTTGGGCTCTGGTTTCTTCCTCAGGCTCTGGTTTTCTTCCTCGAGGGCTGGTTTTGTTCCCCGGGCTCTGGTTTTGTTCTTCCAGCTCTGCTTTAGCTCCTCGGGCTCTGGTTTGGGTCCACGGGTCTCGTTTTGTTCCTCGGGCCCACCATTTGTTCCTCAGTCTCTGGTTTTGTTCCTCGGGTTCTGGTTTTCTTCCTCGGGCTCTGGTTTAATTTCTTGGGTTCTGGTTTTGTTCCTCGAGCTCTCGTTTAGTTCCATTGGCTCTGGTTTTGTTCCTCAGGCTCTGCTTTTTTCCACGGGCTCTGGTTTTGTTCCTCGGACTCTAGCATAATTCCACGGGCTCTGGTTTTGTTCCTCGGGGCCTCCTTTTGTTCTTCGCGATCTGGTTTTGTTCCTCGGGCTCTGGTTTTGTTCCTCGGGCTCTGGTTTCTTTCCTCAGGAGCTCGTTTTGTTCCTCGAGCTGTGGTTTTGCTCCTCTAGCTCTCGTGGTCTTCCTCGGGCTCTGATATTCTTCCTCGAGGGCTAGTTTTGTTCCTCGGGCTCTGGTTTTATTCCTCGGACCCTCCTTTTGTTCTTCGGGACCTGTTTTTTTTCCTTGGGCTCTGTTTTCTTTCCTCGGTCTCTGGTTTTGTTCCTCGAGCTGTGGTTTTGCTCCTCTAGCTCTCCTTGTCTTCCTCGGGCTCTGCTTTTTTTCCTCGGCCTCTGCTTTTCTTCCTCGAGGGCTGGTTTTGTTGCCCGGGCTCTGGTTTTGTTCTTCCAGCTCTGCTTTAACTCCTCAGGCTCTGGTTTGGGTCCGTGGGTCTCGTTTTGTTCCTCGGGCCCACCATTTCTTCCTCGGTCTCTGGTTTTGTTCCTCGGGTTCTGGTTTTCTTCCTCGGGCTCTGCTTTAATTTCTTGGGTTCTGGTTTTGTTCCTCGAGCTCTCGTTTAGTTCCATTGGCTCTGGTTTTGTTCCTCAGGCTCTGGTTTTTTTCCTCGGGATCTGGTTTTGTTCATTGGACTCTAGTATAATTCCACGGGCCTTGGTTTTGTTCCTTGGGGCCTCCTTTTGTTCTTCGCGATCTGGTTTTGTTCCTCGGGCTCTGGTTTCGTTCCTCGGGCTCTGATTTCTTTCCTCGGGAGCTCGTTTTGTTCCTCGAGCTGTGGTTTTGCTCCTCTAGCTCTCGTTGTCTTCCTCGGGCTCTGGTTTTCTTCCTCGAGGGCTAGTTTTGTTCCTCGGTGTCTCCTTTTCTTCCTCGGGCCCTCCTTTTGTTCTTTGGGATCTGGTTTTGTTCCTCGGGATCTGGTTTCGTTCCTCAGGCTCTGGTTTCTTTCCTCGGGCTCTGGTTTTGTTCCTCGAGCTGTGGTTTTGCTCCTCTAGCTCTCCTTGTCTTCCTCGGGCTCTGCTTTTCTTCCTCGGGCTCTGCTTTTCTTCCTCGAGGGCTGGTTTTGTTGCCCGGGCTCTGGTTTTGTTCTTCCAGCTCTGCTTTAGCTCCTCGGGCTCTGGTTTGGGTCCGTGGGTCTCGTTTTGTTCCTCGGGCCCACCATTTCTTCCTCGGTCTCTGGTTTTGTTCCTCGGGTTCTGGTTTTCTTCCTCGGGCTCTGGTTTAATTTCCTGGGTTCTGGTTTTGTTCCTCGAGATCTCGTTTAGTTCCATTGGCTCTGGTTTTCTTCCTCAGGCTCCGTTTTTTTTCCTCGGGCTCTGGTTTTGTTCCTCGGACTCTAGTATAATTCCACGGGCTCTGGTTTTGTTCCTTGGGGCCTCCTTTTGTTCTTCGCGATCTGGTTTTGTTCCTCGGGATCTGGTTTCTTTCCTCGGGAGCTCGTTTTGTTCCTCGAGCTGTGGTTTTGCTCCTCTAGCTCTCGTTGTCTTCCTCTAGCTCTGGTTGTCTTCCTCGGGCTCTGCTTTTCTTCCTCGAGGGCTAGTTTTGTTCCTCGGGCTCTGGTTTTATTCCTCGGACCCTCCTTTTGTTCTTCGGGACCTGTTTTTGTTCCTTGGGCTCCGGTTTCTTTCCTCGGGCTCTGGTTTTGTTCCTCGAGCTGTGGTTTTGCTCCTCCAGCTCTGGTTGTCTTCCTAGGGCTCTGGTTTTCTTCCTCAGGCTCTGGTTTTCTTCCTCGAGGGCTGGTTTTGTTCCCCGGGCTCTGGTTTTGTTCTTCCAGCTCTGCTTTAACTCCTCGGGCTCTGGTTTGGGTCCACGGGTCTCGTTTTGTTCCTCAGGCCCACCATTTGTTCCTCGCTCTCTGGTTTTGTTCCTCGGGCTGTGGTTTTCTTCCTCGGGCTCTGGTTTAATTTCTCGGGTTCTGGTTTTGTTCCTCGAGCTCTGTTTTAGTTCCATTGGCTCTGGTTTTGATCCTCAGGCTCTGGTTTTTTTCCTCGGGCTCTGGTTTTGTTCCTCGGACTCTAGTATAATTCCACGGGCTCTGGTTTTGTTCCTCGGGGCCTCCTTTTGTTCTTCGCGATCTGATTTTGTTCCTCGGGCTCTGGTTTCGTTCCTCGGGCTCTGGTTTCTTTCCTCGGGCTCTGGTTTTCTTTCTCGGGCTTTGCTTTTCTTCCTCGAGGGCTAGTTTTGTTCCTTGGGGTCTGGTTTTATTCCTCGGGCCCTCCTTTTGTTCTTCGGGATCTGGTTTTGTTCCTCGGGATCTGGTTTTCTTCCTCGGGCTCTGGATTCTTTCCTCGGGAGCTCGTTTTGTTCCTCGAGCTGTGGTTTTGCTCCTCTAGCTCTGCTTTTCTTCCTCGGGCTCTGCTTTTCTTCCTCGAGGGCTAGTTTTTTTCCTCGGGGTCTCGTTTTATTCCTCGGACCCTCCTTTTGTTCTTCGGGACCTGCTTTTGTTCCTTGGGCTCTGGTTTCTTTCCTCGGGCTCTGGTTTTCTTCCTCGGGCTCTGGTTTAATTTCTCGGGTTCTGCTTTTGTTCCTCGGGCTCTGGTTTCTTTCCTCGGGAGCTCGTTTTGTTCCTCGAGCTGTGGTTTTGCTCCTCCAGCTCTGGTTGTCTTCCTCGGGCTCTGGTTTTCTTCCTCGGGCTCTGGTTTTGTTCCTCGGACTCTAGTATAATTCCACGGGCTCTGGTTTTGTTCCTTGGGGCCTCCTTTTGTTCTTCGCGATCTGGTTTTTTTCCTCGGGATCTGGTTTTCTTCCTCGGGCTCTGGTTTCTTTCCTCGGGAGCTCGTTTTGTTCCTCGAGCTGTGGTTTTGCTCCTCCAGCTCTGGTTGTCTTCCTCGGGCTCTGGTTTTCTTCCTCGAGGGCTAGTTTTGTTCCTCGGGGTCTCGTTTTATTCCTCGGGCCCTCCTTTTCTTCTTCGGGATCTGGTTTTGTTCCTCGGGATCTGGTTTCGTTCCTCAGGCTCTGGTTTCTTTCCTCGGTCTCTGGTTTTGTTCCTCAGGCTCTGGTTTTCTTCCTCGAGGACTGGTTTTGTTCCCCGGGCTCTGGTTTTGTTCTTCCAGCTCTGCTTTAACTCCTCGGGCTCTGGTTTGGGTCCACGGGTCTCGTTTTGTTCCTCAGGCCCACCATTTGTTCCTCCGTCTCTAGTTTTGTTCCTCGGGTTCTGGTTTTCTTCCTCGGGCTCTGGATTAATTTCTCGGGTTCTGGTTTTGTTCCTCGAGCTCTGTTTTAGTTCCATTGGCTCTGGTTTTCTTCCTCACGCTCTGTTTTTTTTCCACGGGCTCTGGTTTTGTACCTCGGGGCCTCCTTTTGTTCTTCGCGATCCGATTTTGTTCCTCGGGATGTGGTTTTGCTCCTCTAGCTCTGTTTTTTTTCCTCGGGCTCTGCTTTTCTTCCTCGGGCTCTGCTTTTCTTCCTCGAGGGCTAGTTCTGTTCCTCGGGCTCTGGTTTATTTCCTCGGGCTCTGGTTTTGTTCCTCGAGCTGTGGTTTTGCTCCTCTAGCTCTGGTTGTCTTCCTCGGGCTCTGGTATTCTTCCTCGAGGGCTAGTTTTGTTCCTCGGGCTCTGGTTTTTTTCCTCGGGCTCTGGTTTTGTTCCTCGGGATCTGGTTTTGTTCCCCGGGCTCTGGTTTTGTTCTTCCAGCTCTGCTTTAACTCCTCGGGCTCTGGTTTGGGTCCACGGGTCTCGTTTTGTTCCTCAGGCCCACCATTTGTTCCTCCGTCTCTAGTTTTGTTCCTCGGGTTCTGGTTTTCTTCCTCGGGCTCTGGATTAATTTCTCGGGTTCTGGTTTTGTTCCTCGAGCTCTGTTTTAGTTCCATTGGCTCTGGTTTTCTTCCTCAGGCTCTGGTTTTTTTCCACGGGCTCTGGTTTTGTACCTCGGGGCCTCCTTTTGTTCTTCGCGATCCGATTTTGTTCCTCGGGCTGTGGTTTTGCTCCTCTACCTCTGGTTTTCTTCCTCGGGCTCTGCTTTTCTTCCTCGGGCTCTGCTTTTCTTCCTCGAGGGCTAGTTCTGTTCCTCGGGCTCTGGTTTATTTCCTCGGGCTCTGGTTTTGTTCCTCGAGCTGTGGTTTTGCTCCTCTAGCTCTGGTTGTCTTCCTCGGGCTCTGGTATTCTTCCTCGAGGGCTAGTTTTGTTCCTCGGGCTCTGGTTTTTTTCCTCGGGCTCTGGTTTTCTTCCTCGAGGGCTGGTTTTGTTCCCCGGGCTCTGGTTTTTTTCTTCCAGCTCTGCTTTAGCTCCTCGGGCTCTGGTTTGGGTCCATGGGTCTCGTTTTGTTCCTCGGGCCCACCATTTCTTCCTCGGTCTCTGGTTTTCTTCCTCGGGTTCTGGTTTTCTTCCTTGGGCTCTGGTTTAATTTCTCGGGTTCTGGTTTTGTTCCTCGAGCTCTGGTTTAGTTCCTTTGGCTCTGGTTTTGTTCCTCAGGCTCTGGTTTTTTTCCTCGGGCTCTGGTTCTTTTCCTTGGACTCTAGTATAATTCCACGGGCTCTGTTTTTTTTCCTTGGGGCCTCCTTTTGTTCTTCGCGATCTGGTTTTGTCCCTTGGGCTTCGGTTTTCTTCCTCGGGCTCTGGTTTCTTTCCTCGGGCTCTGGTTTCTTTCCTCGGGCTCTGGTTTTCTTCCTCGGGCTCTGGTTTCTTTCCTCGGGAGCTCGTTTTGTTCCTCGAGCTGTGGTTTTACTCCTCTAGCTCTCGTTGTATTCCTTGGGCTCTGGTATTCTTCCTCGAGGGCTAGTTTTGTTCCTCGGGGTCTCGTTTTATTCCTTGGACCCTCCTTTTTTTCTTCGGGACCTGCTTTTGTTCCTTGGGCTCTGATTTCTGTCCTCGGGCTCTGGTTTTGTTCCTCGAGCTGTGGTTTTGCTCCTCTAGCTCTGGTTGTCTTCCTCGGGCTCTGCTTTTCTTCCTCGGGCTCTGCTTTTCTTCCTCGAGGGCTGGTTTTGTTCCCCGGGCTCTGGTTTTGTTCTTCCAGCTCTGCTTTATCTCCTCGGGCTCTGGTTTGGGTCCGTGGGTCTCGTTTTGTTCCTCGGGCCCACCATTTCTTCCTCAGTCTCTGGTTTTGTTCCGCGGGTTCTGGTTTTCTTCCTCGGTCTCTGGTTTAATTTCTCGGGTTCTGGTTTTGTTCCTCGAGCTCTGGTTTAGTTCCATTGGCTCTGGTTTTGTTCCTCAGGCTCTGGTTTTTTTCCTCGGGCTCTGGTTTTGTTCCTCGGACTCTAGTATAATTCCACGGGCTCTGGTTTTGTTCCTTGGGGCCTCCTTTTCTTCTTCGCGATCTGGTTTTGTTCCTCGGGATCTGGTTTTGTTCCTCGGGCTCTGGTTTCTTTCCTCGGGAGCTCGTTTTGTTCCTCGAGCTGTGGTTTTGCTCCTCTAGCTCTGGTTGTCTTCCTCGGGCTCTGCTTTTCTTCCTCGAGGGCTAGTTTTGTTCCTCGGGCTCTGGTTTTATTCCTCGGACCCTCCTTTTGTTCTTCGGGACCTGTTTTTGTTCCTTGGGCTCCGGTTTCTTTCCTCGGGCTCTGGTTTTGTTCCTCGAGCTGTGGTTTTGCTCCTCTAGCTCTGGTTGTCTTCCTCGGGCTCTGGTTTTCTTCCTCAGGCTCTGGTTTTCTTCCTCGAGGGCTGGTTTTGTTGCCCGGGCTCTGGTTTTGTTCTTCCAGCTCTGCTTTAACTCCTCGGGCTCTGGTTTGGGTCCACGGGTCTCGTTTTGTTCCTCAGGCCCACCATTTGTTCCTCGCTCTCTGGTTTTGTTCCTCGGGCTGTGGTTTTCTTCCTCGGGCTCTGGTTTAATTTCTCGGGTTCTGGTTTTGTTCCTCGAGCTCTGTTTTAGTTCCATTGGCTCTGGTTTTGATCGTCAGGCTCTGGTTTTTTTCCTCGGGCTCTGGTTTTGTTCCTCGGACTCTAGTATAATTCCACGGGCTCTGGTTTTGTTCCTCGGGGCCTCCTTTTGTTCTTCGCGATCTGATTTTGTTCCTCGGGCTCTGGTTTCGTTCCTCGGGCTCTGGTTTCTTTCCTCGGGCTCTGGTTTTCTTTCTCGGGCTTTGCTTTTCTTCCTCGAGGGCTAGTTTTGTTCCTTGGGGTCTGGTTTTATTCCTCGGGCCCTCCTTTTATTCTTCGGGATCTGGTTTTGTTCCTCGGGATCTGGTTTTCTTCCTCGGGCTCTGGATTCTTTCCTCGGGAGCTCGTTTTGTTCCTCGAGCTGTGGTTTTGCTCCTCTAGCTCTGCTTTTCTTCCTCGGGCTCTGCTTTTCTTCCTCGAGGGCTAGTTTTTTTCCTCGGGGTCTCGTTTTATTCCTCGGACCCTCCTTTTGTTCTTCGGGACCTGCTTTTGTTCCTTGGGCTCTGGTTTCTTTCCTCGGGCTCTGGTTTTCTTCCTCGGGCTCTGGTTTAATTTCTCGGGTTCTGCTTTTGTTCCTCGGGCTCTGGTTTCTTTCCTCGGGAGCTCGTTTTGTTCCTCGAGCTGTGGTTTTGCTCCTCTAGCTCTGGTTGTCTTCCTCGGGCTCTGGTTTTCTTCCTCGGGCTCTGGTTTTGTTCCTCGGACTCTAGTATAATTCCACGGGCTCTGGTTTTGTTCCTTGGGGCCTCCTTTTCTTCTTCGCGATCTGGTTTTGTTCCTCGGGATCTGGTTTTCTTCCTCGGGCTCTGGTTTCTTTCCTCGGGAGCTCGTTTTGTTCCTCGAGCTGTGGTTTTGCTCCTCCAGCTCTGGTTGTCTTCCTCGGGCTCTGGTTTTCTTCCTCGAGGGCTAGTTTTGTTCCTCGGGGTCTCGTTTTATTCCTCGGGCCCTCCTTTTCTTCTTCGGGATCTGGTTTTGTTCCTCGGGATCTGGTTTCGTTCCTCAGGCTCTGGTTTCTTTCCTCGGGCTCTGGTTTTGTTCCTCAGGCTCTGGTTTTCTTCCTCGAGGACTGGTTTTGTTCCCCGGGCTCTGGTTTTGTTCTTCCAGCTCTGCTTTAACTCCTCGGGCTCTGGTTTGGGTCCACGGGTCTCGTTTTGTTCCTCAGGCCCACCATTTCTTCCTCCGTCTCTAGTTTTGTTCCTCGGGTTCTGGTTTTCTTCCTCGGGCTCTGGATTAATTTCTCGGGTTCTGGTTTTGTTCCTCGAGCTCTGTTTTAGTTCCATTGGCTCTGGTTTTCTTCCTCACGCTCTGTTTTTTTTCCACGGGCTCTGGTTTTGTACCTCGGGGCCTCCTTTTGTTCTTCGCGATCCGATTTTGTTCCTCGGGATGTGGTTTTGCTCCTCTAGCTCTGGTTTTTTTCCTCGGGCTCTGCTTTTCTTCCTCGGGCTCTGCTTTTCTTCCTCGAGGGCTAGTTCTGTTCCTCGGGCTCTGGTTTATTTCCTCGGGCTCTGGTTTTGTTCCTCGAGTTGTGGTTTTGCTCCTCTAGCTCTGGTTGTCTTCCTCGGGCTCTGGTATTCTTCCTCGAGGGCTAGTTTTGTTCCTCGGGCTCTGGTTTTTTTCCTCGGGCTCTGGTTTTCTTCCTCGAGGGCTGGTTTTGTTCCCCGGGCTCTGGTTTTTTTCTTCCAGCTCTGCTTTAGCTCCTCGGGCTCTGGTTTGGGTCCATGGGTCTCGTTTTGTTCCTCGGGCCCACCATTTCTTCCTCGGTCTCTGGTTTTCTTCCTCGGGTTCTGGTTTTCTTCCTCGGGCTCTGGTTTAATTTCTCGGGTTCTGGTTTTGTTCCTCGAGCTCTGGTTTAGTTCCTTTGGCTCTGGTTTTGTTCCTCAGGCTCTGGTTTTTTTCCTCGGACTCTGGTTTTTTTCCTTGGACTCTAGTATAATTCCACGGGCTCTGTTTTTTTTCCTTGGGGCCTCCTTTTGTTCTTCGCGATCTGGTTTTGTCCCTTGGGCTTCGGTTTTCTTCCTCGGGCTCTGGTTTCTTTCCTCGGGCTCTGGTTTCTTTCCTCGGGCTCTGGTTTTCTTCCTCGGGCTCTGGTTTCTTTCCTCGGGAGCTCGTTTTGTTCCTCGAGCTGTGGTTTTACTCCTCTAGCTCTCGTTGTATTCCTTGGGCTCTGGTATTCTTCCTCGAGGGCTAGTTTTGTTCCTCGGGGTCTCGTTTTATTCCTTGGACCCTCCTTTTTTTCTTCGGGACCTGCTTTTGTTCCTTCGGCTCTGATTTCTGTCCTCGGGCTCTGGTTTTGTTCCTCGAGCTGTGGTTTTGCTCCTCTAGCTCTGGTTGTCTTCCTCGGGCTCTGCTTTTCTTCCTCGGGCTCTGCTTTTCTTCCTCGAGGGCTGGTTTTGTTCCCCGGGCTCTGGTTTTGTTCTTCCAGCTCTGCTTTATCTCCTCGGGCTCTGGTTTGGGTCCGTGGGTCTCGTTTTGTTCCTCAGGCCCGCCATTTCTTCCTCGGTCTCTGGTTTTGTTCCGCGGGCTCTGGTTTTCTTCCTCGGGCTCTAGTTGAATTTCTCGGGTTCTGGTTTTGTTCCTCGAGCTCTGTTTTAGATCCATTGGCTCTGGTTTTGTTCCTCAGGCTCTGGTTTTTTTCCTCGGGCTCTGGTTTTGTTCTTCGGACTCTAGTATAATTCCACGGGCTCTGGTTTTGTTCCTTGGGGCCTCCTTTTATTATTCGCGATCTGGTTTTGTTCCTTGGGATCTGGTTTTGCTCCTCGGGCTCTGGTTTCTTTCCTCGGGAGCTCGTTTTGTTCCTCGAGCTGTGGTTTTGCTCCTCTAGCTCTGGTTGTCTTCCTCGGGCTCTGGTTTTCTTCCTCGGGCTCTGCTTTTCTTCCTCGAGGGCTAGTTCTGTTCCTCGGGGTCTGGTTTTATTCCTCGGGCCCTCCTTCTGTTCTTCGGTATCTGGTTTTGTTCCTCGGGATCTGGTTTTCTTCCTCGGGCTCTGGTTTCTTTCGTCGGGCTCTGGTTTTGTTCCTCGAGCTGTGGTTTTGCTCCTCTAGCTCTGGTTGTCTTCCTCGGGCTCTGGTTTTCTTCCTCGAGGGCTAGTTTTGTTCCTCGGGCTCTGGTTTTATTCCTCGGACCCTCCTTTTGTTCTTCGGGACCTGTTTTTGTTCCTTGGGCTCCGGTTTCTTTCCTCGCGCTCTGGTTTTGTTCCTCGAGCTGTGGTTTTGCTCCTCTAGCTCTGGTTGTCTTCCTCGGGCTCTGGTTTTCTTCCTCAGGCTCTGGTTTTCTTTCTCGACGGCTGGTTTTGTTCCCCGGGCTCTGGTTTTGTTCTTCCAGCTCTGCTTTAACTCCTCGGGCTCTGGTTTGGGTCCACGGGCCTCGTTTTTTTCCTCAGGCCCACCATTTCTTCCTCGGTCTCTGGTTTTGTTCCTCGGGCTCTGGTTTTCTTCCTCGGGCTCTGGTATTGTTCCTCGGCCTCTTTTTTTGTTCCTCTGCCCCTGCTTTTTTTTCTCGGCCTCTGGTTTTGTTCCCCGGGCTCTGGTTTAATTCCACGGGCTCTGCTTTTGTTCCTCAGGCTCTGGTTTTTTTCCTCGGGCTCTGGTTTTGTTCCTCGGACTCTAGTATAATTCCACGGGCTCTGGTTTTGTTCCTTGGGGCCTCCTTTTGTTCCTCGGGGTCTGGTTTTGTTCCTCGGGATCTGGTTTTGTTCCTCGGGCTCTGGTTTCTTTCCTCGGGAGCTCGTTTTGTTCCTCGAGCTGTGGTTTTGCTCCTCTAGCTCTCGTTGTCTTCCTCGGGCTCTGGTTTTCTTCCTCGGGCTCTGGTATTCTTCCTCGAGGGCTAGTTTTGTTCCTCGGGGTCTCGTTTTATTCCTCGGACCCTCCTTTTGTTCTTCGGGACCTGCTTTTGTTCCTTGGGCTCTGGTTTCTTTCCTCGGGCTCTGGTTTTGTTCCTCGAGCTGTGGTTTTGCTCCTCTAGCTCTGGTTGTCTTCCTCGGGCTCTGGTTTTCTTCCTCGGGCTCTGGTTTTCTTCCTCGAGGGCTGGTTTTGTTGCCCGGGCTCTGGTTTTGTTCTTCCAGCTCTGCTTTAGCTCCTCGGGCTCTGGTTTGGGTCCACGGGTCTCGTTTTGTTCCTCAGGCCCAGCATTTCTTCCTCGGTCTCTGGTTTTGTTCCTCGAGCTCTGTTTTAGTTCCATTGGCTCTGGTTTTGTTCCTCAGGCTCTGGTTTTTTTCCTCGGGCTCTGGTTTTTTTCCTCAGACTCTAGTATAATTCCACGGGCTCTGGTTTTGTTCCTCGGGGCCTCCTTTTGTTCTTCGGTATCTGGTTTTGTTCCTCGGGCTCTGGTTTTGTTCCTCGGGCTCTGGTTTCTTTCCTCGGGAGCTCGTTTTGTTCCTCGAGCTGTGGTTTGCTCCTCTAGCTCTGGTTGTCTTCCTCGGGCTCTGGTTTTCTTCCTCGGGCCCTCCTTTTGTTCTTCGGTATCTGGTTTTATTCCTCGGGATCTGGTTTTCTTCCTCGGGCTCTGGTTTATTTCCTCGGGCTCTGGTTTTGTTCCTCGAGCTGTGGTTTTGCTCCTCTAGCTCTGGTTGTCTTCCTCGGGCTCTGGTATTCTTCTTCGAGGGCTAGTTTTGTTCCTCGGGCTCTGGTTTTATTCCTCGGACCCTCCTTTTGTTCTTCGGGACCTGTTTTTGTTCCTTGGGCTCCGGTTTCTTTCCTCGGGCTCTGGTTTTGTTCCTCGAGCTGTGGTTTTGCTCCTCTAGCTCTCGTTGTCTTCCTCGGGCTCTGCTTTTCTTCCTCGGGCTCTGCTTTTCTTCCTCGAGGGCTGGTTTTGTTGCCCGGGCTCTGGTTTTGTTCTTCCAGCTCTGCTTTAGCTCCTCGGGCTCTGGTTTGGGTCCACGGGTCTCGTTTTGTTCCTCAGGCCCACCATTTCTTCCTCGGTCTCTGGTTTTGTTCCTCGGGCTCTGGTTTTCTTCCTCGGGCTCTGTTTTAATTTCTCGCGTTCTGGTTTTGTTCCTCGAGCTGTGGTTTTGCTCCTCTAGCCTTGGTTGTCTTCCTCGGGCTCTGGTTTTCTTCCTCGAGGGCTAGTTTTGTTCCTCGGGGTCTCATTTTATTCCTCGGACCCTCCTTTTGTTTTTCGGGACCTGCTTTTGTTCCTTGGGCTCTGGTATCTTTCCTCGGGCTCTGGTTTTGTTCCTCGAGCTCTGGTTTAGTTCCATTGGCTCTGGTTTTGTTCCTCAGGCTCTGTTTTTTTTCCTCGGGCTCTGGTTTTGTTCCTCGGACTCTAGTATAATTCCACGGGCTCTGGTTTTGTTCCTTGGGGCCTCCTTTTGTTCTTCGCAATCTGGTTTTGTTCCTCGGGATCTGGTTTTGTTCCTCGGGCTCTGGTTTCTTTCCTCGGGAGCTCGTTTTGTTCCTCGAGCTGTGGTTTTGCTCCTCTAGCTCTGGTTGTCTTCCTCGGGCTCTGGTTTTCTTCCTCGGGCTCTGCTTTTCTTCCTCGAGGGCTAGTTCTGTTCCTCGGGCTCTGGTTTTATTCCTCGGGCCCTCCTTTTGTTCTTCGGGATCTGGTTTTGTTCCTCGGGCTCTGGTTTTCTTCCTCGGGCTCTGGTTTCTTTCCTCGGGAGCTCGTTTTCTTCCTCGAGGGCTGGTTTTGTTGCCCAGGCTCTGGTTTTGTTCTTCCAGCTCTGCTTTAGCTCCTCGGGCTCTGGTTTGGGTCCACGGGTCTCGTTTTGTTCCGCAGGCCCACCATTTCTTCCTCGGTCTCTGGTTTTGTTCCTCGGGCTCTGGTTTTCTTCCTCGGGCTCTGGTATTGTTCCTCGGCCTCTTTTTTTGTTCCTCTGCCCCTGCTTTTTTTTCTCGACCTCTGGTTTTGTTCCCCGGGCTCTGGTTTAATTCCACGGGCTCTGCTTTTGTTCCTCAGGCTCTGTTTTTTTTCCTCGGTCTCTGGTTTTGTTCCTCGGACTCTAGTATAATTCCACGGGCTCTGGTTTTGTTCCTTGGGGCCTCCTTTTGTTCCTCGGGGTCTGGTTTTGTTCCTCGGGATCTGGTTTTGTTCCTCGGGCTCTGGTTTCTTTCCTCGGGAGCTCGTTTTGTTCCTCGAGCTGTGGTTTTGCTCCTCTAGCTCTCGTTGTCTTCCTCAGGCTCTGGTTTTCTTCCTCGGGCTCTGCTTTTCTTCCTCGAGGGCTAGTTTTGTTCCTCGGGGTCTCGTTTTATTCCTCGGGCCCTCCTTTTGTTCTTCGGGACCTGCTTTTGTTCCTTGGGCTCTGGTTTCTTTCTTCGGGCTCTGGTTTTGTTCCTCGAGCTGTGGTTTTGCTCCTCTAGCTCTGGTTGTCTTCCTCGGGCTCTGGTATTCTTCCTCGAGGGCTAGTTTTGTTCCTCGGGCTCTGGTTTTTTTCCTCAGGCTCTGGTTTTCTTCCTCGAGGGCTGGTTTTGTTCCCCGGGCTCTGGTTTTGTTCTTCCAGCTCTGCTTTAGCTCCTCGGGCTCTGGTTTGGGTCCATGGGTCTCGTTTTGTTCCTCGGGCCCAACATTTCTTCCTCCGTCTCTGGTTTTGTTCCTCGGGTTCTGGTTTTCTTCCTCGGGCTCTGGTTTAATTTCTCGGGTTCTGGTTTTGTTCCTCGAGCTCTGGTTTAGTTCCATTGACTCTGGTTTTGTTCCTCAGGCTCTGGTTTTTTTCCTCGGGCTCTGGTTTTTTTCCTTGGACTCTAGTATAATTCCACGGGCTCTGGTTTTTTTCCTTGGGGCCTCCTTTTGTTCTTCGCGATCTGGTTTTGTCCCTTGGGCTTCGGTTTTCTTCCTCGGGCTCTGGTTTCTTTCCTCGGGCTCTGGTTTCTTTCCTCGGGCTCTGGTTTTCTTCCTCGGGCTCTGGTTTCTTTCCTCGGGAGCTCGTTTTGTTCCTCGAGCTGTGGTTTTGCTCCTCTAGCTCTGGTTGTATTCCTTGGGCTCTGGTATTCTTCCTCGAGGGCTAGTTTTTTTCCTCGGGGTCTCGTTTTATTCCTTGGACCCTCCTTTTGTTCTTCGGGACCTGGTTTTGTTCCTTGGGCTCTGATTTCTTTCCTCGGGCTCTGGTTTTGTTCCTCGAGCTGTGGTTTTGCTCCTCTAGCTCTGGTTGTCTTCCTCGGGCTCTGCTTTTCTTCCTCGGGCTCTGCTTTTCTTCCTCGAGGGCTAGTTCTGTTCCTCGGGGTCTGGTTTTATTCCTCGGGCCCTCCTTCTGTTCTTCGGTATCTGGTTTTGTTCCTCGGGATCTGGTTTTCTTCCTCGGGCTCTGGTTTCTTTCCTCGGGCTCTGGTTTTGTTCCTCGAGCTGTGGTTTTGCTCCTCTAGCTCTGGTTGTCTTCCTCGGGCTCTGGTTTTCTTCCTCGAGGGCTAGTTTTGTTCCTCGCGCTCTGGTTTTATTCCTCGGACCCTCCTTTTGTTCTTCAGGACCTGTTTTTGTTCCTTGGGCTCCGGTTTCTTTCCTCGGGCTCTGGTTTTGTTCCTCGAGGGCTGGTTTTGTTCCCCGGGCTCTGGTTTTGTTCTTCCAGCTCTGCTTTAACTCCTCGGGCTCTGGTTTGGGTCCACGGGTCTCGTTTTGTTCCTCAGGCCCACCATTTCTTCCTCGGTCTCTGGTTTTGTTCCTCGGGCTCTGGTTTTCTTCCTCGGGCTCTGGTATTGTTCCCCGGGCTCTGGTTTAATTCCACGGGCTCTGCTTTTGTTCCTCAGGCTCTGGTTTTTTTCCTCGGTCTCTGGTTTTGTTCCTCGGACTCTAGTATAATTCCACGGGCTCTGGTTTTGTTCCTTGGGGCCTCCTTTTGTTCCTCGGGGTCTGGTTTTGTTCCTCGGGATCTGGTTTTGTTCCTCGGGCTCTGGTTTCTTTCCTCGGGAGCTCGTTTTGTTCCTCGAGCTGTGGTTTTGCTCCTCTAGCTCTCGTTGTCTTCCTCGGGATCTGGTTTTCTTCCTCGGGCTCTGGTATTCTTCCTCGAGGGCTAGTTTTGTTCCTCGGGGTCTCGTTTTATTCCTCGGACCCTCCTTTTGTTCTTCGGGACCTGCTTTTGTTCCTTGGGCTCTGGTTTCTTTCCTCGGGCTCTGGTTTTGTTCCTCGAGCTGTGGTTTTGCTCCTCTAGCTCTGGTTGTCTTCCTCGGGCTCTGGTTTTCTTCCTCGGGCTCTGCTTTTCTTCCTCGAGGGCTGGTTTTGTTGCCCGGGCTCTGGTTTTGTTCTTCCAGCTCTGCTTTAGCTCCTCGGGCTCTGGTTTGGGTCCACGGGTCTCGTTTTGTTCCTCAGGCCCAGCATTTCTTCCTCGGTCTCTGGTTTTGTTCCTCGAGCTCTGTTTTAGTTCCATTGGCTCTGGTTTTGTTCCTCAGGCTCTGGTTTTTTTCCTCGGGCTCTGGTTTTGTTCCTCAGACTCTAGTATAATTCCACGGGCTCTGGTTTTGTTCCTCGGGGCCTCCTTTTGTTCTTCGGTATCTGGTTTTGTTCCTCGGGCTCTGGTTTTGTTCCTCGGGCTCTGGTTTCTTTCCTCGGGAGCTCGTTTTGTTCCTCGAGCTGTGGTTTTGCTCCTCTAGCTCTGGTTGTCTTCCTCAGGCTCTGGTTTTCTTCCTCGGGCCCTCCTTTTGTTCTTCGGTATCTGGTTTTATTCCTCGGGATCTGGTTTTCTTCCTCGGGCTCTGGTTTATTTCCTCGGGCTCTGGTTTTGTTCCTCGAGCTGTGGTTTTGCTCCTCTAGCTCTGGTTGTCTTCCTCGGGCTCTGGTATTCTTCCTCGAGGGCTAGTTTTCTTCCTCGGGCTCTCGTTTTATTCCTCGGACCCTCCTTTTGTTCTTCGGGACCTGCTTTTGTTCCTTGGGCTCCGGTTTCTTTCCTCGGGCTCTGGTTTTGTTCCTCGAGCTGTGGTTTTGCTCCTCTAGCTCTCGTTGTCTTCCTCGGGCTCTGCTTTTCTTCCTCGGGCTCTGCTTTTCTTCCTCGAGGGCTGGTTTTGTTGCCCGGGCTCTGGTTTTGTTCTTCCAGCTCTGCTTTAGCTCCTCGGGCTCTGGTTTTGTTCCTCGGGCTCTGGTTTTCTTCCTCGGGCTCTGTTTTAATTTCTCGCGTTCTGGTTTTGTTCCTCGAGCTGTGGTTTTGCTCCTCTAGCCTTGGTTGTCTTCCTCGGGCTCTGGTTTTCTTCCTCGAGGGCTAGTTTTGTTCCTCGGGGTCTCATTTTATTCCTCGGACCCTCCTTTTGTTTTTCGGGACCTGCTTTTGTTCCTTGGGCTCTGGTTTCTTTCCTCGGGCTCTGGTTTTGTTCCTCGAGCTCTGGTTTAGTTCCATTGGCTCTGGTTTTGTTCCTCAGGCTCTGTTTTTTTTCCTCGGGTTCTGGTTTTGTTCCTCGGACTCTAGTATAATTCCACGGGCTCTGGTTTTGTTCCTTGGGGCCTCCTTTTGTTCTTCGCAATCTGGTTTTGTTCCTCGGGATCTGGTTTTGTTCCTCGGGCTCTGGTTTCTTTCCTCGGGAGCTCGTTTTGTTCCTCGAGCTGTGGTTTTGCTCCTCTAGCTCTGGTTGTCTTCCTCGGGCTCTGGTTTTCTTCCTCGGGCTCTGCTTTTCTTCCTCGAGGGCTAGTTCTGTTCCTCGGGCTCTGGTTTTATTCCTCGGGCCCTCCTTTTGTTCTTCGGGATCTGGTTTTGTTCCTCGGGCTCTGGTTTTCTTCCTCGGGCTCTGGTTTCTTTCCTCGGGAGCTCGTTTTCTTCCTCGAGGGCTGGTTTTGTTGCCCGGGCTCTGGTTTTGTTCTTCCAGCTCTGCTTTAGCTCCTCGGGCTCTGGTTTGGGTCCACGGGTCTCGTTTTGTTCCGCAGGCCCACCATTTCTTCCTCGGTCTCTGGTTTTGTTCCTCGGGCTCTGGTTTTCTTCCTCGGGCTCTGGTATTGTTCCTCGGCCTCTTTTTTTGTTCCTCTGCCCCTGCTTTTTTTTCTCGACCTCTGGTTTTGTTCCCCGGGCTCTGGTTTAATTCCACGGGCTCTGCTTTTGTTCCTCAGGCTCTGTTTTTTTTCCTCGGTCTCTGGTTTTGTTCCTCGGACTCTAGTATAATTCCACGGGCTCTGGTTTTGTTCCTTGGGGCCTCCTTTTGTTCCTCGGGGTCTGGTTTTGTTCCTCGGGATCTGGTATTGTTCCTCGGGCTCTGGTTTCTTTCCTCGGGAGCTCGTTTTGTTCCTCGAGCTGTGGTTTTGCTCCTCTAGCTCTCGTTGTCTTCCTCAGGCTCTGGTTTTCTTCCTCGGGCTCTGCTTTTCTTCCTCGAGGGCTAGTTTTGTTCCTCGGGGTCTCGTTTTATTCCTCGGGCCCTCCTTTTGTTCTTCGGGACCTGCTTTTGTTCCTTGGGCTCTGGTTTCGTTCCTCGGGCTCTGGTTTTGTTCCTCGAGCTGTGGTTTTGCTCCTCTAGCTCTCGTTGTCTTCCTCGGGCTCTGCTTTTCTTCCTCGGGCTCTGCTTTTCTTCCTCGAGGGCTGGTTTTGTTGCCCGGGCTCTGGTTTTGTTCTTCCAGCTCTGCTTTAGCTCCTCGGGCTCTGGTTTGGGTCCACGGGTCTCGTTTTGTTCCTCAGGCCCACCATTTGTTCCTCGGTCTCTGGTTTTGTTCCTCGAGTTCTGGTTTTCTTCCTCGGGCTCTGGTTTAATTTCTCGGGTTCTGGTTTTGTTCCTCAAGCTCTGTTTTAGTTCCATTGGCTCTGGTTTTGTTCCTCAGGCTCTGGTTTTTTTCCTCGGGCTCTGGTTTTGTTCCTCAGACTCTAGTATAATTCCACGGGCTCTGGTTTTGTTCCTCGGGGCCTCCTTTTGTTCTTCGGTATCTGGTTTTGTTCCTCGGGCTCTGGTTTTGTTCCTCGGGCTCTGGTTTCTTTCCTCGGGAGCTCGTTTTGTTCCTCGAGCTGTGGTTTTGCTCCTCTAGCTCTGGTTGTCTTCCTCGGGCTCTGGTTTTCTTCCTCAGGCTCTGCTTTTCTTCCTCGAGGGCTAGTTCTGTTCCTCGGCCTCTGGTTTTATTCCTCGGGCCCTCCTTTTGTTCTTCGGTATCTGGTTTTGTTCCTCGCGTTCTGGTTTTCTTCCTCGGGCTCTGGTTTAATTTCTCGGGTTCTGGTTTTGTTCCTCGAGCTCTGGTTTAGTTCCATTGGCTCTGGTTTTCTTCCTCAGGCTCTGGTTTTTTTCCTTGGGCTCTGGTTTTGTTCCTCGGGGCGTCCTTTTGTTCTTCGCAATCTGATTTTGTTCCTCGGGCTCTGGTTTCCTTCCTCGGGCTCTGGTTTCTTTCCTCGGGCTCTGGTTTTCTTCCTCGGGCTTTGCTTTTCTTCCTCGAGGGCTAGTTTTGTTCCTTGGGGTCTGGTTTTATTCCCCGGGCCCTCCTTTTGTTCTTCGGTATCTGGTTTTGTTCCTCGGGTTCTGGTTTTCTTCCTCGGGCTCTGGTTTCTTTCCTCGGGAGCTCGTTTTGTTCCTCGAGCTGTGGTTTTGCTCCTCTAGCTCTGGTTTTCTTCCTCGGGCTCTGCTTTTCTTCCTCGGGCTCTGCTTTTCTTCCTCGAGGGCTAGTTCTGTTCCTCGGGCTCTGGTTTTATTCCTCGGGCCCTCCTTTTGTTCTTCGGGATCTGGTTTTGTTCCTCGGGATCTGGTTTTCTTCCTCGGGCTCTGCTTTTCTTCCTCGGGCTCTGCTTTTCTTCCTCGAGGGCTGGTTTTGTTCCCCGGGCTCTGGTTTTGTTCTTCCAGCTCTGCTTTAGCTCCTCGGGCTCTGGTTTGGGTCCACGGGTCTCGTTTTGTTCCTCAGGCCCACCATTTCTTCCTCGGTCTCTGGTTTTGTTCCGCGGGCTCTGGTTTTCTTCCTCGGGCTCTGGTTTAATTTCTCGGGTTCTGGTTTTGTTCCTCGAGCTCTGTTTTAGTTCTATTGGCTCTGGTTTTGTTCCTCAGGCTCTGGTTTTTTTCCTCGGGCTCTGGTGTTTTTCTGCGGACTCTAGTATAATTCCACGGGCTCTGGTTTTGTTCCTTGGGGCCTCCTTTTATTCTTCGCGATCTGGTTTTGTTTCTTGGGATCTGGTTTTGCTCCTCGGGCTCTGGTTTCTTTCCTCGAGAGCTCGTTTTGTTCCTCGAGCTGTGGTTTTGCTCCTCTAGCTCTGGTTGTCTTCCTCGGGCTCTGGTTTTCTTCCTCGAGCTCTGGTATTCTTCCTCGAGGGCTAGTTCTGTTCCTCGGGTTCTGGTTTTATTCCTCGGGCCCTCCTTCTGTTCTTCAGTATCTGGTTTTGTTCCTCGGGATCTGGTTTTCTTCCTCGGGCTCTGGTTTCTTTCGTCGGGCTCTGGTTTTGTTCCTCGAGCTGTGGTTTTGCTCCTCTAGCTCTGGTTGTCTTCCTCGGGCTCTGGTTTTCTTCCTCGAGGGCTAGTTTTGTTCCTCGGGCTCTGGTTTTATTCCTCGGAACCTCCTTTTGTTCTTCGGGACCTGCTTTTGTTCCTTGGGCTCCGGTTTCTTTCCTCGGGCTCTGGTTTTGTTCCTCGAGCTGTGGTTTTGCTCCTCTAGCTCTGGTTGTCTTCCTCGGGCTCTGCTTTTCTTCCTCGAGGGCTAGTTTTGTTCCTCGGGCTCTGGTTTTTTTCCTCGGGCCCTCCTTTTGTTCTTCGGGATCTGGTTTTGTTCCTCAGGATCTGGTTTCATTCCTCAGGCTCTGGTTTCTTTCCTCGTGCTCTGGTTTTGTTCCTCGAGCTGTGGTTTTGCTCCTCTAGCTCTGGTTGTCTTCCTCGGGCTCTGGTTTTCTTCCTCAGGCTCTGGTTTTCTTCCTCGAGGGCTGGTTTTGTTCCCCGGGCTCTGGTTTTGTTCTTCCAGCTCTGCTTTAACTCCTCGGGCTCTGGTTTGGGTCCACGGGTCTCGTTTTGTTCCTCAGGCCCACCATTTCTTCCTCGGTCTCTGGTTTTGTTCCTCGGGCTCTGGTTTTCTTCCTCGGGCTCTGGTATTGTTCCTCGGCCTCTTTTTTTGTTCCTCTGCCCCTGCTTTTTTTTCTCGGCCTCTGGTTTTGTTCCCCGGGCTCTGGTTTAATTCCACGGGCTCTGCTTTTGTTCCTCAGGCTCTGTTTTTTTTCCTCGGGCTCTGGTTTTGTTCCTCGGACTCTAGTATAATTCCACGGGCTCTGGTTTTGTTCCTTGGGGCCTCCTTTTGTTCCTCGGGGTCTGGTTTTGTTCCTCGGGATCTGGTTTTGTTCCTCGGGCTCTGGTTTCTTTCCTCGGGAGCTCGTTTTGTTCCTCGAGCTGTGGTTTTGCTCCTCTAGCTCACGTTGTCTTCCTCGGGCTCTGCTTTTCTTCCTCGGGCTCTGCTTTTCTTCCTCGAGGGCTAGTTTTGTTCCTCGGGGTCTCGTTTTAATCCTTGGACCCTCCTTTTGTTCTTCGGGACCTGTTTTTGTTCCTTGGGCTCTGGTTTCTTTCCTCGGGCTCTGGTTTTGTTCCCCGAGCTGTGGTTTTGCTCCTCTAGCTCTGGTTGTCTTCCTCGGGCTCTGGTATTCTTCCTCGAGGGCTAGTTTTGTTCCTCGGGGTCTCGTTTTATTCCTCGGACCCTCCTTTTGTTCTTCGGGACCTGCTTTTGTTCCTTGGGCTCTGGTTTCTTTCCTCGGGCTCTGGTTTTGTTCCTCGAGCTGTGGTTTTGCTCCTCTAGCTCTGGTTGTCTTCCTCGGGCTCTGGTTTTCTTCCTCGGGCTCTGCTTTTCTTCCTCGAGGGCTGGTTTTGTTCCCCGGGCTCTGGTTTTGTTCTTCCAGCTCTGCTTTAACTCCTCGGGCTCTGGTTTGGGTCCACGGGTCTCGTTTTGTTCCTCAGGCCCACCATTTCTTCCTCGGTCTCTGGTTTTGTTCCTCGGGCTCTGGTTTTCTTCCTCGGGCTCTGGTATTGTTCCTCGGCCTCTTTTTTTGTTCCTCTGCCCCTGCTTTTTTTTCTCGGCCTCTGGTTTTGTTCCCCGGGCTCTGGTTTAATTCCACGGACTCTGCTTTTGTTCCTCAGGCTCTGGTTTTTTTCCTCGGGCTCTGGTTTTGTTCCTCGGACTCTAGTATAATTCCACGGGCTCTGGTTTTGTTCCTTGGGGCCTCCTTTTGTTCCTCGGGGTCTGGTTTTGTTCCTCGGGATCTGGTTTTGTTCCTCGGGCTCTGGTTTCTTTCCTCGGGAGCTCGTTTTGTTCCTCGAGCTGTGGTTTTGCTCCTCTAGCTCACGTTGTCTTCCTCGGGCTCTGGTTTTCTTCCTCGGGCTCTGCTTTTCTTCCTCGAGGGCTAGTTTTGTTCCTCGGGGTCTCGTTTTAATCCTCGGACCCTCCTTTTGTTGTTTGGGACCTGTTTTTGTTCCTTGGGCTCTGGTTTCTTTCCTCGGGCTCTGGTTTTGTTCCCCGAGCTGTGGTTTTGCTCCTGTAGCTCTGGTTGTCTTCCTCGGCCTCTGGTATTCTTCCTCGAGGGCTAGTTTTGTTCCTCGGGGTCTCGTTTTATTCCTCGGAACTTCCTTTTGTTCTTCGGGACCTGCTTTTGTTCCTTGGGCTCTGGTTTCTTTCCTTGGGCTCTGGTTTTGTTCCTCGAGCTGTGGTTTTGCTCCTCTAGCTCTCGTTGTCTTCCTCGGGCTCTGCTTTTCTTCCTCGGGCTCTGCTTTTCTTCCTCGAGGGCTGGTTTTGTTCCCCGGGCTCTGGTTTTGTTCTTCCAGCTCTGCTTTAGCTCCTCGGGCTCTGGTTTGGGTCCACGGGTCTCGTTTTGTTCCTCAGGCCCAGCATTTCTTCCTCGGTCTCTGGTTTTGTTCCTCGAGCTCTGTTTTAGTTCCATTGGCTCTGGTTTTGTTCCTCAGGCTCTGGTTTTTTTCCTCGGGCTCTGGTTTTGTGCCTCAGACTCTAGTATAATTCCACGGGCTCTGGTTTTGTTCCTTGGGGCCTCCTTTTGTTCTTCGCGATCTGGTTTTGTTCCTCGGGCTCTGGTTTTCTTCCTCGGGCTCTGGTATTGTTCCTCGAGGGCTAGTTCTGTTCCTCGGGCTCTGGTTTCTTTCCTCGGGAGCTCGTTTTGTTCCTCGAGCTGTGGTTTTGCTCCTCTAGCTCTGGTTGTCTTCCTCGGGCTCTGGTTTTCTTCCTCGGGCTCTGCTTTTCTTCCTCGAGGGCTAGTTCTGTTCCTCGGGCTCTGGTTTTATTCCTCGGGCCCTCCTTTTTTTCTTCGGTATCTGGTTTTGTTCCTCGGGCTCTGGTTTTCTTCCTCGAGGGTTAATTCTGTTCCTCGGGCTCTGGTTCTTTTCCTCGGGCCCTCCTTTTGTTCTTCGCGATCTGGTTTTGTTCCTCGGGATCTGGTTTCGTTCCTCAGGCTCTGGTTTCTTTCCTCGGGCTCTGGTTTTGTTCCTCGAGCTGTGGTTTTCTCCTCTAGCTCTGGTTGTCTTCCTCGGGCTCTGGTTTTCTTCCTCAGGCTCTGGTTTTCTTCCTCGAGGGCTGGTTTTGTTCCCCGGGCTCTGGTTTTGTTCTTCCAGCTCTGCTTTAACTCCTCGGGCTCTGGTTTGGGTCCACGGGTCTCGTTTTGTTCCTCAGGCCCACCATTTGTTCCTCGGTCTCTGGTTTTGTTCCTCGAGTTCTGGTTTTCTTCCTCGGGCTCTGGTTTAATTTCTCGGGTTCTGGCTTTGTTCCTCGAGCTCTGGTTTAGTTCCATTTGCTCTGGTTTACTTCCTCAGGCTCTGGATTTTTTCCTCGGGCTCTGGTTTTGTTCCTCGGACTCTAGTATAATTCCACGGGCTCTGGTTTTGTTCCTCGGGGCCTCCTTTTGTTCTTCGCGATCTGATTTTGTTCCTCGGGATCTGGTTTCGTTCCTCGGGATCTGGTTTCTTTCCTCGGGCTCTGGTTTTGTTCCTCGAGCTGTGGTTTTGCTCCTCTAGCTCTGGTTGTATTCCTCGGGCTCTGGTTTTCTTCCTCGGGCTCTGCTTTTCTTCCTCGAGGGCTGGTTTTGTTCCCCGGGCTCTGGTTTTGTTCTTCCAGCTCTGCTTTAACTCCTCGGGCTCTGGTTTGGGTCCACGGGTCTCGTTTTGTTCCTCAGGCCCACCATTTCTTCCTCGGTCTCTGGTTTTGTTCCTCGGGTTCTGGTTTTCTTCCTCGGGCTCTGGTATTGTTCCTCGGCCTCTTTTTTTGTTCCTCTGCCCCTGCTTTTTTTTCTCGGCCTCTGGTTTTGTTCCCCGGCCTCTGGTTTAATTCCACGGGCTCTGCTTTTGTTCCTCAGGCTCTGTTTTTTTTCCTCGGGCTCTGGTTTTGTTCCTCGGACTCTAGTATAATTCCACGGGCTCTGGTTTTGTTCCTTGGGGCCTCCTTTTGTTCCTCGGGGTCTGGTTTTGTTCCTCGGGATCTGGTTTTGTTCCTCGGGCTCTGGTTTCTTTCCTCGGGAGCTCGTTTTGTTCCTCGAGCTGTGGTTTTGCTCCTCTAGCTCACGTTGTCTTCCTCGGGCTCTGCTTTTCTTCCTCGGGCTCTGCTTTTCTTCCTCGAGGGCTAGTTTTGTTCCTCGGGGTCTCGTTTTAATCCTCGGACCCTCCTTTTGTTCTTCGGGACCTGTTTTTGTTCCTTGGGCTCTGGTTTCTTTCCTCGGGCTCTGGTTTTGTTCCCCGAGCTGTGGTTTTGCTCCTGTAGCTCTGGTTGTCTTCCTCGGCCTCTGGTATTCTTCCTCGAGGGCTAGTTTTGTTCCTCGGGGTCTCGTTTTATTCCTCGGACCCTCCTTTTGTTCTTCGGGACCTACTTTTGTTCCTTGGGCTCTGGTTTCTTTCCTTGGGCTCTGGTTTTGTTCCTCGAGCTGTGGTTTTGCTCCTCTAGCTCTCGTTGTCTTCCTCGGGCTCTGCTTTTCTTCCTCGGGCTCTGGTTCTGTTCCTCGAGCTCTGGTTTAGTTCCATTGGCTCTGGTTTTGTTCCTCAGGCTCTGTTTTTTTTCCTCGGGCTCTGGTTTTGTGCCACAGACTGTAGTATAATTCCACGGGCTCTGGTTTTGTTCCTTGGGGCCTCCTTTTGTTCTTCGCAATCTGGTTTTGTTCCTCGGGCTCTGGTTTTGTTCCTCGGGCTCTGGTTTCTTTCCTCGGGAAGTCGTTTTGCTCCTCGAGCTGTGGTTTTGCTCCTCTAGCTCTGGTTGTCTTCCTCGGGCTCTGGTTTTCTTCCTCGGGCTCTGGTTTTCCTCCTCGAGGCCTAGTTTTGTTCCTCGGGCTCTGGTTTTATTCCTCGGACCCTCCTTTTGTTCTTCGGGACCTGTTTTTGTTCCTTGGGCTCTGGTTTCTTTCCTCCGGCTCTGGTTTTGTTCCTCGAGCTGTGGTTTTGCTCCTCTAGCATTGGTTGTTTTCCTCGGGCTCTGGTTTTCTTCCTCAGGCTCTGGTTTTCTTCCTCGAGGGCTGGTTTTGTTCCCCGGGCTCTGGTTTTGTTCTTCCAGCTCTGCTTTAGCTCCTCGGGCTCTGGTTTGGGTCCATGGGTCTCGTTTTGTTCCTCGGGCCCACCATTTGTTCCTCCATCTCTGGTTTTGTTCCTCGGGTTCTGGTTTTCTTCCTCGGGCTCTGGTTTAATTTATCGGGTTCTGGTTTTGTTCCTCGGGCTCTGGTTTAGTTCCATTGGCTCTGGTTTTCTTCCTCAGGCTCTGTTATTTTTCCTCGGGCTCTGGTTTTTTTCCTCGGACTCTAGTATAATTCCACGGGCTCTGGTTTTGTTCCTTGGGGCCTCCTTTTGTTCTTCGCGATCTGGTTTTGTTCCTCGGGATCTGGTTTTGTTCCTCGGGCTCTGGTTTCTTTCCTCGGGAGCTCGTATTGTTCCTCGAGCTGTGGTTTTGCTCCTCTAGCTCTGGTTGTCTTCCTCGTGCTCTCGTTTTCTTCCTCGAGGGCTGGTTTTGTTCCCCGGGCTCTGGTTTTGTTCTTCCAGCTCTGCTTTAGCTCCTCGGGCTCTGGTTTGGGTCCACGGGTCTCGTTTTGTTCCTCGGGCCCACCATTTCTTCCTCGGTCTCTGGTTTTGTTCCTCGGGTTCTGTTTTTCTTCCTCGGGCTCTGGTTTAATTTCTCGGGTTCTGGTTTTGTTCCTCGATCTCTGGTTTAGATCCATTGGCTCTGGTTTTGTTCCTCAGGCTCTGGTTTTTTTCCTCGGGCTCTGGTTTTGTTCCTCGGACTCTAGTATAATTCCACGGGCTCTGGTTTTGTTCCTTGGGGCCTCCTTTTGTTCTTCGCGATCTGGTTTTGTTCCTCGGGATCTGGTTTTGTTCCTCGGGCTCTGGTTTCTTTCCTCGGGAGCTCGTTTTTTTCCTCGAGCTGTGGTTTTGCTCCTCTACCTCTCGTTGTCTTCCTCGGGCTCTGGTTTTCCTCCTCGAGGCCTAGTTTTGTTCCTCGGGCTCTGGTTTTATTCCTCGGACCCTCCTTTTGTTCTTTGGGACCTGTTTTTGTTCCTTGGGCTCCGGTTTCTTTCCTCGGGCTCTGGTTTAGTTCCTCGAGCTGTGGTTTTGCTCCTCTAGCTCTGGTTGTCTTCCTCGGGCTCTACTTTTCTTCCTCGAGGGCTAGTTTTGTTCCTCGGGCTCTGGTTTTATTCCTCGGACCCTCCTTTTGTTCTTCGGGACCTGCTTTTGTTCCTTGGGCTCTGGTTTCTTTCCTCGGGCTCTGGTTTTGTTCCTCGAGCTGTGGTTTTGCTCCTCTAGCTCTGGTTGTCTTCCTCGGGCTCTGGTTTTCTTCCTCGGGCTCTGGTTTTCTTCCTCGAGGGCTGGTTTTGTTCCCCGGGCTCTGGTTTTGTTCTTCCAGCTCTGCTTTAACTCCTCGGGCTCTGGTTTGGGTCCACGGGTCTCGTTTTGTTCCTCAGGCCCACCATTTGTTCCTCGATCTCTGGTTTTGTTCCTCAGGGTCTGGTTTTCTTCCTCAGGCTCTGGTTTAATTTCTCGGGTTCTGGTTTTGTTCCTCGAGCTCTCTTTTAGTTCCATTGGCTCTGGTTTTCTTCCTCAGGCTCTGGTTTTTTTCCTCGGGCTCTCGTTTTGTTCCTCGGGGCCTCCTTTTGTTCTTCGCGATCTGGTTTTGTTCCTCGGGCTCTGGTTTCGTTCCTCGGGCTCTGGTTTCTTTCCTCGGGCTCTGGTTTTCTTCCTCGGGCTCTGGTATTTTTCCTCGAGGGCTAGTTTTATTCCTCGGGGTCTCGTTTTCTTCCTCGGACCCTCCTTTTGTTCTTCGGGACCTGTTTTTTTTCCTTGGGCTCTGTTTTCTTTCCTCGGGCTCTGGTTTTGTTCCTCGAGCTGTGGTTTTGCTCCTCTAGCTCTGGTTGTCTTCCTTGGGCTCTGGTTTCTTCCTCAGGCTCTGGTTTTCTTCCTCGAGGGCTGGTTTTGTTCCCCGGGCTCTGGTTTTGTTCTTCCAGCTCTGCTTTAGCTCCTCGGGCTCTGGTTTGGGTCCACGGGTCTCGTTTTGTTCCTCGGGCCCACCATTTGTTCCTCAGTCTCTGGTTTTGTTCCTCGGGTTCTGGTTGTCTTCCTCGGGCTCTGGTTTAATTTCTTGGGTTCTGGTTTTGTTCCTCGAGCTCTCGTTTAGTTCCATTGGCTCTGGTTTTGTTCCTCAGGCTCTGCTTTTTTCCACGGGCTCTGGTTTTGTTCCTCGGACTCTAGCATAATTCCACGGGCTCTGGTTTTGTTCCTCGGGGCCTCCTTTTGTTCTTCGCGATCTGGTTTTGTTCCTCGGGCTCTGGTTTTGTTCCTCGGGCTCTGGTTTCTTTCCTCAGGAGCTCGTTTTGTTCCTCGAGCTGTGGTTTTGCTCCTCTAACTCTCGTGGTCTTCCTCGGGCTCTGATATTCTTCCTCGAGGGCTAGTTTTGTTCCTCGGGCTCTGGTTTTATTCCTCGGACCCTCCTTTTGTTCTTCGGGACCTGCTTTTGTGCCTTGGGCTCTGATTTCTTTCCTCGGGCTCTGGTTTTGTTCCTCGAGCTGTGGTTTTGCTCCTCTAGCTCTGGTTGTCTTCCTCGGGCTCTGCTTTTCTTCCTCGGGCTCTGCTTTTCTTCCTCGAGGGCTGGTTTTGTTGCCCGGGCTCTGGTTTTGTTCTTCCAGCTCTGCTTTAGCTCCTCGGGCTCTGGTTTGGGTCCACGGGTCTCGTTTTGTTCCTCAGGCCCACCATTTCTTCCTGGGTCTCTGGTTTTGTTCCTCGGGCTCTGGTTTTGTTCCTTGGGCTCTGGTTTAATTTCTCGGGTTCTGGTTTTGTTCCTCGAGCTCTGTTTTAGTTCCATTGGCTCTGGTTTTGTTCCTCAGGCTCTGTTTTTTTTCCTCGGGCTCTGGTTTCGTTCCTTGGACTCTAGTATAATTCCACGGGCTCTGGTTTTGTTCCTTGGGGCCTCCTTTTGTTCTTCGCGATCTGGTCTTGTTCCTCGGGATCTGGCTTTGTTCCTCGGGCTCTGGTTTCTTTCCTCGGGAGCTCGTTTTGTTCCTCGAGCTGTGGTTTTGCTCCTCTAGCTCTCGTTGTCTTCCTCGGGCTCTGGTTTTCTTCCTCGAGGGCTAGTTTTGTTCCTCGGGCTCTGGTTTTATTCCTCGGACCCTCCTTTTGTTCTTCGGGACCTGTTTTTTTTCCTTGGGCTCTGTTTTCTTTCCTCGGTCTCTGGTTTTGTTCCTCGAGCTGTGGTTTTGCTCCTCTAGCTCTCCTTGTCTTCCTCGGGCTCTGCTTTTTTTCCTCAGGCTCTGCTTTTCTTCCTCGAGGGCTGGTTTTGTTGCCCGGGCTCTGGTTTTGTTCTTCCAGCTCTGCTTTAACTCCTCGGGCTCTGGTTTGGGTCCGTGGGTCTCGTTTTGTTCCTCGGGCCCACCATTTCTTCCTCGGTCTCTGGTTTTGTTCCTCGGGTTCTGGTTTTCTTCCTCGGGCTCTGCTTTAATTTCTTGGGTTCTGGTTTTGTTCCTCGAGCTCTCGTTTAGTTCCATTGGCTCTGGTTTTGTTCCTCAGGCTCTGGTTTTTTTCCTCGGGATCTGGTTTTGTTCATTGGACTCTAGTATAATTCCACGGGCCTTGGTTTTGTTCCTTGGGGCCTCCTTTTGTTCTTCGCGATCTGGTTTTGTTCCTCGGGCTCTGGTTTCGTTCCTCGGGCTCTGATTTCTTTCCTCGGGAGCTCGTTTTGTTCCTCGAGCTGTGGTTTTGCTCCTCTAGCTCTCGTTGTCTTCCTCTGGCTCTGGTTTTCTTCCTCGAGGGCTAGTTTTGTTCCTCGGTGTCTCCTTTTCTTCCTCGGGCCCTCCTTTTGTTCTTTGGGATCTGGTTTTGTTCCTCGGGATCTGGTTTCGTTCCTCAGGCTCTGGTTTCTTTCCTCGGGCTCTGGTTTTGTTCCTCGAGCTGTGGTTTTGCTCCTCTAGCTCTCCTTGTCTTCCTCGGGCTCTGCTTTTCTTCCTCGGGCTCTGCTTTTCTTCCTCGAGGGCTGGTTTTGTTGCCCGGGCTCTGGTTTTGTTCTTCCAGCTCTGCTTTAGCTCCTCGGGCTCTGGTTTGGGTCCGTGGGTCTCGTTTTGTTCCTCGGGCCCACCATTTCTTCCTCGGTCTCTGGTTTTGTTCCTCGGGTTCTGGTTTTCTTCCTCGGGCTCTGGTTTAATTTCCTGGGTTCTGGTTTTGTTCCTCGAGATCTCGTTTAGTTCCATTGGCTCTGGTTTTCTTCCTCAGGCTCCGTTTTTTTTCCTCGGGCTCTGGTTTTGTTCCTCGGACTCTAGTATAATTCCACGGGCTCTGGTTTTGTTCCTTGGGGCCTCCTTTTGTTCTTCGCGATCTGGTTTTGTTCCTCGGGATCTGGTTTCTTTCCTCGGGAGCTCGTTTTGTTCCTCGAGCTGTGGTTTTGCTCCTCTAGCTCTCGTTGTCTTCCTCTAGCTCTGGTTGTCTTCCTCGGGCTCTGCTTTTCTTCCTCGAGGGCTAGTTTTGTTCCTCGGGCTCTGGTTTTATTCCTCGGACCCTCCTTTTGTTCTTCGGGACCTGTTTTTGTTCCTTGGGCTCCGGTTTCTTTCCTCGGGCTCTGGTTTTGTTCCTCGAGCTGTGGTTTTGCTCCTCCAGCTCTGGTTGTCTTCCTCGGGCTCTGGTTTTCTTCCTCAGGCTCTGGTTTTCTTCCTCGAGGGCTGGTTTTGTTCCCCGGGCTCTGGTTTTGTTCTTCCAGCTCTGCTTTAACTCCTCGGGCTCTGGTTTGGGTCCACGGGTCTCGTTTTGTTCCTCAGGCCCACCATTTGTTCCTCGCTCTCTGGTTTTGTTCCTCGGGCTGTGGTTTTCTTCCTCGGGCTCTGGTTTAATTTCTCGGGTTCTGGTTTTGTTCCTCGAGCTCTGTTTTAGTTCCATTGGCTCTGGTTTTGATCCTCAGGCTCTGGTTTTTTTCCTCGGGCTCTGGTTTTGTTCCTCGGACTCTAGTATAATTCCACGGGCTCTGGTTTTGTTCCTCGGGGCCTCCTTTTGTTCTTCGCGATCTGATTTTGTTCCTCGGGCTCTGGTTTCGTTCCTCGGGCTCTGGTTTCTTTCCTCGGGCTCTGGTTTTCTTTCTCGGGCTTTGCTTTTCTTCCTCGAGGGCTAGTTTTGTTCCTTGGGGTCTGGTTTTATTCCTCGGGCCCTCCTTTTGTTCTTCGGGATCTGGTTTTGTTCCTCGGGATCTGGTTTTCTTCCTCGGGCTCTGGATTCTTTCCTCGGGAGCTCGTTTTGTTCCTCGAGCTGTGGTTTTGCTCCTCTAGCTCTGCTTTTCTTCCTCGGGCTCTGCTTTTCTTCCTCGAGGGCTAGTTTTTTTCCTCGGGGTCTCGTTTTATTCCTCGGACCCTCCTTTTGTTCTTCGGGACCTGCTTTTGTTCCTTGGGCTCTGGTTTCTTTCCTCGGGCTCTGGTTTTCTTCCTCGGGCTCTGGTTTAATTTCTCGGGTTCTGCTTTTGTTCCTCGGGCTCTGGTTTCTTTCCTCGGGAGCTCGTTTTGTTCCTCGAGCTGTGGTTTTGCTCCTCCAGCTCTGGTTGTCTTCCTCGGGCTCTGGTTTTCTTCCTCGGGCTCTGGTTTTGTTCCTCGGACTCTAGTATAATTCCACGGGCTCTGGTTTTGTTCCTTGGGGCCTCCTTTTGTTCTTCGCGATCTGGTTTTGTTCCTCGGGATCTGGTTTTCTTCCTCGGGCTCTGGTTTCTTTCCTCGGGAGCTCGTTTTGTTCCTCGAGCTGTGGTTTTGCTCCTCCAGCTCTGGTTGTCTTCCTCGGGCTCTGGTTTTCTTCCTCGAGGGCTAGTTTTGTTCCTCGGGGTCTCGTTTTATTCCTCGGGCCCTCCTTTTCTTCTTCGGGATCTGGTTTTGTTCCTCGGGATCTGGTTTCGTTCCTCAGGCTCTGGTTTCTTTCCTCGGGCTCTGGTTTTGTTCCTCAGGCTCTGGTTTTCTTCCTCGAGGACTGGTTTTGTTCCCCGGGCTCTGGTTTTGTTCTTCCAGCTCTGCTTTAACTCCTCGGGCTCTGGTTTGGGTCCACGGGTCTCGTTTTGTTCCTCAGGCCCACCATTTGTTCCTCGGTCTCTAGTTTTGTTCCTCGGGTTCTGGTTTTCTTCCTCGGGCTCTGGATTAATTTCTCGGGTTCTGGTTTTGTTCCTCGAGCTCTGTTTTAGTTCCATTGGCTCTGGTTTTCTTCCTCACGCTCTGTTTTTTTTCCACGGGCTCTGGTTTTGTACCTCGGGGCCTCCTTTTGTTCTTCGCGATCCGATTTTGTTCCTCGGGATGTGGTTTTGCTCCTCTAGCTCTGGTTTTTTTCCTCGGGCTCTGCTTTTCTTCCTCGGGCTCTGCTTTTCTTCCTCGAGGGCTAGTTCTGTTCCTCGGGCTCTGGTTTATTTCCTCGGGCTCTGGTTTTGTTCCTCGAGCTGTGGTTTTGCTCCTCTAGCTCTGGTTGTCTTCCTCGGGCTCTGGTATTCTTCCTCGAGGGCTAGTTTTGTTCCTCGGGCTCTGGTTTTTTTCCTCGGGCTCTGGTTTTCTTCCTCGAGGGCTGGTTTTGTTCCCCGGGCTCTGGTTTTGTTCTTCCAGCTCTGCTTTAACTCCTCGGGCTCTGGTTTGGGTCCACGGGTCTCGTTTTGTTCCTCAGGCCCACCATTTGTTCCTCCGTCTCTAGTTTTGTTCCTCGGGTTCTGGTTTTCTTCCTCGGGCTCTGGATTAATTTCTCGGGTTCTGGTTTTGTTCCTCGAGCTCTGTTTTAGTTCCATTGGCTCTGGTTTTCTTCCTCAGGCTCTGGTTTTTTTCCACGGGCTCTGGTTTTGTACCTCGGGGCCTCCTTTTGTTCTTCGCGATCCGATTTTGTTCCTCGGGCTGTGGTTTTGCTCCTCTAGCTCTGGTTTTCTTCCTCGGGCTCTGCTTTTCTTCCTCGAGGGCTAGTTCTGTTCCTCGGGCTCTGGTTTATTTCCTCGGGCTCTGGTTTTGTTCCTCGAGCTGTGGTTTTGCTCCTCTAGCTCTGGTTGTCTTCCTCGGGCTCTGGTATTCTTCCTCGAGGGCTAGTTTTGTTCCTCGGGCTCTGGTTTTTTTCCTCGGGCTCTGGTTTTCTTCCTCGAGGGCTGGTTTTGTTCCCCGGGCTCTGGTTTTTTTCTTCCAGCTCTGCTTTAGCTCCTCGGGCTCTGGTTTGGGTCCATGGGTCTCGTTTTGTTCCTCGGGCCCACCATTTCTTCCTCGGTCTCTGGTTTTCTTCCTCGGGTTCTGGTTTTCTTCCTCGGGCTCTGGTTTAATTTCTCGGGTTCTGGTTTTGTTCCTCGAGCTCTGGTTTAGTTCCTTTGGCTCTGGTTTTGTTCCTCAGGCTCTGGTTTTTTTCCTCGGGCTCTGGTTTTTTTCCTTGGACTCTAGTATAATTCCACGGGCTCTGTTTTTTTTCCTTGGGGCCTCCTTTTGTTCTTCGCGATCTGGTTTTGTCCCTTGGGCTTCGGTTTTCTTCCTCGGGCTCTGGTTTCTTTCCTCGGGCTCTGGTTTCTTTCCTCGGGCTCTGGTTTTCTTCCTCGGGCTCTGGTTTCTTTCCTCGGGAGCTCGTTTTGTTCCTCGAGCTGTGGTTTTACTCCTCTAGCTCTCGTTGTATTCCTTGGGCTCTGGTATTCTTCCTCGAGGGCTAGTTTTGTTCCTCGGGGTCTCGTTTTATTCCTTGGACCCTCCTTTTTTTCTTCGGGACCTGCTTTTGTTCCTTCGGCTCTGATTTCTGTCCTCGGGCTCTGGTTTTGTTCCTCGAGCTGTGGTTTTGCTCCTCTAGCTCTGGTTGTCTTCCTCGGGCTCTGCTTTTCTTCCTCGGGCTCTGCTTTTCTTCCTCGAGGGCTGGTTTTGTTCCCCGGGCTCTGGTTTTGTTCTTCCAGCTCTGCTTTATCTCCTCGGGCTCTGGTTTGGGTCCGTGGGTCTCGTTTTGTTCCTCGGGCCCACCATTTCTTCCTCGGTCTCTGGTTTTGTTCCGCGGGTTCTGGTTTTCTTCCTCGGGCTCTGGTTTAATTTCTCGGGTTCTGGTTTTGTTCCTCGAGCTCTGTTTTAGTTCCATTGGCTCTGGTTTTGTTCCTCAGGCTCTGGTTTTTTTCCTCGGGCTCTGGTTTTGTTCCTCGGACTCTAGTATAATTCCACGGGCTCTGGTTTTGTTCCTTGGGGCCTCCTTTTCTTCTTCGCGATCTGGTTTTGTTCCTCGGGATCTGGTTTTGTTCCTCGGGCTCTGGTTTCTTTCCTCGGGAGCTCGTTTTGTTCCTCGAGCTGTGGTTTTGCTCCTCTAGCTCTGGTTGTCTTCCTCGGGCTCTGCTTTTCTTCCTCGAGGGCTAGTTTTGTTCCTCGGGCTCTGGTTTTATTCCTCGGACCCTCCTTTTGTTCTTCGGGACCTGCTTTTGTTCCTTGGGCTCTGGTATCTTTCCTCGGGCTCTGGTTTTGTTCCTCAAGCTCTGGTTTAGTTCCATTGGCTCTGGTTTTGTTCCTCAGGCTCTGTTTTTTTTCCTCGGGCTCTGGTTTTGTTCCTCGGACTCTAGTATAATTCCACGGGCTCTGGTTTTGTTCCTTGGGGCCTCCTTTTGTTCTTCGCAATCTGGTTTTGTTCCTCGGGATCTGGTTTTGTTCCTCGGGCTCTGGTTTCTTTCCTCGGGAGCTCGTTTTGTTCCTCGAGCTGTGGTTTTGCTCCTCTAGCTCTGGTTGTCTTCCTCGGGCTCTGGTTTTCTTCCTCGGGCTCTGCTTTTCTTCCTCGAGGGCTAGTTCTGTTCCTCGGGCTCTGGTTTTATTCCTCGGGCCCTCCTTTTGTTCTTCGGGATCTGGTTTTGTTCCTCGGGCTCTGGTTTTCTTCCTCGGGCTCTGGTTTCTTTCCTCGGGAGCTCGTTTTCTTCCTCGAGGGCTGGTTTTGTTGCCCGGGCTCTGGTTTTGTTCTTCCAGCTCTGCTTTAGCTCCTCGGGCTCTGGTTTGGGTCCACGGGTCTCGTTTTGTTCCGCAGGCCCACCATTTCTTCCTCGGTCTCTGGTTTTGTTCCTCGGGCTCTGGTTTTCTTCCTCGGGCTCTGGTATTGTTCCTCGGCCTCTTTTTTTGTTCCTCTGCCCCTGCTTTTTTTTCTCGACCTCTGGTTTTGTTCCCCGGGCTCTGGTTTAATTCCACGGGCTCTGCTTTTGTTCCTCAGGCTCTGTTTTTTTTCCTCGGTCTCTGGTTTTGTTCCTCGGACTCTAGTATAATTCCACGGGCTCTGGTTTTGTTCCTTGGGGCCTCCTTTTGTTCCTCGGGGTCTGGTTTTGTTCCTCGGGATCTGGTATTGTTCCTCGGGCTCTGGTTTCTTTCCTCGGGAGCTCGTTTTGTTCCTCGAGCTGTGGTTTTGCTCCTCTAGCTCTCGTTGTCTTCCTCAGGCTCTGGTTTTCTTCCTCGGGCTCTGCTTTTCTTCCTCGAGGGCTAGTTTTGTTCCTCGGGGTCTCGTTTTATTCCTCGGGCCCTCCTTTTGTTCTTCGGGACCTGCTTTTGTTCCTTGGGCTCTGGTTTCTTTCCTCGGGCTCTGGTTTTGTTCCTCGAGCTGTGGTTTTGCTCCTCTAGCTCTGGTTGTCTTCCTCGGGCTCTGGTATTCTTCCTCGAGGGCTAGTTTTGTTCCTCGGGGTCTCGTTTTATTCCTCGGACCCTCCTTTTGTTCTTCGGGACCTGCTTTTGTTCCTTGGGCTCTGGTTTCTTTCCTCGGGCTCTGGTTTTGTTCCTCGAGCTGTGGTTTTGCTCCTCTAGCTCTGGTTGTCTTCCTCGGGCTCTGCTTTTCTTCCTCGGGCTCTGCTTTTCTTCCTCGAGGGCTGGTTTTGTTCCCCGGGCTCTGGTTTTGTTCTTCCAGCTCTGCTTTAGCTCCTCGGGCTCTGGTTTGGGTCCACGGGTCTCGTTTTGTTCCTCAGGCCCAGCATTTCTTCCTCGGTCTCTGGTTTTGTTCCTCGGGCTCTGGTTTTCTTCCTCGGGCTCTGGTTTAATTTCTCGGGTTCTGGTTTTGTTCCTCGAGCTCTGGTTTAGTTCCATTGGCTCTGGTTTTCTTCCTCAGGCTCTGGTTTTTTTCCTCGGGCTCTGGTTTTGTTCCTCGGGGCGTCCTTTTGTTCTTCGCAATCTGATTTTGTTCCTCGGGCTCTGGTTTCCTTCCTCGGGCTCTGGTTTCTTTCCTCGGGCTCTGGTTTTCTTCCTCGGGCTTTGCTTTTCTTCCTCGAGGGCTAGTTTTGTTCCTTGGGGTCTGGTTTTATTCCCCGGGCCCTCCTTTTGTTCTTCGGTATCTGGTTTTGTTCCTCGGGTTCTGGTTTTCTTCCTCGGGCTCTGGTTTCTTTCCTCGGGCTCTGGTTTTGTTCCTCGAGCTGTGGTTTTGCTCCTCTAGCTCTGGTTGTCTTCCTCGGGCTCTGGTATTCTTCCTCGAGGGCTAGTTTTGTTCCTCGGGCTCTGGTTTTTTTCCTCGGGCTCTGGTTTTCTTCCTCGAGGGCTGGTTTTGTTCCCCGGGCTCTGGTTTTGTTCTTCCAGCTCTGCTTTAGCTCCTCGGGCTCTGGTTCGGGTCCATGGGTCTCGTTTTGTTCCTCGGGCCCAACATTTCTTCCTCCGTCTCTGGTTTTGTTCCTCGGGTTCTGGTTTTCTTCCTCGGGCTCTGGTTTAATTTCTCGGGTTCTGGTTTTGTTCCTCGAGCTCTGGTTTAGTTCCATTGGCTCTGGTTTTGTTCCTCAGGCTCTGGTTTTTTTCCTCGGGCTCTGGTTTTTTTCCTTGGACTCTAGTATAATTCCACGGGCTCTGGTTTTTTTCCTTGGGGCCTCCTTTTGTTCTTCGCGATCTGGTTTTGTCCCTTGGGCTTCGGTTTTCTTCCTCGGGCTCTGGTTTCTTTCCTCGGGCTCTGGTTTCTTTCCTCGGGCTCTGGTTTTCTTCCTCGGGCTCTGGTTTCTTTCCTCGGGAGCTCGTTTTGTTCCTCGAGCTGTGGTTTTGCTCCTCTAGCTCTGGTTGTATTCCTTGGGCTCTGGTATTCTTCCTCGAGGGCTAGTTTTTTTCCTCGGGGTCTCGTTTTATTCCTTGGACCCTCCTTTTGTTCTTCGGGACCTGGTTTTGTTCCTTGGGCTCTGATTTCTTTCCTCGGGCTCTGGTTTTGTTCCTCGAGCTGTGGTTTTGCTCCTCTAGCTCTGGTTGTCTTCCTCGGGCTCTGCTTTTCTTCCTCGGGCTCTGCTTTTCTTCCTCGAGGGCTGGTTTTGTTCCCCGGGCTCTGGTTTTGTTCTTCCAGCTCTGCTTTAGCTCCTCGGGCTCTGGTTTGGGTCCACGGGTCTCGTTTTGTTCCTCAGGCCCACCATTCCTTCCTCGGTATCTGGTTTTGTTCCGCGGGCTCTGGTTTTCTTCCTCGGGCTCTGGTTTAATTTCTCGGGTTCTGGTTTTGTTCCTCGAGCTCTGTTTTAGTTCTATTGGCTCTGGTTTTGTTCCTCAGGCTCTGGTTTTCTTCCTTGAGCTGTGGTTTTGCTCCTCTAGCTCTCGTTGTCTTCCTCGGGCTCTGCTTTTCTTCCTCGAGGGCTAGTTCTGTTCCTCGGGGTCTGGTTTTATTCCTCGGGCCCTCCTTCTGTTCTTCGGTATCTGGTTTTGTTCCTCGGGATCTGGTTTTCTTCCTCGGGCTCTGGTTTCTTTCCTCGGGCTCTGGTTTTGTTCCTCGAGCTGTGGTTTTGCTCCTCTAGCTCTGGTTGTCTTCCTCGGGCTCTGGTTTTCTTCCTCGAGGGCTAGTTTTGTTCCTCGCACTCTGGTTTTATTCCTCGGACCCTCCTTTTGTTCTTCAGGACCTGTTTTTGTTCCTTGGGCTCCGGTTTCTTTCCTCGGGCTCTGGTTTTGTTCCTCGAGGGCTGGTTTTGTTCCCCGGGCTCTGGTTTTGTTCTTCCAGCTCTGCTTTAACTCCTCGGGCTCTGGTTTGGGTCCACGGGTCTCGTTTTGTTCCTCAGGCCCACCATTTCTTCCTCGGTCTCTGGTTTTGTTCCTCGGGCTCTGGTTTTCTTCCTCGGGCTCTGGTATTGTTCCCCGGGCTCTGGTTTAATTCCACGGGCTCTGGTTTTGTTCCTCAGGCTCTGGTTTTTTTCCTCGGTCTCTGGTTTTGTTCCTCGGACTCTAGTATAATTCCACGGGCTCTGGTTTTGTTCCTTGGGGCCTCCTTTTGTTCCTCGGGGTCTGGTTTTGTTCCTCGGGATCTGGTTTTGTTCCTCGGGCTCTGGTTTCTTTCCTCGGGAGCTCGTTTTGTTCCTCGAGCTGTGGTTTTGCTCCTCTAGCTCTCGTTGTCTTCCTCGGGCTCTGGTTTTCTTCCTCGGGCTCTGGTATTCTTCCTCGAGGGCTAGTTTTGTTCCTCGGGGTCTCGTTTTATTCCTCGGACCCTCCTTTTGTTCTTCGGGACCTGCTTTTGTTCCTTGGGCTCTGGTTTCTTTCCTCGGGCTCTGGTTTTGTTCCTCGAGCTGTGGTTTTGCTCCTCTAGCTCTGGTTGTCTTCCTCGGGCTCTGGTTTTCTTCCTCGGGCTCTGCTTTTCTTCCTCGAGGGCTAGTTCTGTTCCTCGGCCTCTGGTTTTATTCCTCGGGCCCTCCTTTAGTTCTTCGGTATCTGGTTTTGTTCCTCGCGTTCTGGTTTTCTTCCTCGGGCTCTGGTTTAATTTCTCGGGTTCTGGTTTTGTTCCTCGAGCTCTGGTTTAGTTCCATTGGCTCTGGTTTTCTTCCTCAGGCTCTGGTTTTTTTCCTTGGGCTCTGGTTTTGTTCCTCGGGGCGTCCTTTTGTTCTTCGCAATCTGATTTTGTTCCTCGGGCTCTGGTTTCCTTCCTCGGGCTCTGGTTTCTTTCCTCGGGCTCTGGTTTTCTTCCTCGGGCTTTGCTTTTCTTCCTCGAGGGCTAGTTTTGTTCCTTGGGGTCTGGTTTTATTCCCCGGGCCCTCCTTTTGTTCTTCGGTATCTGGTTTTGTTCCTCGGGTTCTGGTTTTCTTCCTCGGGCTCTGGTTTCTTTCCTCGGGAGCTCGTTTTGTTCCTCGAGCTGTGGTTTTGCTCCTCTAGCTCTGGTTTTCTTCCTCGGGTTCTGCTTTTCTTCCTCGGGCTCTGCTTTTCTTCCTCGAGGGCTAGTTCTGTTCCTCGGGCTCTGGTTTTATTCCTCGGGCCCTCCTTTTGTTCTTCGGGATCTGGTTTTGTTCCTCGGGATCTGGTTTTCTTCCTCGGGCTCTGGTTTATTTCCTCGGGCTCTGGTTTTGTTCCTCGAGCTGTGGTTTTGCTCCTCTAGCTCTGGTTGTCTTCCTCGGGCTCTGGTATTCTTCCTCGAGGGCTAGTTTTGTTCCTCGGGCTCTGGTTTTTTTCCTCGGACTCTGGTTTTCTTCCTCGAGGGCTGGTTTTGTTCCCCGGGCTCTGGTTTTGTTCTTCCAGCTCTGCTTTAGCTCCTCGGGCTCTGGTTTGGGTCCATGGGTCTCGTTTTGTTCCTCGGGCCCAACATTTCTTCCTCCGTCTCTGGTTTTGATCCTCGGGTTCTGGTTTTCTTCCTCGGGCTCTGGTTTAATTTCTCGGGTTCTGGTTTTGTTCCTCGAGCTCTGGTTTAGTTCCATTGGCTCTGGTTTTGTTCCTCAGGCTCTGGTTTTTTTCCTCGGGCTCTGGTTTTTTTCCTTGGACTCTAGTATAATTCCACGGGCTCTGGTTTTTTTCCTTGGGGCCTCCTTTTGTTCTTCGCGATCTGGTTTTGTCCCTTGGGCTTCGGTTTTCTTCCTCGGGCTCTGGTTTCTTTCCTCGGGCTCTGGTTTCTTTCCTCGGGCTCTGGTTTTCTTCCTCGGGCTCTGGTTTCTTTCCTCGGGAGCTCGTTTTGTTCCTCGAGCTGTGGTTTTGCTCCTCTAGCTCTGGTTGTATTCCTTGGGCTCTGGTATTCTTCCTCGAGGGCTAGTTTTTTTCCTCGGGGTCTCGTTTTATTCCTTGGACCCTCCTTTTGTTCTTCGGGACCTGCTTTTGTTCCTTGGGCTCTGATTTCTTTCCTCGGGCTCTGGTTTTGTTCCTCAAGCTGTGGTTTTGCTCCTCTTGCTCTGGTTGTCTTCCTCGGGCTCTGCTTTTCTTCCTCGGGCTCTGCTTTTCTTCCTCGAGGGCTGGTTTTGTTCCCCGGGCTCTGGTTTTGTTCTTCCAGCTCTGCTTTAGCTCCTCGGGCTCTGGTTTGGGTCCACGGGTCTCGTTTTGTTCCTCAGGCCCACCATTTCTTCCTCGGTCTCTGGTTTTGTTCCGCGGGCTCTGGTTTTCTTCCTCGGGCTCTGGTTTAATTTCTCGGGTTCTGGTTTTGTTCCTCGAGCTCTGTTTTAGTTCTATTGGCTCTGGTTTTGTTCCTCAGGCTCTGGTTTTTTTCCTCGGGCTCTGGTGTTTTTCTGCGGACTCTAGTATAATTCCACGGGCTCTGGTTTTGTTCCTTGGGGCCTCCTTTTATTCTTCGCGATCTGGTTTTGTTCCTTGGGATCTGGTTTTGCTCCTCGGGCTCTGGTTTCTTTCCTCGAGAGCTCGTTTTGTTCCTCGAGCTGTGGTTTTGCTCTTCTAGCTCTGGTTGTCTTCCTCGGGCTCTGGTTTTCTTCCTCGAGCTCTGGTATTCTTCCTCGAGGGCTAGTTCTGTTCCTCGGGGTCTGGTTTTATTCCTCGGGCCCTCCTTCTGTTCTTCAGTATCTGGTTTTGTTCCTCGGGATCTGGTTTTCTTCCTCGGGCTCTGGTTTCTTTCGTCGGGCTCTGGTTTTGTTCCTCGAGCTGTGGTTTTGCTCCTCTAGCTCTGGTTGTCTTCCTCGGGCTCTGGTTTTCTTCCTCGAGGGCTAGTTTTGTTCCTCGGGCTCTGGTTTTATTCCTCGGAACCTCCTTTTGTTCTTCGGGACCTGCTTTTGTTCCTTGGGCTCCGGTTTCTTTCCTCGGGCTCTGGTTTTGTTCCTCGAGTTGTGGTTTTGCTCCTCTAGCTCTGGTTGTCTTCCTCGGGCTCTGCTTTTCTTCCTCGAGGGCTAGTTTTGTTCCTCGGGCTCTGGTTTTTTTCCTCGGGCCCTCCTTTTGTTCTTCGGGATCTGGTTTTGTTCCTCAGGATCTGGTTTCATTCCTCAGGCTCTGGTTTCTTTCCTCGGGCTCTGGTTTTGTTCCTCGAGCTGTGGTTTTGCTCCTCTAGCTCTGGTTGTCTTCCTCGGGCTCTGGTTTTCTTCCTCAGGCTCTGGTTTTCTTCCTCGAGGGCTGGTTTTGTTCCCCGGGCTCTGGTTTTGTTCTTCCAGCTCTGCTTTAACTCCTCGGGCTCTGGTTTGGGTCCACGGGTCTCGTTTTGTTCCTCAGGCCCACCATTTCTTCCTCGGTCTCTGGTTTTGTTCCTCGGGCTCTGGTTTTCTTCCTCAGGCTCTGGTATTGTTCCTCGGCCTCTTTTTTTGTTCCTCTGCCCCTGCTTTTTTTTCTCGGCCTCTGGTTTTGTTCCCCGGGCTCTGGTTTAATTCCACGGGCTCTGCTTTTGTTCCTCAGGCTCTGTTTTTTTTCCTCGGGCTCTGGTTTTGTTCCTCGGACTCTAGTATAATTCCACGGGCTCTGGTTTTGTTCCTTGGGGCCTCCTTTTGTTCCTCGGGGTCTGGTTTTGTTCCTCGGGATCTGGTTTTGTTCCTCGGGCTCTGGTTTCTTTCCTCGGGAGCTCGTTTTGTTCCTCGAGCTGTGTTTTTGCTCCTCTAGCTCACGTTGTCTTCCTCGGGCTCTGCTTTTCTTCCTCGGGCTCTGCTTTTCTTCCTCGAGGGCTAGTTTTGTTCCTCGGGGTCTCGTTTTAATCCTCGGACCCTCCTTTTGTTCTTCGGGACCTGTTTTTGTTCCTTGGGCTCTGGTTTCTTTCCTCGGGCTCTGGTTTTGTTCCCCGAGCTGTGGTTTTGCTCCTCTAGCTCTGGTTGTCTTCCTCGGGCTCTGGTATTCTTCCTCGAGGGCTAGTTTTGTTCCTCGGGGTCTCGTTTTATTCCTCGGACCCTCCTTTTGTTCTTCGGGACCTGCTTTTGTTCCTTGGGCTCTGGTTTCTTTCCTCGGGCTCTGGTTTTGTTCCTCGAGCTGTGGTTTTGCTCCTCTAGCTCTGGTTGTCTTCCTCGGGCTCTGGTTTTCTTCCTCGGGCTCTGCTTTTCTTCCTCGAGGGCTGGTTTTGTTCCCCGGGCTCTGGTTTTGTTCTTCCAGCTCTGCTTTAACTCCTCGGGCTCTGGTTTGGGTCCACGGGTCTCGTTTTGTTCCTCAGGCCCACCATTTCTTCCTCGGTCTCTGGTTTTGTTCCTCGGGCTCTGGTTTTCTTCCTCGGGCTCTGGTATTGTTCCTCGGCCTCTTTTTTTGTTCCTCTGCCCCTGCTTTTTTTTCTCGGCCTCTGGTTTTGTTCCCCGGGCTCTGGTTTAATTCCACGGGCTCTGCTTTTGTTCCTCAGGCTCTGGTTTTTTTCCTCGGGCTCTGGTTTTGTTCCTCGGACTCTAGTATAATTCCACGGGCTCTGGTTTTGTTCCTTGGGGCCTCCTTTTGTTCCTCGGGGTCTGGTTTTGTTCCTCGGGATCTGGTTTTGTTCCTCGGGCTCTGGTTTCTTTCCTCGGGAGCTCGTTTTGTTCCTCGAGCTGTGGTTTTGCTCCTCTAGCTCACGTTGTCTTCCTCGGGCTCTGGTTTTCTTCCTCGGGCTCTGCTTTTCTTCCTCGAGGGCTAGTTTTGTTCCTCGGGGTCTCGTTTTAATCCTCGGACCCTCCTTTTGTTCTTTGGAACCTGTTTTTGTTCCTTGGGCTCTGGTTTCTTTCCTCGGGCTCTGGTTTTGTTCCCCGAGCTGTGGTTTTGCTCCTGTAGCTCTGGTTGTCTTCCTCGGCCTCTGGTATTCTTCCTCGAGGGCTAGTTTTGTTCCTCGGGGTCTCGTTTTATTCCTCGGAACTTCCTTTTGTTCTTCGGGACCTGCTTTTGTTCCTTGGGCTCTGGTTTCTTTCCTTGGGCTCTGGTTTTGTTCCTCGAGCTGTGGTTTTGCTCCTCTAGCTCTCGTTGTCTTCCTCGGGCTCTGCTTTTCTTCCTCGGGCTCTGCTTTTCTTCCTCGAGGGCTGGTTTTGTTGCCCGGGCTCTGGTTTTGTTCTTCCAGCTCTGCTTTAGCTCCTCGGGCTCTGGTTTGGGTCCACGGGTCTCGTTTTGTTCCTCAGGCCCAGCATTTCTTCCTCGGTCTCTGGTTTTGTTCCTCGAGCTCTGTTTTAGTTCCATTGGCTCTGGTTTTGTTCCTCAGGCTCTGGTTTTTTTCCTCGGGCTCTGGTTTTGTGCCTCAGACTCTAGTATAATTCCACGGGCTCTGGTTTTGTTCCTTGGGGCCTCCTTTTGTTCTTCGGTATCTGGTTTTGTTCCTCGGGCTCTGGTTTTCTTCCTCGGGCTCTGGTATTGTTCCTCGAGGGCTAGTTCTGTTCCTCGGGCTCTGGTTTCTTTCCTCGGGAGCTCGTTTTGTTCCTCGAGCTGTGGTTTTGCTCCTCTAGCTCTGGTTGTCTTCCTCGGGCTCTGGTTTTCTTCCTCGGGCTCTGCTTTTCTTCCTCGAGGGCTAGTTCTGTTCCTCGGGCTCTGGTTTTATTCCTCGGGCCCTCCTTTTTTTCTTCGGTATCTGGTTTTGTTCCTCGGGCTCTGGTTTTCTTCCTCGAGGGTTAATTCTGTTCCTCGGGCTCTGGTTCTTTTCCTCGGGCCCTCCTTTTGTTCTTCGCGATCTGGTTTTGTTCCTCGGGATCTGGTTTCGTTCCTCAGGCTCTGGTTTCTTTCCTCGGGCTCTGGTTTTGTTCCTCGAGTTGTGGTTTTCTCCTCTAGCTCTGGTTGTCTTCCTTGGGCTCTGGTTTTCTTCCTCAGGCTCTGGATTTCTTCCTCGAGGGCTGGTTTTGTTCCCCGGGCTCTGGTTTTGTTCTTCCAGCTCTGCTTTAACTCCTCGGACTCTGGTTTGGGTCCACGGGTCTCGTTTTGTTCCTCAGGCCCACCATTTGTTCCTCGGTCTCTGGTTTTGTTCCTCGAGTTCTGGTTGTCTTCCTCGGGCTCTGGTTTTCTTCCTCGGGCTCTGCTTTTCTTCCTCGAGGGCTAGTTCTGTTCCTCGGGCTCTGGTTTCTTTCCTCGGGCCCTCCTTTTTTTCTTCGGTATCTGGTTTTGTTCCTCGGGCTCTGGTTTTCTTCCTCGAGGGCTAATTCTGTTCCTCGGGCTCTGGTTCTTTTCCTCGGGCCCTCCTTTTGTTCTTCGGGATCTGGTTTTGTTCCTCGGGATCTGGTTTCGTTCCTCAGGCTCTGGTTTCTTTCCTCGGGCTCTGGTTTTGTTCCTCGAGCTGTGGTTTTGCTCCTCTAGCTCTGGTTGTCTTCCTCGGGCTCTGGTTTTCTTCCTCGAGGGCTAGTTTTGTTCCTCGGGCTCTGGTTTTATTCCTCGGGCCCTCCTCTTGTTCTTCGCGATCTGGTTTTGTTCCTCGGGCTCTGGTTTCGTTCCTCGGGCTCTGGTTTTGCTCCTCTAGCTCTGGTTGTCTTCCTCGAGCTGTGGTTTTGCTCCTCTAGCTCTCGTTGTCTTCCTCGGGCCCTCCTTTTGTTCTTCGGGATCTGGTTTTGTTCCCCGGGCTCTGGTTTTGTCCTTCCAGCTCTGCTTTAGCTTCTTGGGCTGTGGTTTGGGTCCACGGGACTCGTTTTGTTCCTCGGGCCCACCATTTCTTCCTCGGTCTCTGGTTTTGTTCCTCGGGTTCTGGTGTTCTTCCTCGGGCTCTGGTTTAATTTCTCGGGTTCTGGTTTTGTTCCTCGAGCTCTGGTTTAGTTCCATTGGCTCTGGTTTTGTTCCTCAGGCTCTGGTTTTTTTCCTCGGGCTCTGGTTTTGTTCCTCGGACTCTAGTATAATTCCACGGGCTCTGGTTTTGTTCCTTGGGGCCTCCTTTTGTTCTTCGCGATCTGGTTTTGTTCCTCGGGACCTGGTTTTCTTCCTCGGGCTCTGGTTTCTTTCCTCGGGCTCTGGTTTTGTTCCTCGAGCTGTGGTTTTGCTCCTCTAGCTCTGGTTGTCTTCCTCGGGCTCTGGTTTTCTTCCTCGAGGGCTAGTTTTTTTCCTCGGGGTCTCGTTTTATTCCTCGGACCCTCCTTTTGTTCTTCGGGACCTGTTTTTGTTCCTTGGGCTCTGGTTTCTTTCCTCCGACTCTGGTTTCTTTCCTCGGGCTCTGGTTTTGTTCCTCGAGCTGTGGTTTTGCTCCTCTAGCTCTGGTTGTCTTCCTCGGGCTCTGGTATTCTTCCTCGAGGGCTAGTTTTTTTCCTCGGAGTCTCGTTTTTTTCCTCGGGCCCTCCTTTTCTTCTTCGGGCTCTGGTTTTCTTCCTCGGGATCTGGTTTTGTTCCTCAGGATCTGGTTTCATTCCTCAGGCTCTGGTTTCTTTCCTCGGGCTCTGGTTTTGTTCCTCGAGCTGTGGTTTTGCTCCTCTAGCTCTGGTTGTCTTCCTCGGGCTCTGGTTTTCTTCCTCAGGCTCTGGTTTTCTTCCTCGAGGGCTGGTTTTGTTCCCCGGGCTCTGGTTTTGTTCTTCCAGCTCTGCTTTAACTCCTCGGGCTCTGGTTTGGGTCCACGGGTCTCGTTTTGTTCCTCAGGCCCACCATTTCTTCCTCGGTCTCTGGTTTTGTTCCTCGGGCTCTGGTTTTCTTCCTCAGGCTCTGGTATTGTTCCTCGGCCTCTTTTTTTGTTCCTCTGCCCCTGCTTTTTTTTCTCGGCCTCTGGTTTTGTTCCCCGGGCTCTGGTTTAATTCCACGGGCTCTGCTTTTGTTCCTCAGGCTCTGTTTTTTTTCCTCGGGCTCTGGTTTTGTTCCTCGGACTCTAGTATAATTCCACGGGCTCTGGTTTTGTTCCTTGGGGCCTCCTTTTGTTCCTCGGGGTCTGGTTTTGTTCCTCGGGATCTGGTTTTGTTCCTCGGGCTCTGGTTTCTTTCCTCGGGAGCTCGTTTTGTTCCTCGAGCTGTGTTTTTGCTCCTCTAGCTCACGTTGTCTTCCTCGGGCTCTGCTTTTCTTCCTCGGGCTCTGCTTTTCTTCCTCGAGGGCTAGTTTTGTTCCTCGGGGTCTCGTTTTAATCCTCGGACCCTCCTTTTGTTCTTCGGGACCTGTTTTTGTTCCTTGGGCTCTGGTTTCTTTCCTCGGGCTCTGGTTTTGTTCCCCGAGCTGTGGTTTTGCTCCTCTAGCTCTGGTTGTCTTCCTCGGGCTCTGGTATTCTTCCTCGAGGGCTAGTTTTGTTCCTCGGGGTCTCGTTTTATTCCTCGGACCCTCCTTTTGTTCTTCGGGACCTGCTTTTGTTCCTTGGGCTCTGGTTTCTTTCCTCGGGCTCTGGTTTTGTTCCTCGAGCTGTGGTTTTGCTCCTCTAGCTCTGGTTGTCTTCCTCGGGCTCTGGTTTTCTTCCTCGGGCTCTGCTTTTCTTCCTCGAGGGCTGGTTTTGTTCCCCGGGCTCTGGTTTTGTTCTTCCAGCTCTGCTTTAACTCCTCGGGCTCTGGTTTGGGTCCACGGGTCTCGTTTTGTTCCTCAGGCCCACCATTTCTTCCTCGGTCTCTGGTTTTGTTCCTCGGGCTCTGGTTTTCTTCCTCGGGCTCTGGTATTGTTCCTCGGCCTCTTTTTTTGTTCCTCTGCCCCTGCTTTTTTTTCTCGGCCTCTGGTTTTGTTCCCCGGGCTCTGGTTTAATTCCACGGGCTCTGCTTTTGTTCCTCAGGCTCTGGTTTTTTTCCTCGGGCTCTGGTTTTGTTCCTCGGACTCTAGTATAATTCCACGGGCTCTGGTTTTGTTCCTTGGGGCCTCCTTTTGTTCCTCGGGGTCTGGTTTTGTTCCTCGGGATCTGGTTTTGTTCCTCGGGCTCTGGTTTCTTTCCTCGGGAGCTCGTTTTGTTCCTCGAGCTGTGGTTTTGCTCCTCTAGCTCACGTTGTCTTCCTCGGGCTCTGGTTTTCTTCCTCGGGCTCTGCTTTTCTTCCTCGAGGGCTAGTTTTGTTCCTCGGGGTCTCGTTTTAATCCTCGGACCCTCCTTTTGTTCTTTGGAACCTGTTTTTGTTCCTTGGGCTCTGGTTTCTTTCCTCGGGCTCTGGTTTTGTTCCCCGAGCTGTGGTTTTGCTCCTGTAGCTCTGGTTGTCTTCCTCGGCCTCTGGTATTCTTCCTCGAGGGCTAGTTTTGTTCCTCGGGGTCTCGTTTTATTCCTCGGAACTTCCTTTTGTTCTTCGGGACCTGCTTTTGTTCCTTGGGCTCTGGTTTCTTTCCTTGGGCTCTGGTTTTGTTCCTCGAGCTGTGGTTTTGCTCCTCTAGCTCTCGTTGTCTTCCTCGGGCTCTGCTTTTCTTCCTCGGGCTCTGCTTTTCTTCCTCGAGGGCTGGTTTTGTTGCCCGGGCTCTGGTTTTGTTCTTCCAGCTCTGCTTTAGCTCCTCGGGCTCTGGTTTGGGTCCACGGGTCTCGTTTTGTTCCTCAGGCCCAGCATTTCTTCCTCGGTCTCTGGTTTTGTTCCTCGAGCTCTGTTTTAGTTCCATTGGCTCTGGTTTTGTTCCTCAGGCTCTGGTTTTTTTCCTCGGGCTCTGGTTTTGTGCCTCAGACTCTAGTATAATTCCACGGGCTCTGGTTTTGTTCCTTGGGGCCTCCTTTTGTTCTTCGGTATCTGGTTTTGTTCCTCGGGCTCTGGTTTTCTTCCTCGGGCTCTGGTATTGTTCCTCGAGGGCTAGTTCTGTTCCTCGGGCTCTGGTTTCTTTCCTCGGGAGCTCGTTTTGTTCCTCGAGCTGTGGTTTTGCTCCTCTAGCTCTGGTTGTCTTCCTCGGGCTCTGGTTTTCTTCCTCGGGCTCTGCTTTTCTTCCTCGAGGGCTAGTTCTGTTCCTCGGGCTCTGGTTTTATTCCTCGGGCCCTCCTTTTTTTCTTCGGTATCTGGTTTTGTTCCTCGGGCTCTGGTTTTCTTCCTCGAGGGTTAATTCTGTTCCTCGGGCTCTGGTTCTTTTCCTCGGGCCCTCCTTTTGTTCTTCGCGATCTGGTTTTGTTCCTCGGGATCTGGTTTCGTTCCTCAGGCTCTGGTTTCTTTCCTCGGGCTCTGGTTTTGTTCCTCGAGTTGTGGTTTTCTCCTCTAGCTCTGGTTGTCTTCCTCGGGCTCTGGTTTTCTTCCTCAGGCTCTGGATTTCTTCCTCGAGGGCTGGTTTTGTTCCCCGGGCTCTGGTTTTGTTCTTCCAGCTCTGCTTTAACTCCTCGGACTCTGGTTTGGGTCCACGGGTCTCGTTTTGTTCCTCAGGCCCACCATTTGTTCCTCGGTCTCTGGTTTTGTTCCTCGAGTTCTGGTTGTCTTCCTCGGGCTCTGGTTTTCTTCCTCGGGCTCTGCTTTTCTTCCTCGAGGGCTAGTTCTGTTCCTCGGGCTCTGGTTTCTTTCCTCGGGCCCTCCTTTTTTTCTTCGGTATCTGGTTTTGTTCCTCGGGCTCTGGTTTTCTTCCTCGAGGGCTAATTCTGTTCCTCGGGCTCTGGTTCTTTTCCTCGGGCCCTCCTTTTGTTCTTCGGGATCTGGTTTTGTTCCTCGGGATCTGGTTTCGTTCCTCAGGCTCTGGTTTCTTTCCTCGGGCTCTGGTTTTGTTCCTCGAGCTGTGGTTTTGCTCCTCTAGCTCTGGTTGTCTTCCTCGGGCTCTGGTTTTCTTCCTCGAGGGCTAGTTTTGTTCCTCGGGCTCTGGTTTTATTCCTCGGGCCCTCCTCTTGTTCTTCGCGATCTGGTTTTGTTCCTCGGGCTCTGGTTTCGTTCCTCGGGCTCTGGTTTTGCTCCTCTAGCTCTGGTTGTCTTCCTCGAGCTGTGGTTTTGCTCCTCTAGCTCTCGTTGTCTTCCTCGGGCCCTCCTTTTGTTCTTCGGGATCTGGTTTTGTTCCCCGGGCTCTGGTTTTGTCCTTCCAGCTCTGCTTTAGCTTCTTGGGCTGTGGTTTGGGTCCACGGGACTCGTTTTGTTCCTCGGGCCCACCATTTGTTCCTCCGTCTCTGGTTTTGTTCCTCTGGTTCTGGTGTTCTTCCTCGGGCTCTGGTTTAATTTCTCGGGTTCTGGTTTTGTTCCTCGAGCTCTGGTTTAGTTCCATTGGCTCTGGTTTTGTTCCTCAGGCTCTGGTTTTTTTCCTCGGGCTCTGGTTTTGTTCCTCGGACTCTAGTATAATTCCACGGGCTCTGGTTTTGTTCCTTGGGGCCTCCTTTTGTTCTTCGCGATCTGGTTTTGTTCCTCGGGACCTGGTTTTCTTCCTCGGGCTCTGGTTTCTTTCCTCGGGCTCTGGTTTTGTTCCTCGAGCTGTGGTTTTGCTCCTCTAGCTCTGGTTGTCTTCCTCGGGCTCTGGTTTTCTTCCTCGAGGGCTAGTTTTTTTCCTCGGGGTCTCGTTTTATTCCTCGGACCCTCCTTTTGTTCTTCGGGACCTGTTTTTGTTCCTTGGGCTCTGGTTTCTTTCCTCCGACTCTGGTTTCTTTCCTCGGGCTCTGGTTTTGTTCCTCGAGCTGTGGTTTTGCTCCTCTAGCTCTGGTTGTCTTCCTCGGGCTCTGGTATTCTTCCTCGAGGGCTAGTTTTTTTCCTCGGAGTCTCGTTTTTTTCCTCGGGCCCTCCTTTTCTTCTTCGGGCTCTGGTTTTCTTCCACGGGCTCTGGTATTGTTCCTCGAGGGCTAGTTCTGTTCCTCGGGCTCTGGTTCCTTTCCTCGGGAGCTCGTTTTGTTCCTCGAGCTGTGGTTTTGCTCCTCTAGCTCTGGTTGTCTTCCTCGGGCTATGGTTTTCTTCCTCGGGCTCTGCTTTTCTTCCTCGAGGGCTAGTTCTGTTCCTCGGGCTCTGGTTTTATTCCTCGGGCCCTCTTTTTTTTCTTCGGTATCTGGTTTTGTTCCTCGGGTCTGGTTTTCTTCCTCGGGCTCTGGTTTATTTCCTCGGGCTCTGGTTTTGTTCCTCGAGCTGTGGTTTTGCTCCTCTAACTCTCGTTGTCTTCCTCGGGCTCTGGTTTTCTTCCTCGAGGGCTAGTTTTGTTCCTCGGGCTCTGGTTTTATTCCTCGGACCCTGCTTTTGTTCTTCGGGACCTGTTTTTGTTCCTTGGGCTCCGGTTTCTTTCTTTGGGCTCTGGTTTTGTTCCTCGAGCTGTGGTTTTGCTCCTCTAGCTCTGGTTGTCTTCCTCGGGCTCTGCTTTTCTTCCTCGAGGGCTAATTCTGTTCCTCGGGCTCTGTTTTTTTTCCTCGGGCCCTCCTTTTGTTCTTCGGGATCTGGTTTTGTTCCTCGGGATCTGGTTTCGTTCCTCAGGCTCTGGTTTCTTTCCTCGGGCTCTGGTTTTGTTCCTCGAGCTGTGGTTTTGCTCCTCTAGCTCTGGTTGTCTTCCTCGGGCTCTGGTTTTCTTCCTCAGGCTCTGGTTTTCTTCCTCGAGGGCTGGTGTTGTTCCCCGGGCTCTGGTTTTGTTCTTCCAGCTCTGCTTTAACTCCTCAGGCTCTGGTTTGGGTCCACGGGTCTCGTTTTGTTCCTCAGGCCCACCGTTTCTTCCTCGGTCTCTGGTTTTGTTCCTCGGGTTCTGGTTTTCTTCCTCGGGCTCTGGTTTAATTTCTCGGGTTCTGGTTTTGTTCCTCGAGCTCTGGTTTAGTTCCATTGGCTCTGGTTTACTTCCTCAGGCTCTGGATTTTTTCCTCGGGCTCTGGTTTTGTTCCTCGGACTCTAGTATAATTCCACGGGCTCTGGTTTTGTTCCTCGGGGCCTCCTTTTGTTCTTCGCGATCTGATTTTGTTCCTCGGGCTCTGCTTTCGTTCCTCGGGATCTGGTTTCTTTCCTCGGGCTCTGGTTTTGTTCCTCGAGCTGTGGTTTTGCTCCTCTAGCTCTTGTTGTATTCCTCGGGCTCTGGTTTTCTTCCTCGGGCTCTGCTTTTCTTCCTCGAGGGCTGGTTTTGTTCCCCGGGCTCTGGTTTTGTCCTTCCAGCTCTGCTTTAGCTTCTCGGGCTCTGGTTTGGGTCCACGGGTCTCGTTTTGTTCCTCAGGCCCACCATTTCTTCCTCGGTCTCTGGTTTTGTTCCTCGGTCTCTGGTTTTCTTCCTCGGGCTCTGGTATTGTTCCTCGGCCTCTTTTTTTGTTCCTCTGCCCCTGCTTTTTTTTCTCGGCCTCTGGTTTTGTTCCCCGGGCTCTGGTTTAATTCCACGGGCTCTGCTTTTGTTCCTCAGGCTCTGGTTTTTTTCCTCGGGCTCTGGTTTTGTTCCTCGGACTCTAGTATAATTCCACGGGCTCTGGTTTTGTTCCTTGGGGCCTCCTTTTGTTCCTCGGGGTCTGGTTTTCTTCCTCGGGACCTGGTTTTCTTCCTCGGGCTCTGGTTTCTTTCCTCGGGAGCTCGTTTTGTTCCTCGAGCTGTGGTTTTGCTCCTCTAGCTCTGGTGGTCTTCTTCGGGCTCTGGTTTTCTTCCTCGGGCTCTGGTTTTCTTCCTCGAGGGCTGGTTTTGTTCCCCGGGCTCTGGTTTTGTCCTTCCAGATCTGCTTTAGCTCCTCGGGCTCTGGTTTGGGTCCACGGGTCTCGTTTTGTTCCTCGGGCCCACCATTTCTTCCTCGGTCTCTGGTTTTGTTCCTCGGGTTCTGGTTTTCTTCCTCGGGCTCTGGTTTAATTTCTCGGGTTCTGGTTTTGTTCCTCGAGCTCTGGTTTAGTTCCATTGGCTCTGGTTTTGTTCCTCAGGCTCTGGTTTTTTTCCTCGGGCTCTGGTTTTGTTCCTCGGACTCTAGTATAATTCCACGGGCTCTGGTTTTGTTCCTTGGGGCCTCCTTTTGTTCTTCGCGATCTGGTTTTGTTCCTCGGGACCTGGTTTTCTTCCTCGGGCTCTGGTTTCTTTCCTCGGGCTCTGGTTTTGTTCCTCGAGCTGTGGTTTTGCTCCTCTAGCTCTGGTTGTCTTCCTCGGGCTCTGGTTTTCTTCCTCGAGGGCTAGTTTTGTTCCTCGGGGTCTCGTTTTATTCCTCGGACCCTCCTTTTGTTCTTCGGGACCTGTTTTTGTTCCTTGGGCTCTGGTTTCTTTCCTCCGACTCTGGTTTCTTTCCTCGGGCTCTGGTTTTGTTCCTCGAGCTGTGGTTTTGCTCCTCTAGCTCTGGTTGTCTTCCTCGGGCTCTGGTATTCTTCCTCGAGGGCTAGTTTTTTTCCTCGGAGTCTCGTTTTTTTCCTCGGGCCCTCCTTTTCTTCTTCGGGCTCTGGTTTTCTTCCTCGGGCTCTGGTATTGTTCCTCGAGGGCTAGTTCTGTTCCTCGGGCTCTGGTTCCTTTCCTCGGGAGCTCGTTTTGTTCCTCGAGCTGTGGTTTTGCTCCTCTAGCTCTGGTTGTCTTCCTCGGGCTCTGGTTTTCTTCCTCGGGCTCTGCTTTTCTTCCTCGAGGGCTAGTTCTGTTCCTCGGGCTCTGGTTTTATTCCTCGGGCCCTCTTTTTTTTCTTCGGTATCTGGTTTTGTTCCTCGGGTCTGGTTTTCTTCCTCGGGCTCTGGTTTATTTCCTCGGGCTCTGGTTTTGTTCCTCGAGCTGTGGTTTTGCTCCTCTAACTCTCGTTGTCTTCCTCGGGCTCTGGTTTTCTTCCTCGAGGGCTAGTTTTGTTCCTCGGGCTCTGGTTTTATTCCTCGGACCCTGCTTTTGTTCTTCGGGACCTGTTTTTGTTCCTTGGGCTCCGGTTTCTTTCTTCGGGCTCTGGTTTTGTTCCTCGAGCTGTGGTTTTGCTCCTCTAGCTCTGGTTGTCTTCCTCGGGCTCTGCTTTTCTTCCTCGAGGGCTAATTCTGTTCCTCGGGCTCTGTTTTTTTTCCTCGGGCCCTCCTTTTGTTCTTCGGGATCTGGTTTTGTTCCTCGGGATCTGGTTTCGTTCCTCAGGCTCTGGTTTCTTTCCTCGGGCTCTGGTTTTGTTCCTCGAGCTGTGGTTTTGCTCCTCTAGCTCTCGTTGTCTTCCTCGGGCTCTGGTTTTCTTCCTCAGGCTCTGCTTTTCTTCCTCGAGGGCTGGTTTTGTTCCCCGGGCTCTGGTTTTGTTCTTCCAGCTCTGCTTTAACTCCTCAGGCTCTGGTTTGGGTCCACGGGTCTCGTTTTGTTCCTCAGGCCCACCGTTTCTTCCTCGGTCTCTGGTTTTGTTCCTCGGGTTCTGGTTTTCTTCCTCGGGCTCTGGTTTAATTTCTCGGGTTCTGGTTTTGTTCCTCGAGCTCTGGTTTAGTTCCATTGGCTCTGGTTTACTTCCTCAGGCTCTGGATTTTTTCCTCGGGCTCTGGTTTTGTTCCTCAGACTCTAGTATAATTCCACGGGCTCTGGTTTTGTTCCTTGGGGCCTCCTTTTGTTCTTCGCGATCTGGTTTTGTTCCTCGGGCTCTGGTTTTCTTCCTCGGGCTCTGGTATTGTTCCTCGAGGGCTAGTTCTGTTCCTCGGGCTCTGGTTTCTTTCCTCGGGAGCTCGTTTTGTTCCTCGAGCTGTGGTTTTGCTCCTCTAGCTCTGGTTGTCTTCCTCGGGCTCTGGTTTTCTTCCTCGGGCTCTGCTTTTCTTCCTCGAGGGCTAGTTCTGTTCCTCGGGCTCTGGTTTCTTTCCTCGGGCCCTCCTTTTTTTCTTCGGTATCTGGTTTTGTTCCTCGGGCTCTGGTTTTCTTCCTCGAGGGCTAATTCTGTTCCTCGGGCTCTGGTTCTTTTCCTCGGGCCCTCCTTTTGTTCTTCGGGATCTGGTTTTGTTCCTCGGGATCTGGTTTCGTTCCTCAGGCTCTGGTTTCTTTCCTCGGGCTCTGGTTTTCTTCCTCGAGCTGTGGTTTTTCTCCTCTAGCTCTGGTTGTCTTCCTCGGGCTCTGGTTTTCTTCCTCGAGGGCTAGTTTTGTTCCTCGGGGTCTCGTTTTATTCCTCGGGCCCTCCTCTTGTTCTTCGCGATCTGGTTTTGTTCCTCGGGCTCTGGTTTCGTTCCTCGGGCTCTGGTTTTGCTCCTCTAGCTCTGGTTGTCTTCCTCGAGCTGTGGTTTTGCTCCTCTAGCTCTCGTTGTCTTCCTCGGGCCCTCCTTTTGTTCTTCGGGATCTGGTTTTGTTCCCCGGGCTCTGGTTTTGTCCTTCCAGCTCTGCTTTAGCTTCTTGGGCTGTGGTTTGGGTCCACGGGACTCGTTTTGTTCCTCGGGCCCACCATTTGTTCCTCCGTCTCTGGTTTTGTTCCTCGGGTTCTGGTGTTCTTCCTCGGGCTCTGGTTTAATTTCTCGGGTTCTGGTTTTGTTCCTCGAGCTCTGGTTTAGTTCCATTGGCTCTGGTTTTGTTCCTCAGGCTCTGGTTTTTTTCCTTGGGCTCTGGTTTTGTTCCTCGGACTCTAGTATAATTCCACGGGCTCTGGTTTTGTTCCTTGGGGCCTCCTTTTGTTCTTCGCGATCTGGTTTTGTTCCTCGGGACCTGGTTTTCTTCCTCGGGCTCTGGTTTCTTTCCTCGGGCTCTGGTTTTGTTCCTCGAGCTGTGGTTTTGCTCCTCTAGCTCTGGTTGTCTTCCTCGGGCTCTGGTTTTCTTCCTCGAGGGCTAGTTTTGTTCCTCGGGGTCTCGTTTTATTCCTCGGACCCTCCTTTTGTTCTTCGGGACCTGTTTTTGTTCCTTGGGCTCTGGTTTCTTTCCTCCGACTCTGGTTTCTTTCCTCGGGCTCTGGTTTTGTTCCTCGAGCTGTGGTTTTGCTCCTCTAGCTCTGGTTGTCTTCCTCGGGCTCTGGTATTCTTCCTCGAGGGCTAGTTTTTTTCCTCGGAGTCTCGTTTTTTTCCTCGGGCCCTCCTTTTCTTCTTCGGGCTCTGGTTTTCTTCCTCGGGCTCTGGTATTGTTCCTCGAGGGCTAGTTCTGTTCCTCGGGCTCTGGTTCCTTTCCTCGGGAGCTCGTTTTGTTCCTCGAGCTGTGGTTTTGCTCCTCTAGCTCTGGTTGTCTTCCTCGGGCTCTGGTTTTCTTCCTCGGGCTCTGCTTTTCTTCCTCGAGGGCTAGTTCTGTTCCTCGGGCTCTGGTTTTATTCCTCGGGCCCTCTTTTTTTTCTTCGGTATCTGGTTTTGTTCCTCGGGTCTGGTTTTCTTCCTCGGGCTCTGGTTTATTTCCTCGGGCTCTGGTTTTGTTCCTCGAGCTGTGGTTTTGCTCCTCTAACTCTCGTTGTCTTCCTCGGGCTCTGGTTTTCTTCCTCGAGGGCTAGTTTTGTTCCTCGGGCTCTGGTTTTATTCCTCGGACCCTGCTTTTGTTCTTCGGGACCTGTTTTTGTTCCTTGGGCTCCGGTTTCTTTCTTTGGGCTCTGGTTTTGTTCCTCGAGCTGTGGTTTTGCTCCTCTAGCTCTGGTTGTCTTCCTCGGGCTCTGGTTTTCTTCCTCGAGGGCTAATTCTGTTCCTCGGGCTCTGTTTTTTTTCCTCGGGCCCTCCTTTTGTTCTTCGGGATCTGGTTTTGTTCCTCGGGATCTGGTTTCGTTCCTCAGGCTCTGGTTTCTTTCCTCGGGCTCTGGTTTTGTTCCTCGAGCTGTGGTTTTGCTCCTCTAGCTCTGGTTGTCTTCCTCGGGCTCTGGTTTTCTTCCTCAGGCTCTGGTTTTATTCCTCGAGGGCTGGTTTTGTTCCCCGGGCTCTGGTTTTGTTCTTCCAGCTCTGCTTTAACTCCTCAGGCTCTGGTTTGGGTCCACGGGTCTCGTTTTGTTCCTCAGGCCCACCGTTTCTTCCTCGGTCTCTGGTTTTGTTCCTCGGGTTCTGGTTTTCTTCCTCGGGCTCTGGTTTAATTTCTCGGGTTCTGGTTTTGTTCCTCGAGCTCTGGTTTAGTTCCATTGGCTCTGGTTTACTTCCTCAGGCTCTGGATTTTTTCCTCGGGCTCTGGTTTTGTTCCTCGGACTCTAGTATAATTCCACGGGCTCTGGTTTTGTTCCTCGGGGCCTCCTTTTGTTCTTCGCGATCTGATTTTGTTCCTCGGGCTCTGCTTTCGTTCCTCGGGATCTGGTTTCTTTCCTCGGGCTCTGGTTTTGTTCCTCGAGCTGTGGTTTTGCTCCTCTAGCTCTCGTTGTATTCCTCGGGCTCTGGTTTTCTTCCTCGGGCTCTGCTTTTCTTCCTCGAGGGCTGGTTTTGTTCCCCGGGCTCTGGTTTTGTCCTTCCAGCTCTGCTTTAGCTTCTCGGGCTCTGGTTTGTGTCCACGGGTCTCGTTTTGTTCCTCAGGCCCACCATTTCTTCCTCGGTCTCTGGTTTTGTTCCTCGGTCTCTGGTTTTCTTCCTCGGGCTCTGGTATTGTTCCTCGGCCTCTTTTTTTGTTCCTCTGCCCCTGCTTTTTTTTCTCGGCCTCTGGTTTTGTTCCCCGGGCTCTGGTTTAATTCCACGGGCTCTGCTTTTGTTCCTCAGGCTCTGGTTTATTTCCTCGGGCTCTGGTTTTGTTCCTCGGACTCTAGTATAATTCCACGGGCTCTGGTTCTGTTCCTTGGGGCCTCCTTTTGTTCCTCGGGGTCTGGTTTTCTTCCTCGGGACCTGGTTTTCTTCCTCGGGCTCTGGTTTCTTTCCTCGGGAGCTCGTTTTGTTCCTCGAGCTGTGGTTTTGCTCCTCTAGCTCTGGTGGTCTTCTTCGGGCTCTGGTTTTCTTCCTCGGGCTCTGGTTTTCTTCCTCGAGGGCTGGTTTTGTTCCCCGGGCTCTGGTTTTGTCCTTCCAGATCTGCTTTAGCTCCTCGGGCTCTGGTTTGGGTCCACGGGTCTCGTTTTGTTCCTCGGGCCCACCATTTCTTCCTCGGTCTCTGGTTTTGTTCCTCGGGTTCTGGTTTTCTTCCTCGGGCTCTGGTTTAATTTCTCGGGTTCTGGTTTTGTTCCTCGAGCTCTGGTTTAGTTCCATTGGCTCTGGTTTTGTTCCTCAGGCTCTGTTTTTTTTCCTCGGGCTCTGATTTTGTTCCTCGGACTCTAGTATAATTCCACGGGCTCTGGTTTTGTTCCTCGGGGCCTCCTTTTATTCTTCGCGATCTGGTTTTGTTCCTCGGGATCTGGTTTTGTTCCTCGGGCTCTGGTTTCTTTCCTCGGGAGCTCGTTTTGTTCTTCGAGCTGGGGTTTTGCTCCTCTAGCTCTGGTTTTCTTCCTCGGGCTCTGGTTTTCTTCCTCGGGCTCTGCTTTTCTTTCTCGAGGGGTAGTTTTGTTCCTCGGGCTCTGGTTTCGTTCCTCGGGCTCTGGTTTTGTTCCTCTAGCTCTGGTTGTCTTCCTCGAGCTGTGGTTTTTCTCCTCTAGCTCTCGTTGTCTTCCTCGGGCTCTGCTTTTCTTCCTCGAGGGCTGGTTTTGTTCCCCGGGCTCTGGTTTTGTCCTTCCAGCTCTGCTTTAGCTTCTCGGGCTCTGGTTTGGGTCCACGGGACTCGTTTTGTTCCTCGGGCCCACCATTTCTTCCTCGGGCTCTGGTTTTCTTCCTCGGGCTCTGCTTTTCTTCCTCGAGGGCTAGTTTTTTTCCTCGGGCTCTGGTTTTGTTCCTCGGGCCCTCCTTTTGTTCTTCGGGATCTGGTTTTGTTCCTCGGGATCTGGTTTTCTTCTATGGGCTCTGGTTTCTTTCCTCGGGCTCTGGTTTTGTTCCTCGAGCTGTGGTTTTGCTCCTCTAGCTCTGGTTGTCCTCCTCGGGCTCTGCTTTTCTTCCTCGGGCTCTGGTTTTCTTCCTCGAGGGTTGGTTTTGTTCCCCAGGTTCTGGTTTTGTTCTTCCAGCTCTGCTTTAGCTCCTCGGGCTCTGGTTTGGGTCCACAGGTCTCGTTTTGTTCCTCAGGCCCACCATTTCTTCCTCGGGCTCTTGTTTTGCTCCTCTAGCTCTGGTTGTCTTCCTCGAGCTGTGGTTTTGCTCCTCTAGCTCTGGTTGTCTTCCTCGGGCTCTGGTTTTCTTCCTCGGGCTCTGCTTTTCTTCCTCGAGGGCTAGTTTTGTTCCTCGGGGTCTCGTTTTAATCCTCGGGCCCTCCTTTTGCTCTTCGGGATCTGGTTTCGTTCCTCGGGCTCTGGTTTCTTTCCTCGGGCTCTCTTTTTGTTCCTGGAGCTGTGGTTTTGGTCCTCTAGCTCTGGTTGTCTTCCTCGGGCTCTGGTTTTCTTCCTCGGGCTCTGGTTTTCTTCCTCGAGGGCTGGTTTTGTTCCCCGGGCTCTGGTTTTGTTCTTCCAGCTCTGCTTTAGCTCCTCGGGCTCTGGTTTGGGTCCACAGGTCACGTTTTGTTCCTCGGGCCCACCATTTCTTCCTCGGTCTCTGGTTTTGTTCCTCGGGTTCTGGTTTTCTTCCTCGGGCTCTGGTTTAATTTCTCGGGTTCTGGTTTTGTTCCTCAAGCTCTGTTTTAGTTCCATTGGCTCTGGTTTTGTTCCTCAGGCTCTGGTTTTCTTCCTCGGGCCCTGGTTTCTTTCCTCGGGAGCTCCTTTTGTTCCTCGAGCTGTGGTTTTGCTCCTCTAGCTCTTGTTGTTTTCCTCGGGCTCTGGTTTTCTTCCTCGAGGGCTAGTTTTGTTCCTCGGGGTCTCGTTTTATTCCTCGGACCCTCCTTTTGTTCTTCGGGACCTGCTTTTGTTCCTTGGGCTCTGGTTTCTTTCCTCGGGCTCTGGTTGTCTTCCTCGGGCTCTGGTTTTCTTCCTCGGGCTCTGGTTTTCTTCCTCGAGGGCTGGTTTTGTTCCCCGGGCTCTGCTTTTGTTCTTCCAGCTCTGCTTTAGCTCCTCGGGCTCTGGTTTGGGTCCACGGGTCTCGTTTTGTTCCTCGGGCCCACCATTTCTTCCTCGGTCTCTGGTTTTGTTCCTTGGGTTCTGGTTTTCTTCCTCGGGCTCTGGTTTAATTTCTCGGGTTCTGGTTTTGTTCCTCAAGCTCTGTTTTAGTTCCATTGGCTCTGGTTTTGTTCCTCAGGCTCTGTTTTATTTCCTCGGGCTCTGGTTTTGTTCCCCGGAATCTAGTATAATTCCACGGGCTCTGGTTTTGTTCCTTGGGGCCTCCTTTTGTTCTTCGCGATCTGGTTTTGTTCCTCGGGATCTTGTTTTGTTCCTCGGGCTCTGGTTTCTTTCCTCGGGAGCTCATTTTGTTCCTCGAGCTGTGGTTTTGCTCCTCTAACTCTGGTTGTCTTCCTCGGGCTCTGCTTTTCTTCCTCGAGGGCTAGTTTTCTTCCTCGGGCTCTGTTTTTTTTCCTCGGGCCCTCCTTTTGTTCTTCGGGATCTGGTTTTTTTCCTCGGGATCTGGTTTTCTTCCTCGGGCTCTGGTTTCTTTCCTCGGGAGCTCCTTTTGTTCCTCGAGCTGTGGTTTTGCTCCTCTAGCTCTCGTTGTCTTCCTCGGGCTCTGGTTTTCTTCCTTGGGCTCTGCTTTTCTTCCTCGAGGGCTAGTTTTGTTCCTCGGGGTCTGGTCTTATTCCTCGGGCCCTCCTTTTGTTCTTCAGGATCTGGTTTTTTTCCTCGGGATCTGGTTTTCTTCCTCGGGCTCTGGTTTCTTTCCTCGGGAGCTCCTTTTGTTCCTCGAGCTGTGGTTTTGCTCCTCTAGCTCTCGTTGTCTTCCTCGGGCTCTGGTATTCTTCCTCGAGGGCTAGTTTTGTTCCTCGGGGTCTGGTTTTATTCCTCAACCCCTCCTTTTGTTCTTCGCGATCTGGTTTTGTTCCTTGGGCTCTGGTTTTCTTCCTCGAGGGCTGGTTTTGTTCCCCGGGCTCTGGTTTTGTTCTTCCAGTTCTGCTTTAGCTCCTCGGGCTCTGGTTTGCGTCCACGTTTTGTTCCTCGGGCTCTGGTTTGCGTCCACGTTTTGTTCCTCAGGCCCACCATTTGTTCCTCCGTGTCTGGTTTTGTTCCTCGGGTTCTGGTTTTGTTCCTCGGGCTCTGGTTTAATTTCTCGGGTTCTGGTTTTGTTCCTCGAGCTCTCTTTTAGTTCCATTGGCTCTGGTTTTGTTCCTCAGGCTCTGGTTTTGTTCCTCAGGCTCTAGTTTTTTTCCTCGGGCTCTGGTTTTGTTCCTCGAGCTGTGGTTTTGCTCCTCTAGCTCTGGTTGTCTTCCTCGGGCTCTGGTTTTCTTCCTCGGGCTCTGGTTTTCTTCCTCGAGGGCTGGTTTTGTTCCCCGGGCTCTGGTTTTGTTCTTCAAGCTCTGCTTTAGCTCCTCGGGCTCTGGTTTGGGTCCACGGGTCTCGTTTTGTACCTCGGGCCCACCATTTCTTCCTCGGTCTCTGGTTTTGTTACTCGGGTTCTGGTTTTCTTCCTCGGGCTCTGGTATTGTTACTCGGCCTCTTTTTTTGTTCCTCTGCCCCTGCTTTTTTTTCTCGGCCTCTGGTTTTGTTCCCCGGGCTCTGATTTAGTTCCACGGGCTCTGCTTTTGCTCCTCAGGCTCTCGTTGTCTTCCTCGGGTTCTGGTTTTCTTCCTCGGGCTCTGGTTTAATTTCTCGGGTTCTGGTTTTGTTCCTCGAGCTCTGGTTTAGTTCCATTGGCTCCGGTTATGTTCCTCAGGCTCTGTTTTTTTTCCTCAGGCTCTGGTTTTGTTCCTCGGACTCTAGTATAATTCCACGGGCTCTGGTTTTTTTCCTCAGGGCCTCCTTTTGTTCTTCGTGATCTGGTTTTGTTCCTCGGGATCTGGTTTTGTTCCTCGGGCTCTGGTTTTCTTCCTCGGGCTCTTGTTTTGCTCCTCTAGCTCTGGTTGTCTTCCTCGAGCTGTGGTTTTGCTCCTCTAGCTCTGGTTATCTTCCTCGGGCTCTGGTTTTCTTCCTCGGGCTCTGCTTTTCTTCCTCGAGGGCTAGTTTTGTTCCTCGGGGTCTCGTTTTATTCCTCGGGCCCTCCTTTTGTTCTTCGGGATCTGGTTTCGTTCCTCGGGCTCTGGTTTTGCTCCTCTAGCTCTGGTTGTCTTCCTCGAGCTGTGGTTTTGCTCGTCTAGCTCTCGTTGTCTTCCTCAGGCTCTGCTTTTCTTCCTCGAGGGCTGGTTTTGATCCCCGGGTTCTGCTTTTGTTCTTCCAGCTCTGCTTTAGCTCCTCGGGCTCTGGTTTGGGTCCATGGGTCTCGTTTTGTTCCTCGGGCCCACCATTTCTTCCTCGGTCTCTGGTTTTGTTCCTCGGGTTCTGGTTTTGTTCCTTGGGCTCTGGTTTAATTTCTCGGGTTCTGGTTTTGTTCCTCAAGCTCTGTTTTAGTTCCATTGGCTCTGGTTTTGTTCCTCAGGCTCTGGTTTTCTTCCTCGGGCTCTGGTTTCTTTCCTCGGGAGCTCCTTTTGTTCCTCGAGCTGTGGTTTTGCTCCTCTAGCTCTGGTTGTTTTCCTCGGGCTCTGGTTTTCTTCCTCGAGAGCTAGTTTTGTTCCTCGGGGTCTCGTTTTATTCCTCGGACCCTCCTTTTGTTCTTCGGGATCTGGTTTTGTTCCTTGGGCTCTGGTTTCTTTCCTTGGGCTCTGGTTGTCTTCCTCGGGCTCTGGTTTTCTTCCTCGGGCTCTGGTTTTCTTCCTCGAGGGCTGGTTTTGTTCCCCGGGCTCTGCTTTTGTTCTTCCAGCTCTGCTTTAGCTCCTCGGGCTCTGGTTTGTGTCCATGGGTCTCGTTTTGTTCCTCGGGCCCACCATTTCTTCCTCGGTCTCTGGTTTTGTTCCTCGGGTTCTGGTTTTCTTCCTCGGGCTCTGGTTTAATTTCTCGGGTTCTGGTTTTATTCCTCAAGCTCTGTTTTAGTTCCATTGGCTCTGGTTTTGTTCCTCAGGCTCTGGTTTTTTTCCTCGGGCTCTGGTTTTGTTCCCCGGAATCTAGTATAATTCCACGGGCTCTGGTTTTGTTCCTTGGGGCCTCCTTTTGTTCCTCGGGGTCTGGTTTTGTTCCTCGGGATCTGGTTTTGTTCCTCGGGATCTGGTTTCTTTCCTCGGGAGCTCATTTTGTTCCTCGAGCTGTGGTTTTGCTCCTCTAACTCTGGTTGTCTTCCTCGGGCTCTGCTTTTCTTCCTCGAGGGCTAGTTTTCTTCCTCGGGATCTGTTTTTTTTCCTCGGGCCCTCCTTTTGTTCTTCGGGATCTGGTTTTTTTCCTCGGGATCTGGTTTTCTTCCTCGGGCTCTGGTTTCTTTCCTCGGGAGCTCCTTTTGTTCCTCGAGCTGTGGTTTTGCTCCTCTAGCTCTCGTTGTCTTCCTCGGGCTCTGGTTTTCTTCCTGGGGCTCTGCTTTTCTTCCTCGAGGGCTAGTTTTGTTCCTCGGGGTCTGGTCTTATTCCTCGGGCCCTCCTTTTGTTCTTCAGGATCTGGTTTTTTTCCTCGGGATCTGGTTTTCTTCCTCGGGCTCTGGTTTCTTTCCTCGGGAGCTCCTTTTGTTCCTCGAGCTGTGGTTTTGCTCCTCTAGCTCTCGTTGTCTTCCTCGGGCTCTGGTATTCTTCCTCGAGGGCTAGTTTTGTTCCTCGGGGTCTGGTTTTATTCCTCAACCCCTCCTTTTGTTCTTCGCGATCTGGTTTTGTTCCTTGGGCTCTGGTTTTCTTCCTCGAGGGCTGGTTTTGTTCCCCGGGCTCTGGTTTTGTTCTTCCAGTTCTGCTTTAGCTCCTCGGGCTCTGGTTTGCGTCCACGTTTTGTTCCTCGGGCTCTGGTTTGCGTCCACGTTTTGTTCCTCAGGCCCACCATTTGTTCCTCCGTGTCTGGTTTTGTTCCTCGGGTTCTGGTTTTGTTCCTCGGGCTCTGGTTTAATTTCTCGGGTTCTGGTTTTGTTCCTCGAGCTCTCTTTTAGTTCCATTGGCTCTGGTTTTGTTCCTCAGGCTCTGGTTTTGTTCCTCAGGCTCTAGTTTTTTTCCTCGGGCTCTGATTTTGTTCCTCGGACTCTAGTATAATTCCACGGGCTCTGCTTTTGTTCCTTGGGGCCTCCTTTTGTTCTTCGGGATCTGGTTTTGTTCCTCAGGATCTGGTTTCGTTCCTCGGGCTCTGGTTTCTTTCCTCGGGCTCTGGTTTTGTTCCTCGAGCTGTGGTTTTGCTCCTCTAGCTCTGGTTGTCTTCCTCGGGCTCTGCTTTTCTTCCTCGGGCTCTGGTTTTCTTCCTCGAGGGCTGGTTTTGTTCCCCGGGCTCTGGTTTTGTTCTTCAAGCTCTGCTTTAGCTCCTCGGGCTCTGGTTTGGGTCCACGGGTCTCGTTTTGTACCTCGGGCCCACCATTTCTTCCTCGGTCTCTGGTTTTGTTACTCGGGTTCTGGTTTTCTTCCTCGGGCTCTGGTATTGTTCCTCGGCCTCTTTTTTTGTTCCTCTGCCCCTGCTTTTTTTTCTCGGCCTCTGGTTTTGTTCCCCGGGCTCTGGTTTAGTTCCACGGGCTCTGCTTTTGCTCCTCAGGCTCTCGTTGTCTTCCTCGGGTTCTGGTTTTCTTCCTCGGGCTCTGGTTTAATTTCTCGGGTTCTGGTTTTGTTCCTCGAGCTCTGGTTTAGTTCCATTGGCTCCGGTTTTGTTCCTCAGGCTCTGTTTTTTTTCCTCAGGCTCTGGTTTTGTTCCTCGGACTCTAGTATAATTCCACGGGCTCTGGTTTTTTTCCTCAGGGCCTCCTTTTGTTCTTCGTGATCTGGTTTTGTTCCTCGGGATCTGGTTTTGTTCCTCGGGCTCTGGTTTTCTTCCTCGGGCTCTTGTTTTGCTCCTCTAGCTCTGGTTGTCTTCCTCGAGCTGTGGTTTTGCTCCTCTAGCTCTGGTTATCTTCCTCGGGCTCTGGTTTTCTTCCTCGGGCTCTGCTTTTCTTCCTCGAGGGCTAGTTTTGTTCCTCGGGGTCTCGTTTTATTCCTCGGGCCCTCCTTTTGTTCTTCGGGATCTGGTTTCGTTCCTCGGGCTCTGGTTTTGCTCCTCTAGCTCTGGTTGTCTTCCTCGAGCTGTGGTTTTGCTCGTCTAGCTCTCGTTGTCTTCCTCAGGCTCTGCTTTTCTTCCTCGAGGGCTGGTTTTGATCCCCGGGTTCTGCTTTTGTTCTTCCAGCTCTGCTTTAGGTCCTCGGGCTCTGGTTTGGGTCCATGGGTCTCGTTTTGTTCCTCGGGCCCACCATTTCTTCCTCGGTCTCTGGTTTTGTTCCTCGGGTTCTGGTTTTGTTCCTTGGGCTCTGGTTTAATTTCTCGGGTTCTGGTTTTGTTCCTCAAGCTCTGTTTTAGTTCCATTGGCTCTGGTTTTGTTCCTCAGGCTCTGGTTTTCTTCCTCGGGCTCTGGTTTCTTTCCTCGGGAGCTCCTTTTGTTCCTCGAGCTGTGGTTTTGCTCCTCTAGCTCTGGTTGTTTTCCTCGGGCTCTGGTTTTCTTCCTCGAGAGCTAGTTTTGTTCCTCGGGGTCTCGTTTTATTCCTCGGACCCTCCTTTTGTTCTTCGGGATCTGGTTTTGTTCCTTGGGCTCTGGTTTCTTTCCTTGGGCTCTGGTTGTCTTCCTCGGGCTCTGGTTTTCTTCCTCGGGCTCTGGTTTTCTTCCTCGAGGGCTGGTTTTGTTCCCCGGGCTCTGCTTTTGTTCTTCCAGCTCTGCTTTAGCTCCTCGGGCTCTGGTTTGGGTCCATGGGTCTCGTTTTGTTCCTCGGGCCCACCATTTCTTCCTCGGTCTCTGGTTTTGTTCCTCGGCTTCTGGTTTTCTTCCTCGGGCTCTGGTTTAATTTCTCGGGTTCTGGTTTTGTTCCTCAAGCTCTATTTTAATTCCATTGGCTCTGGTTTTGTTCCTCAGGCTCTGGTTTTTTTCCTCGGGCTCTGGTTTTGTTCCTCGGAATCTAGTATAATTCCACGGGCTCTGGTTTTGTTCCTTGGGGCCTCCTTTTGTTCCTCGGGGTCTGGTTTTGTTCCTCGGGATCTGGTTTTGTTCCTCGGGATCTGGTTTCTTTCCTCGGGAGCTCATTTTGTTCCTCGAGCTGTGGTTTTGCTCCTCTAGCTCTGGTTGTCTTCCTCGGGCTCTGCTTTTCTTCCTCGAGGGCTCGTTTTCTTCCTCGGGCTCTTTTTTTTTTTCCTCGGGCCCTCCTTTTGTTCTTCGGGATCTGGTTTTGTTCCTCGGGATCTGGTTTCGTTCCTCAGGCTCTGGTTTCTTTCCTCGGGCTCTGGTTTTCTTCCTCGAGCTGTGGTTTTGCTCCTCTAGCTCTCGTTGTCTTCCTCGGGCTCTGGTTTTCTTCCTCGGGCTCTGCTTTTCTTCCTCAAGGGCTACTTTTGTTCCTCGGGGTCTGGTCTTATTCCTCGGGCCCTCCTTTTGTTCTTCAGGATCTGGTTTTTTTCCTCGGGATCTGGTTTTCTTCCTCGGGCTCTGGTTTTTTTCCTCGGGAGCTCGTTTTGTTCCTAGAGCTGTGGTTTTGCTCCTCTAGCTCTCGTTGTATTCCTTGGGCTCTGGTATTCTTCCTCGAGGGCTAGTTTTGTTCCTCGGGGTCTCATTTTTTTCCTCGGGCCCTTCTTTTGTTCTTCGGGATCTGGTTTTGTTCCTCGGGATCTGGTTTCATTCCGCAGGCTCTGGTTTCTTTCCTCGGGCTCTGGTTTTGTTCCTCGAGCTGTGGTTTTGCTCCTCTAGCTCTGGTTGTCTTCCTCGGGCTCTGGTTTTCTTCCTCGGGCTCTGGTTTTCTTCCTCGAGGGCTGGTTTTGTTCCCCGGGGTTCTGGTTTTGTTCTTCCAGCTCTGCTTTAGCTCCTCGGGCTCTGGTTTGTGTCCACGGGTCTCGTTTTGTTCCTCAGGCCCACCATTTCTTCCTCGGTCTCTGGTTTTGTTCCTCGGGCTCTGGTTTTCTTCCTCGGGCTCTGGTATTGTTCCTCGGCCTCTTTTTTTGTTCCTCTGCCCCTGCTTTTTTTTCTCGGCCTCTGGTTTTGTTCCCCGGGCTCTGGTTTAGTTCCACGGGCTCTGCTTTTGTTCCTCAGGCTCTGGTTTTTTTCCTCGGGCTCTGGTGTTGTTCCTCGGACTCTAGTATTATTCCATGGGCTCTGGTTTTGTTCCTTGGGGCCTCCTTTTGTTCTTCGGGATCTGGTTTTGTTCCTCGGGATCTGGTTTCGTTCCTCAGGCTCTGGTTTCATTCCTCGGGCTCTGGTTTTGTTCCTCGAGCTGTGGTTTTCTCCTCTAGCTCTCGTTGTCTTCCTCGGACTCTGGTTTTCTTCCTCGGGCTCTGCTTTTCTTCCTCGAGGGCTACTTTTGTTCCTCGGGGTCTCGTTTTATACCTCGGGCCCTCCTTTTGTTCTTCGCGATCTGGTTTTGTTCCTTCGGCTCTGGTTTTCTTCCTCGAGGGCTGGTTTTGTTCCCCGGGCTCTGGTTTTGTTCTTCCAGTTCTGCTTTAGCTCCTCGGGCTCTGGTTTGCGTCCCCGTTTTGTTCCTCGGGCTCTGGTTTGCGTCCACGTTTTGTTCCTCGGGCTCTGGTTTGCGTCCACGTTTTGTTCCTCAGGCCCACCATTTATTCCTCCGTGTCTGGTTTTCTTCCTCGGGCTCTGGTTTAATTTCTCGGGTTCTGGTTTTGTTCCTCGAGCTCTCTTTTAGTTCCATTGGCTCTGGTTTTGTTCCTCAGGCTCTGGTTTTGTTCCTCAGGCTCTAGTTTTTTTCCTCGGGCTCTGGTTTTGTTCCTCAGACTCTAGTATAATTCCACGGGCTCTGCTTTTGTTCCTTGGGGCCTCCTTTTGTTCTTCGCGATCTGATTTTGTTCCTCGGGCTCTGGTTTCGTTGCTCGGGCTCTGGTTTCTTTCCTCGGGCTCTGGTTTTGTTCCTCGAGCTGTGGTTTTGCTCCTCTAGCTCTGGTTGTCTTCCTCGGGCTCTGGTTTTCTTCCTCGGGCTCTGGTTTTCTTCCTCGAGGGCTGGTTTTGTTCCCCGGGCTCTGGTTTTGTTCTTCAAGCTCTGCTTTAGCTCCTCGGGCTCTGGTTTGGGTCCACGGGTCTCGTTTTGTACCTCGGGCCCACCATTTCTTCCTCGGTCTCTGGTTTTGTTCCTCGGGCTCTGCTTTTCTTCCTCTGGCTCTGGTATTGTTCCTCGGCCTCTTTTTTTGTTCCTCTGCCCCTGCTTTTTTTTCTCGGCCTCTGGTTTTGTTCCCCGGGCTCTGGTTTAGTTCCACGGGCTCTGCTTTTGTTCCTCAGGCTCTGGTTTTTTTCCTCGGGCTCTGGTGTTGTTCCTCGGACTCTAGTAAAATTCCACGGGCTCTGGTTTTGTTCCTTGGGGCCTCCTTTTGTTCTTCGCGATCTGATTTTCTTCCTCGGGATCTGGTTTTCTTCCTCGGGCTCTGCTTTTCTTCCTCGAAGGCTAGTTCTGTTCCTCGGGCTCTGGTTTTATTCCTCGGGCCCTCCTTTTGTTCTTCGGGATCTGGTTTTGTTCCTCGGGATCTGGTTTTCTTCCTCGGGCTCTGGTTTCTTTCCTCGGGCTCTGGTTTTGTTCCTCGAGCTGTGGTTTTGCTCTTCTAGCTCTGGTTGTCTTCCTCGGGCTCTGCTTTTCTTCCTCGAGGGCTGGTTTTGTTGCCCGGGCTCTGGTTTTGTTCTTCCAGCTCTGCTTTAGCTCTTCGGGCTCTGGTTTGGGTCCATGGGTCTCGTTTTGTTCCTCGGGCCCACCATTTCTTCCTCGGTCTCTGGTTTTGTTCCTCGGGTTCTGGTTTTCTTCCTCGGGCTCTGGTTGAATTTCTCGGGTTCTGGTTTTGTTCCTTAAGCTCTGATTTAGTTCCATTGGCTCTGGTTTTGTTCCTCAGGCTCTGGTTTTTTTCCTCGGGCTCTGGAGTTGTTCCTTGGACTCTAGTATAATTCCACGGGCTCTGGTTTTCTTCCTTGGGGCCTCCTTTTGTTCTTCGCGATCTGGTTTTGTTCCTCAGGCTCTGGTTTCTTTCCTCGGGAGCTCGTTTTGTTCCTCGAGCTGTGGTTTTGCTCCTCTAGCTCTCGTTGTCTTCCTCGGGCTCTGGTTTTCTTCCTCGGGCTCTGCTTTTCTTCCTCGAAGGCTAGTTCTGTTCCTCGGGCTCTGGTTTTTTTCCTCGGGCCCTCCTTTTGTTCTTCGGGATCTGGTTTTGTTCCTCGGGATCTGGTTTTCTTCCTCGGGCTCTGGTTTATTTCCTCGGGCTCTGGTTTTGTTCCTCGAGCTGTGGTTTTGCTCCTCTAGCTCTGGTTGTCTTCCTCAGGCTCTGGTATTCTTCCTTGAGGGCTAGTTTTGTTCCTCGGGCTCTGGTTTTATTCCTCGGGCCCTCCTTTTGTTCTTCGGGATCTGGTTTTGTTCCTCGGGCTCTGGTTTTCTTCCTCGGGCTCTGGGTTTCTTCCTCGGGCTCTGGTTTTGTTCCTCGAGCTCTGGTTTTCCTCCTCTAGCTCTGGTTGTCTTCCTGGGAATCTGGTTTTCTTCCTCGGGCTCTGCTTTTCTTCCTCGAGGGCTAGTTTTGTTCCTCGGGGTCTCGTTTTATTCCTCGGGCCCTCCTTTTGTTCTTCGCAATCTGGTTTTGTTCTTCGCGATCTGGTTTCGTTCCTCGGGCTCTGGTTTTGCTCCTCTAGCTCTGGTTGTCTTCCTCGAGCTGTGGTTTTGCTTCTCTAGCTCTCGTTGTCTTCCTCGGGCTCTGGTTTTCTTCCTCGAGGGCTGGTTTTGTTCCCCGAGCTCTGGTTTTGTTCTTCCAGCTCTGCTTTAGCTCCTCGGGCTCTGGTTTGGGTCCACGGGTCTCGTTTTGTTCCTCGGCCTACCATTTGTTCCTCCGTCTATGCTTTTGTTCCTCGGGTTCTGGTGTTCTTCCTCGGGCTCTGGTTTAATTTCTCGGGTTCTGGTTTTGTTCCTCGAGCTCTGGTTTAGTTGCATTGGCTCTGGTTTTGTTCCTCAGGCTCTGTTTTTTTTCCTCGGGCTCTGGTTTTGTTCCTCGGACTCTAGTATAATTCCACGGGCTCTGGTTTTGTTCCTTGGGGCGTCCTTTTGTTCTTCGCGATCTGGTTTTGTTCCTCGGGATCTGGTTTTGTTCCTCGGGCTCTGGTTTCTTTCCTCGGGAGCTCATTTTGTTCCTCGAGCTGTGGTTTTGCTCCTCTAGCTCTGGTTGTCTTCCTCGGACTCTGGTTTTCTACCTCGGGCTCTGGTTTTCTTCCTCGAGGGCTAGTTTTGTTCCTCGGGGTCTGGTTTTATTCCTCGGGCCCTCCTTTTTTTCTTCGGGATCTGGTTTTGTTCCTCGGGATCTGGTTTTGTTCCTCAGGCTCTGGTTTCTTTCCTCGGGCCCTGGTTTTGTTCCTTGAGCTGTGGTTTTGCTCCTCTAGCTCTGGTTGTCTTCCTCGAGCTGTGGTTTTGCTTCTCTAGCTCTCGTTGTCTTCCTCAGGCTCTGGTTTTCTTCCTCGAGGGCTGGTTTTGTTCCCCGGGCTCTGGTTTTGTTCTTCCAGCTCTGCTTTAGCTCCTCGGGCTCTGGTTTGGGTCCACGGGTCTCGTTTTGTTCCTCGGGCCTACCATTTGTTCCTCCGTCTCTGGTTTTGTTCCTCGGGTTCTGGTGTTCTTCCTCGGGCTCTGGTTTAATTTCTCGGGCTCTGGTTTTCTTCCTCGGGCTCTGGTATTGTTCCTCGGCCTCTTTTTTTGTTCCTCTGCCCCTGCTTTTTTTTCTCGGCCTCTGGTTTTGTTCCCCGGGCTCTGGTTTAGTTCCACGGGCTCCGCTTTTGCTCCTCAGGCTCTCGTTGTCTTCCTCGGGTTCTGGTTTTCTTCCTCGGGCTCTGGTTTAATTTCTCGGGTTCTGGTTTTGTTCCTCGAGCTCTGGTTTAGTTCCATTGGCTCCGGTTTTGTTCCTCAGGCTCTGCTTTTTTTCCTCAGGCTCTGGTTTTGTTCCTCGGACTCTAGTATAATTCCACGGGCTCTGGTTTTTTTCCTCGGGGCCTCCTTCTGTTCTTCGTGATCTGGTTTTGCTCCTCGGGATCTGGTTTTGTTCCTCGGGCTCTGGTTTTCTTCCTCGGGCTCTTGTTTTGCTCCTCTAGCTCTGGTTGTCTTCCTCGAGCTGTGGTTTTGCTCCTCTAGCTCTGGTTGTCTTCCTCGGAATCTGGTTTTCTTCCTCGGGCTCTGCTTTTCTTCCTCGAGGGCTAGTTTTGTTCCTCGGGGTCTCGTTTTATTCCTCGGGCCCTCCTTTTGTTCTTCGGGATCTGGTTTTGTTCCTCGGGATCTGGTTTCGTTCCTCGGGCTCTGGTTTTGCTCCTCTAGCTCTGGTTGTCTTCCTCGAGCTGTGGTTTTGCTCGTCTAGCTCTCGTTGTCTTCCTCAGGCTCTGCTTTTCTTCCTCGAGGGCTGGTTTTGATCCCCGGGCTCTGCTTTTGTTCTTCCAGCTCTGCTTTAGCTCCTCGGGCTCTGGTTTAGGTCCATGGGTCTCGTTTTGTTCCTCGGGCCCACCATTTCTTCCACGGTCTCTGGTTTTGTTCCTCGGGTTCTGGTTTTCTTCCTCGGGCTCTGGTTTTCTTCCTCGAGGGCTAGTTTTCTTCCTCAAGCTCTGTTTTAGTTCCATTGGCTCTGGTTTTGTTCCTCAGTCTCTGGTTTTCTTCCTCGGGCTCTGGTTTCTTTCCTCGGGAGCTCCTTTTGTTCCTCGAGCTGTGGTTTTGCTCCTCTAGCTCTGGTTGTTTTCCTCGGGCTCTGGTTTTCTTCCTCGAGGGCTAGTTTTGTTCCTCGGGGTCTCGTTTTATTCCTCGGACCCTCCTTTTGTTCTTCGGGACCTGCTTTTGTTCCTTGGGCTCTGGTTTCTTTCCTTGGGCTCTGGTTGTCTTCCTCGGGCTCTGGTTTTCTTCCTCGGGCTCTGGTTTCCTTCCTCGAGGGCTGGTTTTGTTCCCCGGGCTCTGCTTTTGTTCTTCCAGCTCTGCTTTAGCTCCTCGGGCTCTGGTTTGAGTCCATGGGTCTCGTTTTGTTCCTCGGGCCCACCATTTCTTCCTCGGTCTCTGGTTTTGTTCCTCGGCTTCTGGTTTTCTTCCTCGGGCTCTGGTTTAATTTCTCGGGTTCTGGTTTTGTTCCTCAAGCTCTGTTTTAGTTCCATTGGCTCTGGTTTTGTTCCTCAGGCTCTGGTTTTTTTCCTCGGGCTCTGGTTTTTTTCCTCGGAATCTAGTATAATTCCACGGGCTCTGGTTTTGTTCCTTGGGGCCTCCTTTTGTTCCTCGGGGTCTGGTTTTGTTCCTCGGGATCTGGTTTTGTTCCTCGGGCTCTGGTTTCTTTCCTCGGGAGCTCATTTTGTTCCTCGAGCTGTGGTTTTGCTCCTCTAGCTCTGGTTGTCTTCCTCGGGCTCTGCTTTTCTTCCTCGAGGGCTCGTTTTCTTCCTCGGGCTCTTTTTTTTTTTCCTCGGGCCCTCCTTTTGTTCTTCGGGATCTGGTTTTGTTCCTCAGGATCTGGTTTCGTTCCTCAGGCTCTGGTTTCTTTCCTCGGGCTCTGGTTTTCTTCCTCGAGCTGTGGTTTTGCTCCTCTAGCTCTGGTTGTCTTCCTCGGGCTCTGGTTTTCTTCCTCGGGCTCTGCTTTTCTTCCTCAAGGGCTAGTTTTGTTCCTCGGGGTCTGGTCTTATTCCTCGGGCCCTCCTTTTGTTCTTCAGGATCTGGTTTTTTTCCTCGGGATCTGGTTTTCTTCCTCGGGCTCTGGTTTTTTTCCTCGGGAGCTCGTTTTGTTCCTAGAGCTGTGGTTTTGCTCCTCTAGCTCTGGTTGTATTCCTCGGGCTCTGGTATTCTTCCTCGAGGGCTAGTTTTGTTCCTCGGGGTCTCATTTTTTTCCTCGGGCCCTTCTTTTGTTCTTCGGGATCTGGTTTTGTTCCTCGGGATCTGGTTTCATTCCTCAGGCTCTGGTTTCTTTCCTCGGGCTCTGGTTTTGTTCCTCGAGCTGTGGTTTTGCTCCTCTAGCTCTGGTTGTCTTCCTCGGGCTCTGCTTTTCTTCCTCGGGCTCTGGTTTTCTTCCTTGAGGGCTGGTTTTGTTCCCCGGGCTCTGGTTTAGTTCCACGGGCTCTGCTTTTGTTCCTCAGGCTCTGGTTTTTTTCCTCGGGCTCTGGTGTTGTTCCTCGGACTCTAGTATAATTCCACGGGCTCTGGTTTTGTTCCTTGGGGCCTCCTTTTGTTCTTCGCGATCTCGTTTTGTTCCTCGGGATCTCGTTTTCTTCCTCGGGCTCTGCTTTTCTTCCTCGAAGGCTAGTTCTGTTTCTCGGGCTCTGGTTTTATTCCTCGGGCCCTCTTTTTGTTCTTCGGGATCTGGTTTTGTTCCTCGGGATCTGGTTTTCTTCCTCGGGCTCTGGTTTCTTTCCTCGGGCTCTGGTTTTGTTCCTCGAGCTGTGGTTTTGCTCCTCTAGCTCTGGTTGTCTTCCTCGGGCTCTGCTTTTCTTCCTCGAGGGCTAGTTTTGTTCCTCGGGTTTGGTTTTGTTCCTCGCACCCTCCTTTTGTTCTTCGGGACCTGTTTTTGTTCCTCGGGCTCTAGTTTCTTTCCTCGGGCTCTGGTTTTGTTCCTCGAGCTGTGGTTTTGCTCCTCTAGCTCTCGTTGTCTTCCTCGGGCTCTGGTTTTCTTCCTCGAGGGCTAGTTTTGTTCCTCGGGCTTCGGTTTTTTTCCTCGGGCCCTCCTTTTGTTCTTCGGGATCTGGTTTTGTTCCTCGGGCTCTGGTTTTCTTCCTCGGGCTCTGGTTTATTTCCTCGGGAGCTCGTTTTGTTCCTCGAGCTGTGGTTTTGCTCCTCTAGCTCTGGTTGTCTTCCTCGGGCTCTGGTTTTCTTCCTCGAGGGCTAGTTTTGTTCCTCGGGCTCTGGTTTTATTCCTCGGACCCTCCTTTTGTTCTTCGGGACCTGCTTTTGTTCCTTGGGCTCTGGTTTCTTTCCTCCAGCTCTGGTTTTGTTCCTCGAGCTGTGGTTTTGCTCCTCTAGCTCTCGTTGTCTTCCTCGGGCTCTGCTTTTCTTCCTCGGGCTCTGGTTTTCATCCTCGAGGGCTGCTTTTGTTGCCCGGGCTCTGGTTTTGTTCTTCCAGCTCTGCTTTAGCTCCTCGGGCTCTGGTTTGGATCCATGGGTCTCGTTTCGTTCCTCGGGCCCACCATTTGTTCCTCGGTCTCTGGTTTTGTTCCTCGGGTTCTGGTTTTCTTCCTCGGGCTCTGGTTTATTTTCTCGGGTTCTGGTTTTGTTCCTCGAGCTCTGGTTTAGTTCCATTGGCTCTGGTTTTGTTCCTCAGGCTCTGGTTTTTTTCCTCGGGCTGTGGTTTTGTTCCTCGGACTCTAGTATAATTCCACGGGCTCTGGTTTTGTTCCTTGGGGCCTCCTTTTGTTCTTCGCGATCTGGTTTTGTTCCTCGGGATCTGGTTTTGTTCCTCGGGCTCTGGTTTCTTTCTTCGGGAGCTCGTTTTGTTCCTCGAGCTGTGGTTTTGCTCCTCTAGCTCTCGTTGTCTTCCTCGGGCTCTGGTTTTCTTCCTGGGGCTCTGCTTTTCTTCCTCGAGGGCTAGTTTTGTTCCTCGGGGTCTGGTTTTATTCCTCGGGCCCTCCTTTTGATCTTCGGGATCTGGTTTTGTTCCTCGGGCTCTGGTTTTCTTCCTCGGGCTCTGGTTTCCTTCCTCGGGCTCTGGTTTTGTTCCTCGAGCTGTGGTTTTGCTCCTCTAGCTCTCGTTTTCTTCCTCGGGCTCTGGTTTTCTTCCTCGAGGGCTAGTTTCGTTCCTCGGGGTCTCGTTTTATTCCTCGGACCCTCCTTTTGTTCTTCGGGACCTGCTTTTGTTCCTTGGGCTCTGGTTTCTTTCCTCAGGCTCTGGTTTTGTTCCTCGAGCTGTGGTTTTGCTCCTCTAGCTCTGGTTGTCTTCCTCGGGCTCTGGATTTCTTCCTCGGGCTCTGCTTTTCTTCCTCGAGGGCTGGTTTTGTTCCCCGGGCTCTGGTTTTGTTCTTCCAGCTCTGCTTTAGCTCCTCGGGCTCTGGTTTGGGTCCGTGGGTCTCATTTTGTTCCTCGGGCCCACCATTTCTTCCTCGGTCTCTGGTTTTGTTCCTCTGGCTCTGGTTTTCTTCCTCGGGCTCTGGTTTTGTTCCTCGAGCTGTGGTTTTGCTCCTCTAGCTCTGGTTGTCTTCCTCGGGCTCTGGTTTTCTTCCTCGAGGGCTGGTTTTGTTGCCCGGGCTCTGGTTTTGTTCTTCCAGCTCTGCTTTAGCTCCTCGGGCTCTGGTTTGGGTCCATGGGTCTCGTTTTGTTCCTCGGGCCCACCATTTCTTCCTCGGTCTCTGGTTTTGTTCCTCGGGTTCTGGTTTTCTTCCTCGGGCTCTGGTTGAATTTCTCGGGTTCTGGTTTTGTTCCTTAAGCTCTGATTTAGTTCCATTGGCTCTGGTTTTGTTCCTCAGGCTCTGGTTTTTTTCCTCGGGCTCTGGAGTTGTTCCTTGGACTCTAGTATTATTCCACGGGCTCTGGTTTTGTTCCTCGGGGCCTCCTTTTGTTCTTTGCGATCTGGTTTTGTTCCTCGGGATCTGGTTTCGTTCCTCAGGCTCTGGTCTCTTTCCTCGGGAGCTCGTTTTGTTCCTCGAGCTGTGGTTTTGCTCCTCTAGCTCTCGTTGTCTTCCTCGGGCACTGGTTTTCTTCCTCGGGCTCTGCTTTTCTTCCTCGAAGGCTAGTTCTGTTCCTCGGGCTCTGGTTTTATTCCTCGGGCCCTCCTTTTGTTCTTCGGGATCTGGTTTTGTTCCTCGGGATCTGGTTTTCTTCCTCGGGCTCTGGTTTATTTCCTCGGGCTCTGGTTTTGTTCCTCGAGCTGTGGTTTTGCTCCTCTAGCTCTGGTTGTCTTCCTCAGGCTCTGGTATTCTTCCTCGAGGGCTAGTTTTGTTCCTCGAGCTCTGGTTTTATTCCTCGGGCCCTCCTTTTGTTCTTCGGGATCTGGTTTTGTTCCTCGGGCTCTGGTTTTCTTCCTCGGGCTCTGGTTTCTTTCCTCGGGCTCTGGTTTTGTTCCTCGAGCTGTGGTTTTCCTCCTCTAGCTCTGGTTGTCTTCCTCGGAATCTGGTTTTCTTCCTCGGGCTCTGCTTTTCTTCCTCGAGGGCTAGTTTTGTTCCTCGGGGTCTCGTTTTATTCCTCGGGCCCTCCTTTTGTTCTTTGCAATCTGGTTTTGTTCCTCGGGCTCTGGTTTCGTTCCTCGGGCTCTGGTTTTGCTCCTCTAGCTCTGGTTGTCTTCCTCGAGCTGTGGTTTTGCTTCTCTAGCTCTCGTTGTCTTCCTCGGGCTCTGGTTTTCTTCCTCGAGGGCTGGTTTTGTTCCCCGAGCTCTGGTTTTGTTCTTCCAGCTCTGCTTTAGCTCCTCGGGCTCTGGTTTGGGTCCACGGGTCTCGTTTTGTTCCTCGGGCCTACCATTTGTTCCTCCGTCTCTGGTTTTGTTCCTCGGGTTCTGGTGTTCTTCCTCGGGCTCTGGTTTAATTTCTCGGGTTCTGGTTTTGTTCCTCGAGCTCTGGTTTAGTTCCATTGGCTCTGGTTTTGTTCCTCAGGCTCTGGTTTTTTTCCTCGGGCTCTGGTTTTGTTCCTTGGACTCTAGTATAATTCCACGGGCTCTGGTTTTGTTCCTTGGGGCCTCCTTTTGTTCTCCGCGATCTGGTTTTGTTCCTCGGGATCTGGTTTTGTTCCTCGGGCTCTGGTTTCTTTCCTCGGGAGCTCGTTTTGTTCCTCGAGCTGTGGTTTTGCTCCTCTAGCTCTGGTTGTCTTCCTCGGACTCTGGTTTTCTACCTCGGGCTCTGCTTTTCTTCCTCGAGGGCTAGTTTTGTTCCTCGGGGTCTGGTTTTATTCCTCGGGCCCTCCTTTTTTTCTTCGGGATCTGGTTTTGTTCCTCGGGATCTGGTTTTGTTCCTCAGGCTCTGGTTTCTTTCCTCGGGCTCTGGTTTTGTTCCTTGAGCTGTGGTTTTGCTCCTCTAGCTCTGGTTGTCTTCCTCGGGCTCTGGTATTCTTCCTCGAGGGCTAGTTTTGTTCCTCGGGTTCTCGTTTTCTTTCTCGGACCCTCCTTTTGTTCTTCGGGACCTGTTTTTGTTCCTTGGGCTCTGGTTGTCTTCCTCGGGCTCTAGTTTTCTTCCTCGCGCTCTGGTTTTCTTCCTCGAGGGCTGGTTTTGTTCCCCGGGCTCTGGTTTAGTTCCATTCGCTCTGGTTTTATTCCTCAGGCTCTGTTTTATTTCCTCGGGCTCTGGTTTTGTTCCTCGGACTCTAGTATAATTCCACGGGCTCTGGTTTTGTTCCTTGGGGCCTCCTTTTGTTCTTCGCGATCTGGTTTTGTTCCTCAGGATCTGGTTTTGTTCCTCAGGCTCTGGTTTCTTTCCTCGGGCCCTGGTTTTGTTCCTTGAGCTGTGGTTTTGCTCCTCTAGCTCTGGTTGTCTTCCTCGAGCTGTGGTTTTGCTTCTCTAGCTCTCGTTGTCTTCCTCAGGCTCTGGTTTTCTTCCTCGAGGGCTGGTTTTGTTCCCCGGGCTCTGGTTTTGTTCTTCCAGCTCTGCTTTAGCTCCTCGGGCTCTGGTTTGGGTCCACGGGTCTCGTTTTGTTCCTCGGGCCTACCATTTGTTCCTCCGTCTCTGGTTTTGTTCCTCGGGTTCTGGTGTTCTTCCTCGGGCTCTGGTTTAATTTCTCGGGCTCTGGTTTTCTTCCTCGGGCTCTGGTATTGTTCCTCGGCCTCTTTTTTTGTTCCTCTGCCCCTGCTTTTTTTTCTCGGCCTCTGGTTTTGTTCCCCGGGCTCTGGTTTAGTTCCACGGGCTCCGCTTTTGCTCCTCAGGCTCTCGTTGTCTTCCTCGGGTTCTGGTTTTCTTCCTCGGGCTCTGGTTTAATTTCTCGGGTTCTGGTTTTGTTCCTCGAGCTCTGGTTTAGTTCCATTGGCTCCGGTTTTGTTCCTCAGGCTCTGCTTTTTTTCCTCAGGCTCTGGTTTTGTTCCTCGGACTCTAGTATAATTCCACGGGCTCTGGTTTTTTTCCTCGGGGCCTCCTTCTGTTCTTCGTGATCTGGTTTTGCTCCTCGGGATCTGGTTTTGTTCCTCGGGCTCTGGTTTTCTTCCTCGGGCTCTTGTTTTGCTCCTCTAGCTCTGGTTGTCTTCCTCGAGCTGTGGTTTTGCTCCTCTAGCTCTGGTTGTCTTCCTCGGAATCTGGTTTTCTTCCTCGGGCTCTGCTTTTCTTCCTCGAGGGCTAGTTTTGTTCCTCGGGGTCTCGTTTTATTCCTCGGGCCCTCCTTTTGTTCTTCGGGATCTGGTTTTGTTCCTCGGGATCTGGTTTCGTTCCTCGGGCTCTGGTTTTGCTCCTCTAGCTCTGGTTGTCTTCCTCGAGCTGTGGTTTTGCTCGTCTAGCTCTCGTTGTCTTCCTCAGGCTCTGCTTTTCTTCCTCGAGGGCTGGTTTTGATCCCCGGGCTCTGCTTTTGTTCTTCCAGCTCTGCTTTAGCTCCTCGGGCTCTGGTTTAGGTCCATGGGTCTCGTTTTGTTCCTCGGGCCCACCATTTCTTCCACGGTCTCTGGTTTTGTTCCTCGGGTTCTGGTTTTCTTCCTCGGGCTCTGGTTTTCTTCCTCGAGGGCTAGTTTTCTTCCTCAAGCTCTGTTTTAGTTCCATTGGCTCTGGTTTTGTTCCTCAGTCTCTGGTTTTCTTCCTCGGGCTCTGGTTTCTTTCCTCGGGAGCTCCTTTTGTTCCTCGAGCTGTGGTTTTGCTCCTCTAGCTCTGGTTGTTTTCCTCGGGCTCTGGTTTTCTTCCTCGAGGGCTAGTTTTGTTCCTCGGGGTCTCGTTTTATTCCTCGGACCCTCCTTTTGTTCTTCGGGACCTGCTTTTGTTCCTTGGGCTCTGGTTTCTTTCCTTGGGCTCTGGTTGTCTTCCTCGGGCTCTGGTTTTCTTCCTCGGGCTCTGGTTTCCTTCCTCGAGGGCTGGTTTTGTTCCCCGGGCTCTGCTTTTGTTCTTCCAGCTCTGCTTTAGCTCCTCGGGCTCTGGTTTGAGTCCATGGGTCTCGTTTTGTTCCTCGGGCCCACCATTTCTTCCTCGGTCTCTGGTTTTGTTCCTCGGCTTCTGGTTTTCTTCCTCGGGCTCTGGTTTAATTTCTCGGGTTCTGGTTTTGTTCCTCAAGCTCTGTTTTAGTTCCATTGGCTCTGGTTTTGTTCCTCAGGCTCTGGTTTTTTTCCTCGGGCTCTGGTTTTTTTCCTCGGAATCTAGTATAATTCCACGGGCTCTGGTTTTGTTCCTTGGGGCCTCCTTTTGTTCCTCGGGGTCTGGTTTTGTTCCTCGGGATCTGGTTTTGTTCCTCGGGCTCTGGTTTCTTTCCTCGGGAGCTCATTTTGTTCCTCGAGCTGTGGTTTTGCTCCTCTAGCTCTGGTTGTCTTCCTCGGGCTCTGCTTTTCTTCCTCGAGGGCTCGTTTTCTTCCTCGGGCTCTTTTTTTTTTTCCTCGGGCCCTCCTTTTGTTCTTCGGGATCTGGTTTTGTTCCTCAGGATCTGGTTTCGTTCCTCAGGCTCTGGTTTCTTTCCTCGGGCTCTGGTTTTCTTCCTCGAGCTGTGGTTTTGCTCCTCTAGCTCTGGTTGTCTTCCTCGGGCTCTGGTTTTCTTCCTCGGGCTCTGCTTTTCTTCCTCAAGGGCTAGTTTTGTTCCTCGGGGTCTGGTCTTATTCCTCGGGCCCTCCTTTTGTTCTTCAGGATCTGGTTTTTTTCCTCGGGATCTGGTTTTCTTCCTCGGGCTCTGGTTTTTTTCCTCGGGAGCTCGTTTTGTTCCTAGAGCTGTGGTTTTGCTCCTCTAGCTCTGGTTGTATTCCTCGGGCTCTGGTATTCTTCCTCGAGGGCTAGTTTTGTTCCTCGGGGTCTCATTTTTTTCCTCGGGCCCTTCTTTTGTTCTTCGGGATCTGGTTTTGTTCCTCGGGATCTGGTTTCATTCCTCAGGCTCTGGTTTCTTTCCTCGGGCTCTGGTTTTGTTCCTCGAGCTGTGGTTTTGCTCCTCTAGCTCTGGTTGTCTTCCTCGGGCTCTGCTTTTCTTCCTCGGGCTCTGGTTTTCTTCCTTGAGGGCTGGTTTTGTTCCCCGGGCTCTGGTTTAGTTCCACGGGCTCTGCTTTTGTTCCTCAGGCTCTGGTTTTTTTCCTCGGGCTCTGGTGTTGTTCCTCGGACTCTAGTATAATTCCACGGGCTCTGGTTTTGTTCCTTGGGGCCTCCTTTTGTTCTTCGCGATCTCGTTTTGTTCCTCGGGATCTCGTTTTCTTCCTCGGGCTCTGCTTTTCTTCCTCGAAGGCTAGTTCTGTTTCTCGGGCTCTGGTTTTATTCCTCGGGCCCTCTTTTTGTTCTTCGGGATCTGGTTTTGTTCCTCGGGATCTGGTTTTCTTCCTCGGGCTCTGGTTTCTTTCCTCGGGCTCTGGTTTTGTTCCTCGAGCTGTGGTTTTGCTCCTCTAGCTCTGGTTGTCTTCCTCGGGCTCTGCTTTTCTTCCTCGAGGGCTAGTTTTGTTCCTCGGGGTCTGGTTTTGTTCCTCGCACCCTCCTTTTGTTCTTCGGGACCTGTTTTTGTTCCTCGGGCTCTAGTTTCTTTCCTCGGGCTCTGGTTTTGTTCCTCGAGCTGTGGTTTTGCTCCTCTAGCTCTCGTTGTCTTCCTCGGGCTCTGGTTTTCTTCCTCGAGGGCTAGTTTTGTTCCTCGGGCTTCGGTTTTTTTCCTCGGGCCCTCCTTTTGTTCTTCGGGATCTGGTTTTGTTCCTCGGGCTCTGGTTTTCTTCCTCGGGCTCTGGTTTATTTCCTCGGGAGCTCGTTTTGTTCCTCGAGCTGTGGTTTTGCTCCTCTAGCTCTGGTTGTCTTCCTCGGGCTCTGGTTTTCTTCCTCGAGGGCTAGTTTTGTTCCTCGGGCTCTGGTTTTATTCCTCGGACCCTCCTTTTGTTCTTCGGGACCTGCTTTTGTTCCTTGGGCTCTGGTTTCTTTCCTCCAGCTCTGGTTTTGTTCCTCGAGCTGTGGTTTTGCTCCTCTAGCTCTCGTTGTCTTCCTCGGGCTCTGCTTTTCTTCCTCGGGCTCTGGTTTTCATCCTCGAGGGCTGCTTTTGTTGCCCGGGCTCTGGTTTTGTTCTTCCAGCTCTGCTTTAGCTCCTCGGGCTCTGGTTTGGATCCATGGGTCTCGTTTCGTTCCTCGGGCCCACCATTTGTTCCTCGGTCTCTGGTTTTGTTCCTCGGGTTCTGGTTTTCTTCCTCGGGCTCTGGTTTATTTTCTCGGGTTCTGGTTTTGTTCCTCGAGCTCTGGTTTAGTTCCATTGGCTCTGGTTTTGTTCCTCAGGCTCTGGTTTTTTTCCTCGGGCTCTGGTTTTGTTCCTCGGACTCTAGTATAATTCCACGGGCTCTGGTTTTGTTCCTTGGGGCCTCCTTTTGTTCTTCGCGATCTGGTTTTGTTCCTCGGGATCTGGTTTTGTTCCTCGGGCTCTGGTTTCTTTCTTCGGGAGCTCGTTTTGTTCCTCGAGCTGTGGTTTTGCTCCTCTAGCTCTCGTTGTCTTCCTCGGGCTCTGGTTTTCTTCCTGGGGCTCTGCTTTTCTTCCTCGAGGGCTAGTTTTGTTCCTCGGGGTCTGGTTTTATTCCTCGGGCCCTCCTTTTGATCTTCGGGATCTGGTTTTGTTCCTCGGGCTCTGGTTTTCTTCCTCGGGCTCTGGTTTCCTTCCTCGGGCTCTGGTTTTGTTCCTCGAGCTGTGGTTTTGCTCCTCTAGCTCTCGTTTTCTTCCTCGGGCTCTGGTTTTCTTCCTCGAGGGCTAGTTTCGTTCCTCGGGGTCTCGTTTTATTCCTCGGACCCTCCTTTTGTTCTTCGGGACCTGCTTTTGTTCCTTGGGCTCTGGTTTCTTTCCTCAGGCTCTGGTTTTGTTCCTCGAGCTGTGGTTTTGCTCCTCTAGCTCTGGTTGTCTTCCTCGGGCTCTGGATTTCTTCCTCGGGCTCTGCTTTTCTTCCTCGAGGGCTGGTTTTGTTCCCCGGGCTCTGGTTTTGTTCTTCCAGCTCTGCTTTAGCTCCTCGGGCTCTGGTTTGGGTCCGTGGGTCTCATTTTGTTCCTCGGGCCCACCATTTCTTCCTCGGTCTCTGGTTTTGTTCCTCGGGCTCTGGTTTTCTTCCTCGGGCTCTGGTTTTGTTCCTCGAGCTGTGGTTTTGCTCCTCTAGCTCTGGTTGTCTTCCTCGGGCTCTGCTTTTCTTCCTCGAGGGCTGGTTTTGTTGCCCGGGCTCTGGTTTTGTTCTTCCAGCTCTGCTTTAGCTCCTCGGGCTCTGGTTTGGGTCCATGGGTCTCGTTTTGTTCCTCGGGCCCACCATTTCTTCCTCGGTCTCTGGTTTTGTTCCTCGGGTTCTGGTTTTCTTCCTCGGGCTCTGGTTGAATTTCTCGGGTTCTGGTTTTGTTCCTTAAGCTCTGATTTAGTTCCATTGGCTCTGGTTTTGTTCCTCAGGCTCTGGTTTTTTTCCTCGGGCTCTGGAGTTGTTCCTTGGACTCTAGTATTATTCCACGGGCTCTGGTTTTGTTCCTCGGGGCCTCCTTTTGTTCTTTGCGATCTGGTTTTGTTCCTCGGGATCTGGTTTCGTTCCTCAGGCTCTGGTCTCTTTCCTCGGGAGCTCGTTTTGTTCCTCGAGCTGTGGTTTTGCTCCTCTAGCTCTCGTTGTCTTCCTCGGGCACTGGTTTTCTTCCTCGGGCTCTGCTTTTCTTCCTCGAAGGCTAGTTCTGTTCCTCGGGCTCTGGTTTTATTCCTCGGGCCCTCCTTTTGTTCTTCGGGATCTGGTTTTGTTCCTCGGGATCTGGTTTTCTTCCTCGGGCTCTGGTTTATTTCCTCGGGCTCTGGTTTTGTTCCTCGAGCTGTGGTTTTGCTCCTCTAGCTCTGGTTGTCTTCCTCAGGCTCTGGTATTCTTCCTCGAGGGCTAGTTTTGTTCCTCGAGCTCTGGTTTTATTCCTCGGGCCCTCCTTTTGTTCTTCGGGATCTGGTTTTGTTCCTCGGGCTCTGGTTTTCTTCCTCGGGCTCTGGTTTCTTTCCTCGGGCTCTGGTTTTGTTCCTCGAGCTGTGGTTTTCCTCCTCTAGCTCTGGTTGTCTTCCTCGGAATCTGGTTTTCTTCCTCGGGCTCTGCTTTTCTTCCTCGAGGGCTAGTTTTGTTCCTCGGGGTCTCGTTTTATTCCTCGGGCCCTCCTTTTGTTCTTTGCAATCTGGTTTTGTTCCTCGGGCTCTGGTTTCGTTCCTCGGGCTCTGGTTTTGCTCCTCTAGCTCTGGTTGTCTTCCTCGAGCTGTGGTTTTGCTTCTCTAGCTCTCGTTGTCTTCCTCGGGCTCTGGTTTTCTTCCTCGAGGGCTGGTTTTGTTCCCCGAGCTCTGGTTTTGTTCTTCCAGCTCTGCTTTAGCTCCTCGGGCTCTGGTTTGGGTCCACGGGTCTCGTTTTGTTCCTCGGGCCTACCATTTGTTCCTCCGTCTCTGGTTTTGTTCCTCGGGTTCTGGTGTTCTTCCTCGGGCTCTGGTTTAATTTCTCGGGTTCTGGTTTTGTTCCTCGAGCTCTGGTTTAGTTCCATTGGCTCTGGTTTTGTTCCTCAGGCTCTGGTTTTTTTCCTCGGGCTCTGGTTTTGTTCCTTGGACTCTAGTATAATTCCACGGGCTCTGGTTTTGTTCCTTGGGGCCTCCTTTTGTTCTCCGCGATCTGGTTTTGTTCCTCGGGATCTGGTTTTGTTCCTCGGGCTCTGGTTTCTTTCCTCGGGAGCTCGTTTTGTTCCTCGAGCTGTGGTTTTGCTCCTCTAGCTCTGGTTGTCTTCCTCGGACTCTGGTTTTCTACCTCGGGCTCTGCTTTTCTTCCTCGAGGGCTAGTTTTGTTCCTCGGGGTCTGGTTTTATTCCTCGGGCCCTCCTTTTTTTCTTCGGGATCTGGTTTTGTTCCTCGGGATCTGGTTTTGTTCCTCAGGCTCTGGTTTCTTTCCTCGGGCTCTGGTTTTGTTCCTTGAGCTGTGGTTTTGCTCCTCTAGCTCTGGTTGTCTTCCTCGGGCTCTGGTATTCTTCCTCGAGGGCTAGTTTTGTTCCTCGGGTTCTCGTTTTCTTTCTCGGACCCTCCTTTTGTTCTTCGGGACCTGTTTTTGTTCCTTGGGCTCTGGTTGTCTTCCTCGGGCTCTAGTTTTCTTCCTCGCGCTCTGGTTTTCTTCCTCGAGGGCTGGTTTTGTTCCCCGGGCTCTGGTTTAGTTCCATTCGCTCTGGTTTTATTCCTCAGGCTCTGTTTTATTTCCTCGGGCTCTGGTTTTGTTCCTCGGACTCTAGTATAATTCCACGGGCTCTGGTTTTGTTCCTTGGGGCCTCCTTTTGTTCTTCGCGATCTGGTTTTGTTCCTCAGGATCTGGTTTTGTTCCTCAGGCTCTGGTTTCTTTCCTCGGGCCCTGGTTTTGTTCCTTGAGCTGTGGTTTTGCTCCTCTAGCTCTGGTTGTCTTCCTCGAGCTGTGGTTTTGCTTCTCTAGCTCTCGTTGTCTTCCTCAGGCTCTGGTTTTCTTCCTCGAGGGCTGGTTTTGTTCCCCGGGCTCTGGTTTTGTTCTTCCAGCTCTGCTTTAGCTCCTCGGGCTCTGGTTTGGGTCCACGGGTCTCGTTTTGTTCCTCGGGCCTACCATTTGTTCCTCCGTCTCTGGTTTTGTTCCTCGGGTTCTGGTGTTCTTCCTCGGGCTCTGGTTTAATTTCTCGGGCTCTGGTTTTCTTCCTCGGGCTCTGGTATTGTTCCTCGGCCTCTTTTTTTGTTCCTCTGCCCCTGCTTTTTTTTCTCGGCCTCTGGTTTTGTTCCCCGGGCTCTGGTTTAGTTCCACGGGCTCCGCTTTTGCTCCTCAGGCTCTCGTTGTCTTCCTCGGGTTCTGGTTTTCTTCCTCGGGCTCTGGTTTAATTTCTCGGGTTCTGGTTTTGTTCCTCGAGCTCTGGTTTAGTTCCATTGGCTCCGGTTTTGTTCCTCAGGCTCTGCTTTTTTTCCTCAGGCTCTGGTTTTGTTCCTCGGACTCTAGTATAATTCCACGGGCTCTGGTTTTTTTCCTCGGGGCCTCCTTCTGTTCTTCGTGATCTGGTTTTGCTCCTCGGGATCTGGTTTTGTTCCTCGGGCTCTGGTTTTCTTCCTCGGGCTCTTGTTTTGCTCCTCTAGCTCTGGTTGTCTTCCTCGAGCTGTGGTTTTGCTCCTCTAGCTCTGGTTGTCTTCCTCGGAATCTGGTTTTCTTCCTCGGGCTCTGCTTTTCTTCCTCGAGGGCTAGTTTTGTTCCTCGGGGTCTCGTTTTATTCCTCGGGCCCTCCTTTTGTTCTTCGGGATCTGGTTTTGTTCCTCGGGATCTGGTTTCGTTCCTCGGGCTCTGGTTTTGCTCCTCTAGCTCTGGTTGTCTTCCTCGAGCTGTGGTTTTGCTCGTCTAGCTCTCGTTGTCTTCCTCAGGCTCTGCTTTTCTTCCTCGAGGGCTGGTTTTGATCCCCGGGCTCTGCTTTTGTTCTTCCAGCTCTGCTTTAGCTCCTCGGGCTCTGGTTTAGGTCCATGGGTCTCGTTTTGTTCCTCGGGCCCACCATTTCTTCCACGGTCTCTGGTTTTGTTCCTCGGGTTCTGGTTTTCTTCCTCGGGCTCTGGTTTTCTTCCTCGAGGGCTAGTTTTCTTCCTCAAGCTCTGTTTTAGTTCCATTGGCTCTGGTTTTGTTCCTCAGTCTCTGGTTTTCTTCCTCGGGCTCTGGTTTCTTTCCTCGGGAGCTCCTTTTGTTCCTCGAGCTGTGGTTTTGCTCCTCTAGCTCTGGTTGTTTTCCTCGGGCTCTGGTTTTCTTCCTCGAGGGCTAGTTTTGTTCCTCGGGGTCTCGTTTTATTCCTCGGACCCTCCTTTTGTTCTTCGGGACCTGCTTTTGTTCCTTGGGCTCTGGTTTCTTTCCTTGGGCTCTGGTTGTCTTCCTCGGGCTCTGGTTTTCTTCCTCGGGCTCTGGTTTCCTTCCTCGAGGGCTGGTTTTGTTCCCCGGGCTCTGCTTTTGTTCTTCCAGCTCTGCTTTAGCTCCTCGGGCTCTGGTTTGAGTCCATGGGTCTCGTTTTGTTCCTCGGGCCCACCATTTCTTCCTCGGTCTCTGGTTTTGTTCCTCGGCTTCTGGTTTTCTTCCTCGGGCTCTGGTTTAATTTCTCGGGTTCTGGTTTTGTTCCTCAAGCTCTGTTTTAGTTCCATTGGCTCTGGTTTTGTTCCTCAGGCTCTGGTTTTTTTCCTCGGGCTCTGGTTTTTTTCCTCGGAATCTAGTATAATTCCACGGGCTCTGGTTTTGTTCCTTGGGGCCTCCTTTTGTTCCTCGGGGTCTGGTTTTGTTCCTCGGGATCTGGTTTTGTTCCTCGGGCTCTGGTTTCTTTCCTCGGGAGCTCATTTTGTTCCTCGAGCTGTGGTTTTGCTCCTCTAGCTCTGGTTGTCTTCCTCGGGCTCTGCTTTTCTTCCTCGAGGGCTCGTTTTCTTCCTCGGGCTCTTTTTTTTTTTCCTCGGGCCCTCCTTTTGTTCTTCGGGATCTGGTTTTGTTCCTCAGGATCTGGTTTCGTTCCTCAGGCTCTGGTTTCTTTCCTCGGGCTCTGGTTTTCTTCCTCGAGCTGTGGTTTTGCTCCTCTAGCTCTGGTTGTCTTCCTCGGGCTCTGGTTTTCTTCCTCGGGCTCTGCTTTTCTTCCTCAAGGGCTAGTTTTGTTCCTCGGGGTCTGGTCTTATTCCTCGGGCCCTCCTTTTGTTCTTCAGGATCTGGTTTTTTTCCTCGGGATCTGGTTTTCTTCCTCGGGCTCTGGTTTTTTTCCTCGGGAGCTCGTTTTGTTCCTAGAGCTGTGGTTTTGCTCCTCTAGCTCTGGTTGTATTCCTCGGGCTCTGGTATTCTTCCTCGAGGGCTAGTTTTGTTCCTCGGGGTCTCATTTTTTTCCTCGGGCCCTTCTTTTGTTCTTCGGGATCTGGTTTTGTTCCTCGGGATCTGGTTTCATTCCTCAGGCTCTGGTTTCTTTCCTCGGGCTCTGGTTTTGTTCCTCGAGCTGTGGTTTTGCTCCTCTAGCTCTGGTTGTCTTCCTCGGGCTCTGCTTTTCTTCCTCGGGCTCTGGTTTTCTTCCTTGAGGGCTGGTTTTGTTCCCCGGGCTCTGGTTTAGTTCCACGGGCTCTGCTTTTGTTCCTCAGGCTCTGGTTTTTTTCCTCGGGCTCTGGTGTTGTTCCTCGGACTCTAGTATAATTCCACGGGCTCTGGTTTTGTTCCTTGGGGCCTCCTTTTGTTCTTCGCGATCTCGTTTTGTTCCTCGGGATCTCGTTTTCTTCCTCGGGCTCTGCTTTTCTTCCTCGAAGGCTAGTTCTGTTTCTCGGGCTCTGGTTTTATTCCTCGGGCCCTCTTTTTGTTCTTCGGGATCTGGTTTTGTTCCTCGGGATCTGGTTTTCTTCCTCGGGCTCTGGTTTCTTTCCTCGGGCTCTGGTTTTGTTCCTCGAGCTGTGGTTTTGCTCCTCTAGCTCTGGTTGTCTTCCTCGGGCTCTGCTTTTCTTCCTCGAGGGCTAGTTTTGTTCCTCGGGGTCTGGTTTTGTTCCTCGCACCCTCCTTTTGTTCTTCGGGACCTGTTTTTGTTCCTCGGGCTCTAGTTTCTTTCCTCGGGCTCTGGTTTTGTTCCTCGAGCTGTGGTTTTGCTCCTCTAGCTCTCGTTGTCTTCCTCGGGCTCTGGTTTTCTTCCTCGAGGGCTAGTTTTGTTCCTCGGGCTTCGGTTTTTTTCCTCGGGCCCTCCTTTTGTTCTTCGGGATCTGGTTTTGTTCCTCGGGCTCTGGTTTTCTTCCTCGGGCTCTGGTTTATTTCCTCGGGAGCTCGTTTTGTTCCTCGAGCTGTGGTTTTGCTCCTCTAGCTCTGGTTGTCTTCCTCGGGCTCTGGTTTTCTTCCTCGAGGGCTAGTTTTGTTCCTCGGGCTCTGGTTTTATTCCTCGGACCCTCCTTTTGTTCTTCGGGACCTGCTTTTGTTCCTTGGGCTCTGGTTTCTTTCCTCCAGCTCTGGTTTTGTTCCTCGAGCTGTGGTTTTGCTCCTCTAGCTCTCGTTGTCTTCCTCGGGCTCTGCTTTTCTTCCTCGGGCTCTGGTTTTCATCCTCGAGGGCTGCTTTTGTTGCCCGGGCTCTGGTTTTGTTCTTCCAGCTCTGCTTTAGCTCCTCGGGCTCTGGTTTGGATCCATGGGTCTCGTTTCGTTCCTCGGGCCCACCATTTGTTCCTCGGTCTCTGGTTTTGTTCCTCGGGTTCTGGTTTTCTTCCTCGGGCTCTGGTTTATTTTCTCGGGTTCTGGTTTTGTTCCTCGAGCTCTGGTTTAGTTCCATTGGCTCTGGTTTTGTTCCTCAGGCTCTGGTTTTTTTCCTCGGGCTCTGGTTTTGTTCCTCGGACTCTAGTATAATTCCACGGGCTCTGGTTTTGTTCCTTGGGGCCTCCTTTTGTTCTTCGCGATCTGGTTTTGTTCCTCGGGATCTGGTTTTGTTCCTCGGGCTCTGGTTTCTTTCTTCGGGAGCTCGTTTTGTTCCTCGAGCTGTGGTTTTGCTCCTCTAGCTCTCGTTGTCTTCCTCGGGCTCTGGTTTTCTTCCTGGGGCTCTGCTTTTCTTCCTCGAGGGCTAGTTTTGTTCCTCGGGGTCTGGTTTTATTCCTCGGACCCTCCTTTTGATCTTCGGGATCTGGTTTTGTTCCTCGGGCTCTGGTTTTCTTCCTCGGGCTCTGGTTTCCTTCCTCGGGCTCTGGTTTTGTTCCTCGAGCTGTGGTTTTGCTCCTCTAGCTCTCGTTTTCTTCCTCGGGCTCTGGTTTTCTTCCTCGAGGGCTAGTTTCGTTCCTCGGGGTCTCGTTTTATTCCTCGGACCCTCCTTTTGTTCTTCGGGACCTGCTTTTGTTCCTTGGGCTCTGGTTTCTTTCCTCAGGCTCTGGTTTTGTTCCTCGAGCTGTGGTTTTGCTCCTCTAGCTCTGGTTGTCTTCCTCGGGCTCTGGATTTCTTCCTCGGGCTCTGCTTTTCTTCCTCGAGGGCTGGTTTTGTTCCCCGGGCTCTGGTTTTGTTCTTCCAGCTCTGCTTTAGCTCCTCGGGCTCTGGTTTGGGTCCGTGGGTCTCATTTTGTTCCTCGGGCCCACCATTTCTTCCTCGGTCTCTGGTTTTGTTCCTCGGGCTCTGGTTTTCTTCCTCGGGCTCTGGTTTTGTTCCTCGAGCTGTGGTTTTGCTCCTCTAGCTCTGGTTGTCTTCCTCGGGCTCTGCTTTTCTTCCTCGAGGGCTGGTTTTGTTGCCCGGGCTCTGGTTTTGTTCTTCCAGCTCTGCTTTAGCTCCTCGGGCTCTGGTTTGGGTCCATGGGTCTCGTTTTGTTCCTCGGGCCCACCATTTCTTCCTCGGTCTCTGGTTTTGTTCCTCGGGTTCTGGTTTTCTTCCTCGGGCTCTGGTTGAATTTCTCGGGTTCTGGTTTTGTTCCTTAAGCTCTGATTTAGTTCCATTGGCTCTGGTTTTGTTCCTCAGGCTCTGGTTTTTTTCCTCGGGCTCTGGAGTTGTTCCTTGGACTCTAGTATTATTCCACGGGCTCTGGTTTTGTTCCTCGGGGCCTCCTTTTGTTCTTTGCGATCTGGTTTTGTTCCTCGGGATCTGGTTTCGTTCCTCAGGCTCTGGTCTCTTTCCTCGGGAGCTCGTTTTGTTCCTCGAGCTGTGGTTTTGCTCCTCTAGCTCTCGTTGTCTTCCTCGGGCACTGGTTTTCTTCCTCGGGCTCTGCTTTTCTTCCTCGAAGGCTAGTTCTGTTCCTCGGGCTCTGGTTTTATTCCTCGGGCCCTCCTTTTGTTCTTCGGGATCTGGTTTTGTTCCTCGGGATCTGGTTTTCTTCCTCGGGCTCTGGTTTATTTCCTCGGGCTCTGGTTTTGTTCCTCGAGCTGTGGTTTTGCTCCTCTAGCTCTGGTTGTCTTCCTCAGGCTCTGGTATTCTTCCTCGAGGGCTAGTTTTGTTCCTCGGGCTCTGGTTTTATTCCTCGGGCCCTCCTTTTGTTCTTCGGGATCTGGTTTTGTTCCTCGGGCTCTGGTTTTCTTCCTCGGGCTCTGGTTTCTTTCCTCGGGCTCTGGTTTTGTTCCTCGAGCTGTGGTTTTCCTCCTCTAGCTCTGGTTGTCTTCCTCGGAATCTGGTTTTCTTCCTCGGGCTCTGCTTTTCTTCCTCGAGGGCTAGTTTTGTTCCTCGGGGTCTCGTTTTATTCCTCGGGCCCTCCTTTTGTTCTTTGCAATCTGGTTTTGTTCCTCGGGCTCTGGTTTCGTTCCTCGGGCTCTGGTTTTGCTCCTCTAGCTCTGGTTGTCTTCCTCGAGCTGTGGTTTTGCTTCTCTAGCTCTCGTTGTCTTCCTCGGGCTCTGGTTTTCTTCCTCGAGGGCTGGTTTTGTTCCCCGAGCTCTGGTTTTGTTCTTCCAGCTCTGCTTTAGCTCCTCGGGCTCTGGTTTGGGTCCACGGGTCTCGTTTTGTTCCTCGGGCCTACGATTTGTTCCTCCGTCTCTGGTTTTGTTCCTCGGGTTCTGGTGTTCTTCCTCGGGCTCTGGTTTAATTTCTCGGGTTCTGGTTTTGTTCCTCGAGCTCTGGTTTAGTTCCATTGGCTCTGGTTTTGTTCCTCAGGCTCTGGTTTTTTTCCTCGGGCTCTGGTTTTGTTCCTTGGACTCTAGTATAATTCCACGGGCTCTGGTTTTGTTCCTTGGGGCCTCCTTTTGTTCTCCGCGATCTGGTTTTGTTCCTCGGGATCTGGTTTTGTTCCTCGGGCTCTGGTTTCTTTCCTCGGGAGCTCGTTTTGTTCCTCGAGCTGTGGTTTTGCTCCTCTAGCTCTGGTTGTCTTCCTCGGACTCTGGTTTTCTACCTCGGGCTCTGCTTTTCTTCCTCGAGGGCTAGTTTTGTTCCTCGGGGTCTGGTTTTATTCCTCGGGCCCTCCTTTTTTTCTTCGGGATCTGGTTTTGTTCCTCGGGATCTGGTTTTGTTCCTCAGGCTCTGGTTTCTTTCCTCGGGCTCTGGTTTTGTTCCTTGAGCTGTGGTTTTGCTCCTCTAGCTCTGGTTGTCTTCCTCGGGCTCTGGTATTCTTCCTCGAGGGCTAGTTTTGTTCCTCGGGTTCTCGTTTTCTTTCTCGGACCCTCCTTTTGTTCTTCGGGACCTGTTTTTGTTCCTTGGGCTCTGGTTGTCTTCCTCGGGCTCTAGTTTTCTTCCTCGCGCTCTGGTTTTCTTCCTCGAGGGCTGGTTTTGTTCCCCGGGCTCTGGTTTAGTTCCATTCGCTCTGGTTTTATTCCTCAGGCTCTGTTTTATTTCCTCGGGCTCTGGTTTTGTTCCTCGGACTCTAGTATAATTCCACGGGCTCTGGTTTTGTTCCTTGGGGCCTCCTTTTGTTCTTCGCGATCTGGTTTTGTTCCTCAGGATCTGGTTTTGTTCCTCGGGCTCTGGTTTCTTTCCTCGGGAGCTTGTTTTGTTCCTCGAGCTGTGGTTTTGCTCCTCTAGCTCTGGTTGTCTTCCTCGGGCTCTGCTTTTCTTCCTCGAGGGCTAGTTTTGTTTCTTGGGGTCTGGTTTTATTCCCCGGGCCCTCCTTTTGTTCTTCGCGATCTGGTTTCTTTCCTCGGGCTCTGGTTTTGCTCCTCTAGCTCTGGTTATCTTCCTCGGGCTCTGCTTTTCTTCCTCGGGCTCTGGTTTTCTTCCTTGAGGGCTGGTTTTGTTGCCCGGGCTCTGGTTTTGTTCTTCCAGCTCTGCTTTAGCTCCTCGGGCTCTGGTTTGGGTCCACGGGTCTCGTTTTTTTCCTCGGGCCCACCATTTCTTCCTCGGTCTCTGGTTTTGTTCCTCGGGCTCTGGTTTTCTTCCTCGGGCTCTGGTATTGTTCCTCGGCGTCTTTTTTTGTTCCTCTGCACCTGCTTTTTTTTCTCGGCCTCTGGTTTTGTTCCCCGGGCTCTGGTTTAGTTCCACGGGCTCTACTTTTGTTCGTCAGGCTCTGGTTTTCGTCCTCGGGCTCTGGTTTTGTTCCTCGGACTCTAGTATAATTCCACGGGCTCTGGTTTTGTTCCTTGGGGCCTCCTTTTGTTCTTCGCGATCTGCTTTTGCTCCTCGGGATCTGGTTTTATTCCTCGGGCTCTGGTTTCTTTCCTCCGGAGCTCGTTTTGTTCCTCGACCTGTGGTTTTGCTCCTCTAGCTCTGGTTGTCTTCCTCGGGCTCTGGTTTTCTTCCTCGGGTTCTGCTTTTCTTCCTCGAGGGCTAGTTCTTTTCCTCGGTCTCTGGTTTTATTCCTCGGGCCCTTCTTTTGTTCTTCGGGATCTGGTTTGTTCCTCGGGCTCTGGTTTTCTTCCTCGGGCTCTGGTTTCTTTCCTCGGGCTCTGGTTTTGTTCCTCGAGCAGTGGTTTTGCTCCTCTAGCTCTGGTTGTCTTCCTCGGGCTCTGGTTTTATTCCTCGAGGGCTAGTTTTGTTCCTCGGGGTCTCGTTTTATTCCTCGGACCGTCCTTTTGCTCTTCGGGACCTGTTTTTGTTCCTCGGGCTCTGGTTTCGTTCCTCGGTCTCTGGTTTCTTTCCTCGGGCTCTGGTTTTGTTCCTCGATCTGTGGTTTTGCTCCTCTAGCTCTGGTTGTCTTCCTCGGGATCTGGTTTTCTTCCTCGAGGTCTAGTTTTGTTCCTCGGGGTCTCGTGTTTTTCCTCGGGCCCTCCTTTTCTTCTTCGGGACCTGTTTTTGTTCCTCGGGCTCTGGTTTCTTTCCTCGGGCTCTGGTTTTGTTCCTCGAGCTGTGGTTTTGCTCCTCTAGCTCTGGTTGTCTTCCTCGGGCTCTGGTTGTCTTCCTCGGGCTCTGGTTTTCTTCCTCGAGGGCTGGTTTTGTTCCCCGGGCTCTGGTTTTGTTCTTCCAGCTCTGCTTTAGCTCCTCGGGCTCTGGTTTGGGTCCACGGGTCTCGTTTTGTTCCTCGGGCCCACCATTTCTTCCTCGGGCTCTGGTTTTCTTCCTCGGGCTCTGGTTTTCTTCCTCAGGCTCTGGTATTGTTCCTCGGCCTCTTTTTTTGTTCCTCTGCCCCTGCTTTTTTTTCTCGGCCTCTGGTTTTGTTCCCCGGGCTCTGGTTTAGTTCCACGGGCTCTGCTTTTGTTCCTCAGGCTCTGGTTTTCGTCCTCGGGCTCTGGTTTTGTTCCTCGGACTCTAGTATAATTCCACGGGCTCTGGTTTTGTTCCTTGGGGCCTCCTTTTGTTCTTCGCGATCTGGTTTTGCTCCTCGGGATCTGGTTTTATTCCTCGGGCTCTGGTTTCTTTCCTCGGGAGCTCGTTTTGTTCCTCGAGCTGTGGTTTTGCTCCTCTAGCTCTCGTTGTCTTCCTCGGGCTCTGGTTTTCTTCCTCGGGCTCTGCTTTTCTTCCTCGAGGGCTAGTTCTGTTCCTCGGGCTCTGGTTTCTTTCCTCGGGCTCTGGTTTTGTTCTTCGAGCTGTGGTTTTGCTCCTCTAGCTCTCGTTGTCTTCCTCGGGCTCTGCTATTATTCCTCGAGGGCTAGTTTTGTTCCTCGGGGTCTCGTTTTATTCCTCGGACCCTCTTTTTGTTCTTCGGGACCTGTTTTTGTTCCTTGGGCTCTGGTTTCTTTCCTCGGGCTCTGGTTTTGTTCCTCGAGCTGTGGTTTTGCACCTCTAGCTCTGGTTGTCTTCCTCGGGCTCTGGTTTTCTTCCTCGAGGGCTAGTTTTGTTCCTCGGGCTCTGGTTTTATTCCTCGGGCCCTCCTTTTGTTCTTCGGGCTCTGGTTTTGTTCCTCGGGCTCTGGTTTCTTTCCTCGGGCTCTGGTTTCTTTCCTCGGGCTCTGGTTTTGTTCCTCGGGCTCTGGTTTTATTCCTCGAGGGCTGGTTTTGTTCCCCGGGCTCTGGTTTTGTTCTTCCAGCTCTGCTTTAGCTCCTCGGGCTCTGGTTTGGGTCCACGGGTCTCGTTTTTTTCCTCGGGCCCACCATTTCTTCCTCGGTCTCTGGTTTTGTTCCTCGGGCTCTGGTTTTCTTCCTCGGGCTCTGGTTTCTTTCCTCGGGCTCTGGTTTTGTTCCTCGAGCTGTGGTTTTGCTCTTCTAGCTCTGGTTGTCTTCCTCGGGCTCTGGTTTTCTTCCTCGAGGGCTAGTTTTGTTCCTCGGGGTCTCGTTTTATTCCTCGGACCGTCCTTTTGCTCTTCGGGACCTGTTTTTGTTCCTCGGGCTCTGGTTTCGTTCCTCGGTCTCTGGTTTCTTTCCTCGGGCTCTGGTTTTGTTCCTCGAGCTGTGGTTTTGCTCCTCTAGCTCTGGTTGTCTTCCTCGGGATCTGGTTTTGTTCCTCGGGCTCTGGTTTTCTTCCTCGAGGGCTGGTTTTATTCCCCGGGCTCTGGTTTTGTCCTTCCAGCTCTGCTTTAGCTTCTCGGGCTCTGGTTTGGGTCCACGGGACTCGTTTTGTTCCTCGGGCCTACCATTTATTCCTCGGTCTCTCGTTTTGTTCCTCGGCTTCTGGTTTTCTTCCTTGGGCTCTGGTTTAATTTCTCGGGTTCTGGTTTTGTTCCTCGAGCTCTGGTTTAGTTCCATTGGCTCTGGTTTTGTTCCTCAGGCTCTGGTTTTTTTCCTCGGGCTCTGGTTTTGTTCCTCGGACTCTAGTATAATTCCACGGGCTCTGGTTTTGTTCCTTGGGGCCTCCTTTTGTTCTTCGCGATCTGGTTTTGTTCCTCGGGATCTGGTTTTGTTCCTCGGGCTCTGGTCTCTTTCCTCGGGAGCTCGTTTTGTTCCTCGAGCTGTGGTTTTGCTCCTCTAGCTCTCGTTGTCTTCCTCGGGCTCTGGTTTTCTTCCTCAGGCTCTGCTTTTCTTCCTCGAGGGCTAGTTTTGTTCCTCGGGCTCTGGTTTTATTCCTCAGGCCCTCCTTTTGTTCTTCGGGATCTGGTTTTGTTCCTCGGGCTCTGGTTTTCTTCCTCGGGCTCTGGTTTCTTTCCTCGGGCTCTGGTTTTGTTCCTCGATCTGTGGTTTTGCTCCTCTAGCTCTTATTGTCTTCCTCGGGCTCTGGTATTCTTCCTCGAGGGCTAGTTTTGTTCCTCGGGGTCTCGTGTTTTTCCTCGGGCCCTCCTTTTCTTCTTCGGGACCTGTTTTTGTTCCCCGGGCTCTGGTTTCTTTCCTCGGGCTCTGGTTTTGTTCCTCGAGCTGTGGTTTTGCTCCTCTAGCTCTGGTTGTCTTCCTCGGGATCTGGTTTTCTTCCTCGGGCTCTGGTTTTCTTCCTCGAGAGCTGGTTTTGTTCCCCGGGCTCTGGTTTTGTTCTTCCAGCTCTGCTTTAGCTCCTCGGGCTCTGGTTTGGGTCCACGGGTCTCGTTTTGTTCCTCGGGCCCACCATTTCTTCCTCGGGCTCTGGTTTTGTTCCTCGGGCTCTGGTTTTCTTCCTCGGGCTCTGGTATTGTTCCTCGGCCTCTTTTTTTGTTCCTCTGCCCCTGCTTTTTTTTCTCAGCCTCTGGTTTTGTTCCCCGGGCTCTGGTTTAGTTCCACGGGCTCTGCTTTTCTTCCTCAGGCTCTGGTTTTCGTCCTCGGGCTCTGGTTTTGTTCCTCGGACTCTAGTATAATTCCATGGGCTCTGGTTTTGTTCCTTGGGGCCTCCTTTTGTTCTTCGCGATCTGGTTTTGCTCCTCGGGATCTGGTTTTATTCCTCGGGCTCTGGTTTCTTTCCTCGGGAGCTCGTTTTGTTCCTCGAGCTGTGGTTTTGCTCCTCTAGCTCTCGTTGTCTTCCTCGGGCTCTGGTTTTCTTCCTCGGGCTCTGCTTTTCTTCCTCGAGGGCTAGTTCTGTTCCTCGGGCTCTGGTTTCTTTCCTCTGGCTCTGGTTTTGTTCTTCGAGCTGTGGTTTTGCTCCTCTAGCTCTGGTTGTCTTCCTCGGGCTCTGCTATTATTCCTCGAGGGCTAGTTTTGTTCCTCGGGGTCTCGTTTTATTCCTCGGACCCTCCTTTTGTTCTTCGGGACCTGTTTTTGTTCCTCGGGCTCTGGTTTCTTTCCTCGGGCTCTGGTTTTGTTCCTCGAGCTGTGGTTTTGCACCTCTAGCTCTGGTTGTCTTCCTCGGGCTCTGGTTTTCTTCCTCGAGGGCTAGTTTTGTTCCTCGGGCTCTGGTTTCATTCCTCGGGCCCTCCTTTTGTTCTTCGTGATCTGGTTTTGTTCCTCGGGCTCTGGTTTCGTTCCTCGGGCTCTGGTTTCTTTCTTCGGGCTCTGGTTGTCTTCCCCGGGCTCTGGTTTTCTTCCTCGAGGGCTGGTTTTGTTCCCCGGGCTCTGGTTTTGTTCTTCCAGCTCTGCTTTAGCTCCTCGGGCTCTGGTTTGGGTCCACGGGTCTCGTTTTTTTCCTCGGGCCCACCATTTCTTCCTCGGTCTCTGGTTTTGTTCCTCGGGCTCTGGTTTTCTTCCTCGGGCTCTGGTTTTATTCCTCGGGCCCTTCTTTTGTTCTTCGGGATCTGGTTTTGTTCCTCGGGCTCTGGTTTTCTTCCTCGGGCTCTGGTTTCTTTCCTCGGGCTCTGGTTTTGTTCCTCGAGCTGTGGTTTTGCTCCTCTAGTTCTGGTTGTCTTCCTCGGGCTCTGGTTTTCTTTCTCGAGGGCTAGTTTTGTTCCTCGGGGTCTCGTTTTATTCCTCGGACCCTCCTTTTGTTCTTCGGGACCTGTTTTTGTTCCTCGGGCTCTGGTTTCGTTCCTTGGGCTCTGGTTTCTTTCCTCGGGCTCTGGTTTTGTTTCTCGAGCTGTGGTTTTGCTCCTCTAGCTCTGGTTGTCTTCCTCGGGATCTGGTTTTCTTCCTCGGGCTCTGGTTTTCTTCCTCGAGGGCTGGTTTTATTCCCCGGGCTCTGGTTTTGTCCTTCCAGCTCTGCTTTAGCTTCTCGGGCTCTGGTTTGGGTCCACGGGACTCGTTTTGTTCCTCGGGCCTACCATTTGTTCCTCGGTCTCTGGTTTTGTTCCTCGGCTTCTGGTTTTCTTCCTCGGGCTCTGGTTTAATTTCTCGGGTTCTGGTTTTGTTCCTCGAGCTCTGGTTTAGTTCCATTGGCTCTGGTTTTGTTCCTCAGGCTCTGGTTTTTTTCCTCGGGCTCTGGTTTTGTTCCTCGGACTCTAGTATAATTCCACGGGCTCTGGTTTTGTTCCTCGGGGCCTCCTTTTGTTCTTCGCGATCTGGTTTTGTTCCTCGGGATCTGGTTTTGTTCCTCGGGCTCTGGTCTCTTTCCTCGGGAGCTTGTTTTGTTCCTCGAGCTGTGGTTTTGCTCCTCTAGCTCTCGTTGTCTTCCTCGGGCTCTGGTTTTCTTCCTCAGGCTCTGCTTTTCTTCCTCGAGGGCTAGTTTTGTTCCTCGGGGTCTGGTTTTATTCCTCGGGCCCTCCTTTTGTTCTTCGGGATCTGGTTTTGTTCCTCGGGCTCTGGTTTTCTTCCTCGGGCTCTGGTTTCTTTCCTCGGGCTCTGGTTTTGTTCCTCGAGCTGTGGTTTTGCTCCTCTAGCTCTGGTTGTCTTCCTCGGGCTCTGGTTTTCTTCCTCGGGCTCTGGTTTTCTTCCTCGAGGGCTGGTTTTGTTCCTCGGGCTCTGGTTTTGCTCTTCCAGCTCTGCTTTACCTCCTCGGGGTCTGGTTTGGGTCCACGGGTCTCGTTTTGTTCCTCGGGCCCACCATTTCTTCCTCGGGCTCTGGTTTTGTTCCTCGGGCTCTGGTTTTCTTCCTCGGGTTCTGGTATTGTTCCTCTGCCTCTTTTTTTGTTCCTCTGCCCCTGCTTTTTTTCCTCGGCCTCTGGTTTTGTTCCCCGGGCTCTGGTTTAGTTCCACGGGCTCTGCTTTTGTTCCTCAGGCTCTGGTTTTCTTCCTCAGGCTCTGGTGTTGTTCCTCGGACTCTAGTATAATTCCACGGGCTCTGGTTTTGTTCCTTGGGGCCTCCTTTTGTTCTTCGCGATCTGGTTTTGCTCCTTGGGATCTGGTTATATTCCTCGGGCTCTGGTTTCTTTCCTCGGGAGCTCGTTTTGTTCCTCGAGCTGTGTTTTTGCTCCTCTAGCTCTCGTTGTCTTCCTCGGGCTCTGGTTTTCTTCCTCGGGCTCTGCTTTTCTTCCTCGAGGGCTAGTTCTGTTCCTCGGGCTCTGGTTTTATTCCTCGGGCTCTGGTTTCTTTCCTCGGGCTCTGGTTTTGTTCCTCGAGCTGTGGTTTTGCTCCTCTAGCTCTGGTTGTCTTCCTCGGGCTCTGGTTTTCTTTCTCGAGGGCTAGTTTTGTTCCTCGGGGTCTCGTTTTATTCCTCAGACCCTCCTTTTGTTCTTCGGGACCTGTTTTTGTTCCTCGGGCTCTGGTTTCGTTCCTCGGTCTCTGGTTTCTTTCCTCGGGCTCTGGTTTTGTTTCTCGAGATGTGGTTTTGCTCCTCTAGCTCTGGTTGTCTTCCTCGGGATCTGGTTTTCTTCTTCGGGCTCTGGTTTTCTTCCTCGAGGGATGGTTTTATTCCCCGGGCTCTGGTTTTGTCCTTCCAGCTCTGCTTTAGCTTCTCGGGCTCTGGTTTGGGTCCACGGGACTCGTTTTGTTCCTCGGGCCTACCATTTGTTCCTCGGGCTCTGGTTTTGTTCCTCGGCTTCTGGTTTTCTTCCTCGGGCTCTGGTTTAATTTCTCGGGTTCTGGTTTTGTTCCTCGAGCTCTGGTTTAGTTCCATTGGCTCTGGTTTTCTTCCTCAGGCTCTGGTTTTTTTCCTTGGGCTCTGGTTTTGTTCCTCAGACTCTAGTATAATTCCACGGGCTCTGGTTTTGTTCCTCGGGGCCTCCTTTTGTTCTTCGCGATCTGGTTTTGCTCCTCGGGATCCGGTTTTATTCCTCGGGCTCTGGTTTCTTTCCTCGGGAGCTCGTTTTGTTCCTCGAGCTGTGGTTTTGCTCCTCTAGCTCTCGTTGTCTTCCTCTGTCTCTGGTTTTATTCCTCGGTTCCTTCTTTTGTTCTTCGGGATCTGGTTTTGTTCCTCGGGCTCTGGTTTTCTTCCTCGGGCTCTCGTTTCTTTCCTCGGGCTCCGGTTTTGTTCCTCGAGCTGTGGTTTTGCTCCTCTAGCTCTGGTTGTCTTCCTCGGGCTCTGGTATTCTTCCTCGAGGGCTAGTTTTGTTCCTCGGGGTCTCGTTTTATTCCTCGGACCGTCCTTTTGCTCTTCGGGACCTGTTTTTGTTCCTCGGGCTCTGGTTTCGTTCCTCGGGCTCTGGTTTCTTTCCTCGGGCTCTGGTTTTGTTCCTCGAGCTGTGGTTTTGCTCCTCTAGCTCTTATTGTCTTCCTCGGGATCTGGTTTTCTTCCTCGGGCTCTGGTTTTCTTCCTCAGGGCTGGTTTTATTCCCCGGGCTCTGGTTTTGTCCTTCCAGCTCTGCTTTAGCTTCTCGGGCTCTGGTTTGGGTCCACGGGACTCGTCTTGTTCCTCGGGCCTACCATTTGTTCCTCGGTCTCTGGTTTTGTTCCTCAGGCTCTGGTTTAATTTCTCGGGTTCTGATTTTGTTCCTCGAGCTCTGGTTTAGTTCCATTGGCTCTGGTTTTGTTCCTCAGGCTCTGTTTTTTTTCCTCGGGCTCTGGTTTTGTTCCTCGGACTCTAGTATAATTCCACGGGCTCTGGTTTTGTTCCTCGGGGCCTCCTTTTGTTCTTCGCGATCTGGTTTTGTTCCTCGGGATCTGGTTTTGTTCCTCGGGCTCTGGTCTCTTTCCTCGGGAGCTCGTTTTGTTCCTCGAGCTGTGGTTTTGCTCCTCTAGCTCTCGTTGTCTTCCTCGGGCTCTGCTTTTCTTCCTCGAGAGCTAGTTTTGTTCCTCGGGGTCTGGTTTTATTCCTCAGACCCTCCTTTTGTTCTTCGGGATCTGGTTTTGTTCCTCGGGCTCTGGTTTTCTTCCTCGGGCTCTGGTTTCTTTCCTCGGGCTCTGGTTTTGTTCCTCGATCTGTGGTTTTGCTCCTCTAGCTCTTGTTGTCTTCCTCGGGCTCTGGTATTCTTCCTCGAGGGCTAGTTTTGTTCCTCGGGGTCTCGTTTTTTTCCTCGGGCCCTCCTTTTCTTCTTCAGGACCTCTTTTTGTTCCTCGGGCTCTGGTTTCTTTCCTCGGGCTCTGGTTTTGTTCCTCGAGCTGTGGTTTTGCTCCTCTATCTCTGGTTGTCTTCCTCGGGCTCTGGTTTTCTTCCTCGGGCTCTGGTTTTCTTCCTCGAGGGCTGGTTTTGTTCCCCGGGCTCTGGTTTTGTTCTTCCAGCTCTGCTTTAGCTCCTCGGGCTCTGGTTTGGGTCCACGGGTCTCGTTTTGTTCCTCGGGCCCACCATTTCTTCCTCGGGCTCTGGTTTTGTTCCTCAGGTTCTGGTTTTCTTCCTCGGGCTCTGGTATTGTTCCTCGGCCTCTTTTTTTGTTCCTCTGCCCCTGCTTTTTTTTCTCGGCCTCTGGTTTTGTTCCCCGGGCTCTGGTTTAGTTCCACGGGCTCTGCTTTTGTTCCTCAGGCTCTGGTTTTCTTCCTCAGGCTCTGGTGTTGTTCCTCGGACTCTAGTATAATTCCACGGGCTCTGGTTTTGTTCCTTGGGGCCTCCTTTTGTTCTTCGCGATCTGGTTTTGCTCCTCGGGATCTGGTTTTATTCCTCGGGCTCTGGTTTCTTTCCTCGGGAGCTCGTTTTGTTCCTCGAGCTGTGTTTTTGCTCCTCTAGCTCTCGTTGTCTTCCTCGGGCTCTGGTTTTCTTCCTCGGGCTCTGCTTTTCTTCCTCGAGGGCTAGTTCTGTTCCTTGGGCTCTGGTTTTATTCCTCGGGCCCTTCTTTTGTTCTTCGGGATCTGGTTCTGTTCCTCGGGCTCTGGTTTTCTTCCTCGGGCTCTGGTTTCTTTCCTCGGGCTCTGGTTTTGTTCCTCGAGCTGTGGTTTTGCTCCTCTAGCTCTGGTTGTCTTCCTCGGGCTCTGGTTTTCTTCCTCGAGGGCTAGTTTTGTTCCTCGGGGTCTCGTTTTATTCCTCGAACCCTCCTTTTGTTCTTCGGGACCTGTTTTTGTTCCTCGGGCTCTGGTTTCGTTCCTCGGGCTCTGGTTTTTTTCCTCGGGCTCTGGTTTTGTTCCTCGGGCTCTGGTTTCTTTCCTCGGTAGCTCCTTTTGTTCCTCGAGCTGTGGTTTTGCTCCTCTAGCTCTCGTTGTCTTCCTCAGGATCTTGTTTCCTTCCTCGGGCTCTGGTTTTCTTCCTCGAGGGCTGGTTTTGTTGCCTGGGCTCTGGTTTTGTTCCTCAGGGCTCTGGTTTTGTTCTTCGCGATCTGATTTTGTTCCTCGGGCTCTGGTTTCTTTCGTGGGGCGCCTGTTTTGTTCCTCGAGCTGTGGTTTTGCTCCTCTAGCTCTGGTTGTCTTCCTCAGGCTCTGGTTTTCTTCCTCGGGCTCTGGTTTTCTTCCTCGAGGGCTGGTTTTTTTCCCCGGGCTCTGGTTTTGTCCTTCCAGCTCTGCTTTAGCTTCTCGGGCTCTGGTTTGGGTCCACGGGACTCGTTTTGTTCCTCGGGCCCACCATTTGTTCCTCCGTCTATGGTTTTGTTCCTCAGGTTCTGGTGTTCTTCCTCGGGCTCTGGTTTAATTTCTCGGGTTCTGGTTTTGTTCCTCGAGCTCTGTTTTAGTTCCATTGGCTCTGGTTTTGTTCCTCAGGCTCTGGTTTTTTTCCTCGGGCTCTGGTTTTCTTCCTCGGACTCTAGTATAATTCCACGGGCTCTGGTTTTGTTCCTCGGGGCCTCCTTTTGTTCTTCGCGATCTCGTTTTGTTCCTCGGGATCTGGTTTTATTCCTCGGGCCCTCCTTTTGTTCTTCGGGATCTCGTTTTGTTCCTCGGGATCTGGTTTTCTTCCTCGGGCTCTGGTTTCTTTCCTCGGGCTCTGGTTTTGTTCCTCGAGCTGTGCTTTTGCTCCTCTAGCTCTGGTTGTCTTCCTCGGGCTCTGGTTTTCTTCCTCGATGGCTGGTTTTGTTCCCCGGGCTCTGGTTTTGTTCTTCCAGCTCTGCTTTAGCTCCTCAGGCTCTGGTTTGGGTCCACGGGTCTCGTTTTGTTCCTCAGGCCCACCATTTGTTCCTCGGTCTCTGGTTTTGTTCCTCAGGTTCTGGTTTTCTTCCTCGGGCGCTGGTTTAATTTCTCGGGTTCTGGTTTTGTTCCTCGAGCTCTGGTTTAGTTCCATTGGCTCTGGTTTTGTTCCTCAGGCTCTGGTTTTTTTCCTCGGGCTCTGGTTTTGTTCCTCAGACTCTAGTATAATTCCACGGGCTCTGGTTTTGTTCCTTGGGGCCTCTTTTTGTTCTTCGCGATCTGGTTTTGTTCCTCGGGATCTGGTTTTTTTCCTTTGGCTCTGGTTTCTTTCCTCGGGAGCTCGTTTTGTTCCTCGAGCTGTGGTTTTGCTCCTCTAGCTCTCGTTGTCTTCCTCGGGCTCTGGTTTTCTTCCTCGGGCTCTGCTTTTCTTCCTCGAGGGCTAGTTTTGTTTCTTAGGGTCTGGTTTTATTCCTCGGGCTCTGGTTTCTTTCCTCGGGCTCTGGTTTTGTTCCTCGAGCTGTGGTTTTGCTCCTCTAGCTCTTGTTGTCTTCCTCGGGCTCTGCTTTTCTTCCTCGAGGGCTAGTTTTGTTCCTCGGGGTCTCGTTTTATTCCTGGGACCTTCCTTTTGTTCTTCGGGACCTGTTTTTGTTTCTCGGGCTCTGGTTTCTTTCCTCGAGCTCTGGTTTTGTTCCTCGAGCTGTGGTTTTGCTCCTCTAGCTCTGGTTGTCTTCCTCGGGCTCTGGTTTTCTTCCTCGAGGGCTAGTTTTGTTCCTCGGGCTCTGGTTTTATTCCTCGGGCCCTCCTTTGGTTCTGCGGGATCTGGTTTTATTCCTCGGGCTCTGGTTTCGTTCCTCGGGCTCTGGTTTTTTTCCTCGGGCTCTGGTTTTGTTCCTCGAGCTGTGGTTTTGCTCCTCTAGCTCTGGTTGTCTTCCTCGGGGTCTGGTTTTCTTCCTCGGGCTCTGGTTTTCTTCCTCGACGGCTGGTTTTGTTCCCCGGGCTCTGGTTTTGTTCTTCCAGCTCTCCTTTAGCTCCTCGGGCTCTGGTTTGGGTCCACGGGACGCGTTTTGTTCCTCGGGCCCACCATTTCTTCCTCGGTCTCTGGTTTTGTTCCTCGGGTTCTGGTTTTCTTCCTCGGGCTCTGTTTTAGTTCCATTGGCTCTGGTTTTGTTCCTCAGGCTCTGGTTTTTTTCCTCGGGCTCTGGTTTTCTTCCTCGGACTCTAGTATAATTCCACGGGCTCTGGTTTTGTTCCTCGGGGCCTCCTTTTGTTCTTCGCGATCTCGTTTTGTTCCTCGGGATCTGGTTTTGTTCCTCGGGGTCTCTTTTTGTTCCTCGGGCCCTCCTTTGGTTCTTCGGGATCTGGTTTTCTTCCTCGGGCTCTGGTTTCTTTCCTCGGGCTCTGGTTTTGTTCCTCGAGCTGTGGTTTTTCTCCTCTAGCTCTCGTTGTCTTCCTCGGGATCTGGTTTCCTTCCTCGGGCTCTGGTTTTCTTCCTCGAGGGCTGGTTTTGTTGCCTGGGCTCTGGTTTTGTTCCTCAGGGCTCTGGTTTTGTTCTTCGCGATCTGATTTTGTTCCTCGGGCTCTGGTTTCGATCCTCGGGCTCTGGTTTCTTTCGTTGGGCGCCTGTTTTGTTCCTCGAGCTGTGGTTTTGCTCCTCTAGCTCTGGTTGTCTTCCTCGGGGTCTGGTTTTCTTCCTCGGGCTCTGGTTTTCTTCCTCGAGGGCTGGTTTTGTTCCCCGGGCTCTGGTTTTGTTCTTCCAGCTCTGCTTTAGCTTCTCGGGCTCTGGTTTGGGTCCACGGGACTCGTTTTGTTCCTCGGGCCCACCATTTCTTCCTCCGTCTATGGTTTTGTTCCTCAGGTTCTGGTGTTCTTCCTTGGGCTCTGGTTTAATTTCTCGGGTTCTGGTTTTGTTCCTCGAGCTCTGTTTTAGTTCCATTGGCTCTGGTTTTGTTCCTCAGGCTCTGGTTTTTTTCCTCGGGCTCTGGTTTTGTTCCTTGGACTCTAGTATAATTCCACGGGCTCTGGTTTTGTTCCTTGGGGCCTCCTTTTGTTCTTCGCGATCTGGTTTTGTTCCTCGGGCTCTGGTTTTATTCCTCGGGCCCTCCTTTTGTTCTTCGGGATCTGGTTTTGTTCCTCGGGATCTGGTTTTCTTCCTCGGGCTCTGGTTTCTTTCCTCGGGCTCTGGTTTTGTTCCTCGAGCTGTGGTTTTGCTCTTCTAGCTCTGGTTGTCTTCCTCGGGCTCTGGTTTTCTTCCTCGAGGGCTAGTTTTGTTCCTCGGGGTCTGGTTTTGTTCCTCGCACCCTCCTTTTGTTCTTCGGGACCTGTTTTTGTTCCTCGGGCTCTGCTTTCTTTCCTCGGGCTCTGGTTTTGTTCCTCGAGCTGTGGTTTTACTCCTCTAGCTCTGGTTGTCTTCCTCGGGCTCTGGTTTTCTTCCTCGAGGGCTGGTTTTGTTCCCCAGGCTCTGGTTTTGTTCTTCCAGCTCTGCTTTAGCTCCTCGGGCTCTGGTTTGGGTCCACGGGTCTCGTTTTGTTCCTCAGGCCCACCATTTGTTCCTCGGTCTCTGGTTTTGTTCCTCAGGTTCTGGTTTTCTTCCTCGGGCTCTGGTTTAATTTCTCGGGTTCTGGTTTTGTTCCTCGAGCTCTGGTTTAGTTCCATTGGCTCTGGTTTTGTTCCTCAGGCTCTGGTTTTTTTCCTCGGGCTCTGGTTTTGTTCCTCGGACTCTAGTATAATTCCACGGGCTCTGGTTTTGTTCCTTGGGGCCTCCTTTTGTTCTTCGCGATCTGGTTTTGTTCCTCGGGATCTGGTTTTGTTCCTTGGGCTCTGGTTTCTTTCCTCGGGAGCTCGTTTTGTTCCTCGAGCTGTGGTTTTGCTCCTCTAGCTCTCGTTGTCTTCCTCGGGCTCTGGTTTACTTCCTCGGGCTCTGCTTTTCTTCCTCGAGGGCTCGTTTTGTTCCTCGGGCTCTGGTTTTATTCCTCGGGCCCTCCTTTTGTTCTTCGGGATCTGGTTTTGTTCCTCGGGCTCTGGTTTTCTTCCTTGGGCTCTGGTTTCTTTCCTCGGGCTCTGGTTTTGTTCCTCGAGCTGTGGTTTTGCTCCTCTAGCTCTGGTTATCTTCCTCGGGCTCTGGTTTTCTTCCTCGGGCTCTGGTTTTCTTCCTCGAGGGCTGGTTTTGTTGCCTGGGCTCTGGTTTTGTTCCTCGGGGCCTCCTTTTGTTCTTCCGGATCTGGTTTTGCTCCTCGGGATCTCGTTTCGTTCCTCGGGCTCTGGTTTCTTTCGTTGGGCGCTGGTTTTGTTCCTCGAGCTGTGGTTTTGCTCCTCTAGCTCTCGTTGTCTTCCTCGGGCTCTGTTTTTCTTCCTCGGGCTCTGTTTTTCTTCCTCGAGGTCTGGTTTTGTTGCCCGGGCTCTGGTTTTGTTCTTCCAGCTCTGCTTTAGCTCCTCGGTCTCTGGTTTGGGTCCACGGGACTCGTTTTGTTCCTCGGGCCCACCATTTGTTCCTCCGTCTCTGGTTTTGTTCCTCGTCTTCTGGTGTTCTTCCTCGGTCTCTGGTTTAATTTCTCGGGTTCTGGTTTTGTTCCTCGAGCTCTGTTTTAGTTCCATTAGCTCTGGTTTTGTTCCTCAGGCTCTGTTTTTTTTCCTCGGGCTCTGGTGTTGTTCCTCAGAATCTAGTATAATTCCACGGGCTCTGGTTTTGTTCCTCGGGGCCTCCTTTTGTTCTTCGCGATCTGGTTTTGTTCCTCGGGATCTGGTTTTGTTCCTCGGGCTCTGTTTTCTTTCCTCGGGAGCTCGTTTTGTTCCTCGAGCTGTGGTTTTGCTCCTCTAGCTCTCGTTGTCTTCCTCGGGCTCTGGTTTTCTTCCTCGGGCTCTGGTTTTCTTCCCCGAGGGCTGGTTTTGTTCCCCGGGCTCTGGTTTTGTTCTTCCAGCTCTGCTTTAGCTCCTCGGACTCTGGTTTGGGTCCACGGGTCTCGTTTTGTTCCTCGGGCCCACCATTTCTTCCTCGGTCTCTGGTTTTGTTCCTCGGGTTCTGGTTTTCTTCCTCGGGCTCTGGTTTAATTTCTCGGGTTCTGGTTTTGTTCCTCGAGCTCTGTTTTAGTTCCATTGGCTCTGGTTTTGTTCCTCAGGCTCTGGTTTTTTTCCTCGGGCTCTGGTTTTCTTCCTCGGACTCTAGTATAATTCCACGGGCTCTGGTTTTGTTCCTCGAGCCTCCTTTTGTTCTTCGCGATCTCGTTTTGTTCCTCGGGATCTGGTTTTGTTCCTCGGGCTCTAGTTTCTTTCCTCGGGCTCTGGTTTTGTTCCTCGAGCTGTGGTTTTGCTCCTCTAGCTCTGGTTGTCTTCCTCGGGCTCTGCTTTTCTTCCTCGAGGGCTAGTTTTGTTCCTCGGGGTCTCGTTTTATTCCTCGGACCCTCCTTTTGTTCTTCGGGACCTGTTTTTGTTTCTCGGGCTCTGGTTTCTTTCCTCGGGCTCTGGTTTTCTTCCTCGGACTCTAGTATAATTCCACGGGCTCTGGTTTTGTTCCTCGGGGCCTCCTTTTGTTCTTCGCGATCTGGTTTTGTTCCTCGGGATCTGGTTTTATTCCTCGGGCCCTCCTTTTGTTCTTCGGGATCTGGTTTTGTTCCTCGGGATCTGGTTTTCTTCCTCGGGCTCTGGTTTCTTTCCTCGGGCTCTGGTTTTGTTCCTCGAGCTGTGGTTTTACTCCTCTAGCTCTGGTTGTCTTCCTCGGGCTCTGGTTTTCTTCCTCGATGGCTAGTTTTGTTCCCCGGGCTCTGGTTTTGTTCTTCCAGCTCTGCTTTAGCTCCTCGGGCTCTGGTTTGGGTCCACGGGTCTCGTTTTGTTCCTCAGGCCCACCATTTGTTCCTCGGTCTCTGATTTTGTTCCTCAGGTTCTGGTTTTCTTCCTCGGGCTCTGGTTTAATTTCTCGGGTTCTGGTTTTGTTCCTCGAGCTCTGGTTTAGTTCCATTGGCTCTGGTTTTGTTCCTCAGGCTCTGGTTTTTTTCCTCGGGCTCTGGTTTTGTTCCTCAGACTCTAGTATAATTCCACGGGCTCTGGTTTTGTTCCTTGGGGCCTCCTTTTGTTCTTCGCGATCTGGTTTTGTTCCTCGGGATCTGGTTTTGTTCCTTGGGCTCTGGTTTCTTTCCTCGGGAGCTCGTTTTGTTCCTCGAGCTGTGGTTTTGCTCCTCTAGCTCTCGTTGTCTTCCTCGGGCTCTGGTTTTCTTCCTCGGGCTCTGCTTTTCTTCCTCGAGGGCTAGTTTTGTTCCTCGGGCTCTGGTTTTATTCCTCGGGCCCTCCTTTTGTTCTTCGGGATCTGGTTTTGTTCCTCGGGCTCTGGTTTTCTTCCTCGGGCTCTGGTTTCTTTCCTCGGGCTCTGGTTTTGTTCCTCGATCTGTGGTTTTGCTCCTCTAGCTCTTGTTGTCTTCCTCGGGCTCTGGTTTTCTTCCTCGAGGGCTAGTTTTGTTCCTCGGGGTCTCGTTTTTTCCCTCGGGCCCTCCTTTTCTTCTTCAGGACCTCTTTTTGTTCCTCGGGCTCTGGTTTCTTTCCTCGGGCTCTGGTTTTGTTCCTCGAGCTGTGGTTTTGCTCCTCTATCTCTGGTTGTCTTCCTCGGGCTCTGGTTTTCTTCCTCGACGGCTGGTTTTGTTCCCCGGGCTCTGGTTTTGTTCTTCCAGCTCTGCTTTAGCTCCTCGGGCTCTGGTTTGGGTCCACGGGTCTCGTTTTGTTCCTCGGGCCCACCATTTCTTCCTCGGGCTCTGGTTTTGTTCCTCGGGCTCTGGTTTCTTTCCTCGGGCTCTGGTTTTGTTCCTCGAGCTGTGGTTTTGCTCCTCTAGCTCTGGTTGTCTTCCTCGGGCTCTGCTATTATTCCTCGAGGGCTAGTTTTGTTCCTCGGGGTCTCGTTTTATTCCTCGGACCCTATTTTTGTTCTTCAGGGCCTGTTTTTGTTCCTCGGGCTCTGGTTTCGTTCCTCGGGCTCTGGTTTTGTTCCTCGAGCTGTGGTTTTGCACCTAGTCTGTCTTCTGCTCTGGTTGTCTTCCTCGGGCTCTGGTTTTCTTCCTCGAGGGCTAGTTTTGTTCCTCGGGCTCTGGTTTTCTTCCTCGGTCTCTAGTATAATTCCACAGACTCTGGTTTTGTTCCTCGGGGCCTCCTTTTGTTCTTCGCGATCTGATTTCGTTCCTCGGGCTGTGGTTTTGCTCCTCTAGCTCTCGTTGTCTTCCTCGGGCTCTGGTTTTGTTCCTCGGGCTCTGGTTTTCTTCCTCGAGGGCTGGTTTTGTTCCCCGGGCTCTGGTTTTGTTCTTCCAGCTCTGCTTTAGCTCCTCGAGCTCTGGTTTGGGTCCACGGGTCTCGTTTTGTTCCTCAGGCCCACCATTTGTTCCTCGGTCTCTGGTTTTGTTACTCGGGTTCTGGTTTTCTTCCTCGGGCTCTGGTTTAATTTCTCGGGTTCTGGTTTTGTTCCTCGAGCTCTGTTTTAGTTCCATTGGCTCTGGTTTTGTTCCTCAGGCTCTGGTTTTTTTCCTCGGGCTCTGGTTTTCTTCCTCGGACTCTAGTATAATTCCACGGGCTCTGGTTTTGTTCCTCGGGGCCTCCTTTTGTTCTTCGCGATCTCGTTTTGTTCCTCGGGATCTGGTTTTGTTCCTCGGGCTCTGGTTTCTTTCCTCGGGCTCTGGTTTTGTTCCTCGAGCTGTGGTTTTGCTCCTCTAGCTCTGGTTGTCTTCCTCGGGCTCTGCTTTTCTTCCTCGAGGGCTAGTTTTGTTCCTCGGGGTCTCGTTTTATTCCTCGGACCCTCCTTTTGTTCTTCGGGACCTGTTTTTGTTTCTCGGGCTCTGGTTTCTTTCCTCGACCTCTGGTTTTGTTCCTCGAGCTGTGGTTTTGCTCCTCTAGCTCTGGTTGTCTTCCTCGGGCTCTGGTTTTCTTCCTCGAGGGCTAGTTTTGTTCCTCGGGCTCTGGTTTTATTCCTCGGGCCCTCCTTTGGTTCTGCGGGATCTGGTTTTATTCCTCGGGCTCTGGTTTCGTTCCTCGGGCTCTGGTTTTTTTCCTCGGGCTCTGGTTTTGTTCCTCGAGCTGTGGTTTTGCTCCTCTAGCTCTGGTTGTCTTCCTCGGGGTCTGGTTTTCTTCCTCGGGCTCTGGTTTTCTTCCTCGACGGCTGGTTTTGTTCCCCGGGCTCTGGTTTTGTTCTTCCAGCTCTCCTTTAGCTCCTCGGGCTCTGGTTTGGGTCCACGGGACGCGTTTTGTTCCTCGGGCCCACCATTTCTTCCTCGGTCTCTGGTTTTGTTCCTCGGGTTCTGGTTTTCTTCCTCGGGCTCTGTTTTAGTTCCATTGGCTCTGGTTTTGTTCCTCAGGCTCTGGTTTTTTTCCTCGGGCTCTGGTTTTCTTCCTCGGACTCTAGTATAATTCCACGGGCTCTGGTTTTGTTCCTCGGGGCCTCCTTTTGTTCTTCGCGATCTGGCTTTGTTCCTCGGGATCTGGTTTTGTTCCTCGGGGTCTCTTTTTGTTCCTCGGACCCTCCTTTTGTTCTTCAGGACCTGTTTTTGTTCCTCGGGCTCTGGTTTCTTTCCTCGGGCTCTGGTTTTGTTCCTCGAGCTGTGGTTTTGCTCCTCTAGCTCTGGTTGTCTTCCTCGGGATCTGGTTTCCTTCCTCGGGCTCTGGTTTTCTTCCTCGAGGGCTGGTTTTGTTGCCTGGGCTCTGGTTTTGTTCCTCAGGGCCTCCTTTTGTTCTTCGCGATCTGATTTTGTTCCTCGGGCTCTGGTTTCGATCCTCGGGCTCTGGTTTCTTTCGTTGGGCGCTGGTTTTGTTCCTCGAGCTGTGGTTTTACTCCTCTAGCTCTGGTTGTCTTCCTCGGGCTCTGGTTTTCTTCCTCGGGCTCTGGTTTTCTTCCTCGAGGGCTGGTTTTGTTCCCCGGGCTCTGGTTTTGTCCTTCCAGCTCTGCTTTAGCTTCTCGGGCTCTGGTTTGGGTCCACGGGACTCGTTTTGTTCCTCGGGCCCACCATTTCTTCCTCCGTCTATGGTTTTGTTCCTCAGGTTCTGGTGTTCTTCCTTGGGCTCTGGTTTAATTTCTCGGGTTCTGGTTTTGTTCCTCGAGCTCTGTTTTAGTTCCATTGGCTCTGGTTTTGTTCCTCAGGCTCTGGTTTTTTTCCTCGGGCTCTGGTTTTGTTCCTTGGACTCTAGTATAATTCCACGGGCTCTGGTTTTGTTCCTTGGGGCCTCCTTTTGTTCTTCGCGATCTGGTTTTGTTCCTCGGGATCTGGTTTTGTTCCTCGGACTCTGGTTTTATTCCTCGGGCCCTCCTTTTGTTCTTCGGGATCTGGTTTTGTTCCTCGGGATCTGGTTTTCTTCCTCGGGCTCTGGTTTCTTTCCTCGGGCTCTGGTTTTATTCCTCGAGCTGTGGTTTTACTCCTCTGGCTCTGGTTGTCTTCCTCGGGCTCTGGTATTCTTCCTCGAGGTCTCATTTTTTTCCTCTGGCCCTCCTTTTCTTCTTCGGGACCTGTTTTTGTTCCTCGGGCTCTGGTTTCTTTCCTCGGGCTCTGGTTTTGTTCCTCGAGCTGTGGTTTTACTCCTCTAGCTCTGGTTGTCTTCCTCGGGCTCTGGTTTTCTTCCTCGATGGCTGGTTTTGTTCCCCGGGCTGTGGTTTTGTTCTTCCAGCTCTGCTTTAGCTCCTCGGGCTCTGGTTTGGGTCCACGGGTCTCGTTTTGTTCCTCAGGCCCACCATTTGTTCCTCGGTCTCTGGTTTTGTTCCTCGGGCTGTGGTTTTCTTCCTCGGGCTCTGGTTTAATTTCTCGGGTTCTGGTTTTGTTCCTCGAGCTCTGGTTTAGTTCCATTGGCTCTGGTTTTGTTCCTCAGGCTCTGGTTTTTTTCCTCGGGCTCTGGTTTTGTTCCTCAGACTCTAGTATAATTCCACGGGCTCTGGTTTTGTTCCTCGGGGCCTCCTTTTGTTCTTCGCGATCTGGTTTTGTTCCTCGGGATCTGGTTTTGTTCCTCGGGCTCTGGTTTCTTTCCTCGGGAGCTCGTTTTGTTCCTCGAGCTGTGGTTTTGCTCCTCTAGCTCTCGTTGTCTTCCTCGGGCTCTGCTTTTCTTCCTCGGGCTCTGGTTTTCTTCCCGGAGGGCTGGTTTTGTTCCCCGGGCTCTGGTTTTGTTCTTCCAGCTCTGCTTTAGCTCCTCGGACTCTGGTTTGGGTCCACGGGTCTCGTTTTGTTCCTCGGGCCCACCATTTCTTCCTCGGTCTCTGGTTTTGTTCCTCGGCTTCTGGTTTTCTTCCTCGGGCTCTGGTTTAATTTCTCGGGTTCTGGTTTTGTTCCTCGAGCTCTGGTTTAGTTCCATTGGCTCTGGTTTTGTTCCTCAGGCTCTGGTTTTTTTCCTCGGGCTCTGGTTTTCTTCCTCGGACTCTAGTATAATTCCACGGGCTCTGGTTTTGTTCCTCGGGGCCTCCTTTTGTTCTTCGCGATCTCGTTTTGTTCCTCGGGATCTGGTTTTGTTCCTCGGGCTCTGGTTTCTTTCTTCGGGAGCTCGTTTTGTTCCTTGAGCTGTGGTTTTGCTCCTCTAGCTCTGGTTTTCTTCCTCGGGATCTGGTTTTCTTCCTCGGGCTCTGCTTTTCTTCCTCGAGGGCTACTTCTGTTCCTCGGGCTCTGGTTTTATTCCTCGGGCCCTCCTTTTGTTCTTCGCGATCTGGTTTTGTTCCTCGGGACCTGGTTTTCTTCCTCGGGCTCTGGTTTCTTTCCTCGGGCTCTGGTTTTGTTCCTCGAGCTGTGGTTTTGCTCCTCTAGCTCTCATTGTCTTCCTCGGGCTCTGGTATTCTTCCTCGAGGGCTAGTTTTGTTCCTCGGGGTCCCGTTTTATTCCTCGGACCCTCCTTTTGTTCTTCGGGACCTGTTTTTGTTCCTCAGGCTCTGGTTTCTTTCCTCGGGAGCTCGTTTTGTTCCTCGAGCTGTGGTTTTTCTCCTCTAGCTCTCGTTGTCTTCCTCAGGCTCTCGTTGTCTTCCTCGGGCTCTGGTTTCTTTCCTCAGGCACTGGTTTTGTTCCTCGGGCTCTGGTTTCTTTCCTCGGGAGCTCGTTTTGTTCCTCGAGCTGTGGTTTTGCTCCTTTAGCTCTGGTTGTCTTCCTCGGTCTCTGGTTTTCTTTCTCGAGGGCTATTTTTGTTCCTCAGTCTCTGGTTTTGTTCCTCGGGCTCTAGTTTTCTTCCTCTAGCTCCACATTTGTTCCTCGGCCTCTGCTTTTGTTCCTCTGCCTGTGTTTTTTTTTCTCGGGCTCTGGTTTTCTTCCTCGGGCTCTGGGTTAGTTCCACGGGCTCTGGTTCTGTTCCTTGGGCTCTTGTTTAGTTCCATGGGCTCTGGTTTTTTTCCTCCAGCTCTGGTTTTTCTACTCGGGCTCTGGTTTTGTTCCATGGGCTCTGGTTTTATTCCTCAGGCTCTTGTTTTGTTCCTCGAGCTGTGGCTTTGCTCCTCTACCTCTGGTTTTGTTCCTCGAGATCTGGTTTCCTTCTTTGGTATCTGGTTTCGTTCCTCGGGCTCTGGATTCTTTCCTCGGGCACTGGTTCTGTTCCTCGAGCTGTGGTTTTGCTCCTCTAGCTCTCGTTGTCTTCCTCGGGCTCTGGTTTTCCTCCTCGGGCTCTGGTTTTCTTCCTCAAGGGCTAGTTTTGTTCTTTGGGCTCTGGTTTTATTCCTCGGGCACTCCTTTTGTTCTTCCGGATCTGGTTTTGTTCTTTGGGCTCTGGTTTCCTTCCTCGGGCTGTGGTTTCTTTCCTCGGCCTCTGGTCTTGTTCCTCGAGCTGTGGTTTTGCTCCTCTAGCTCTCGTTGTCTTCCTTGGTCTCTGGTTTTCTTTCTCGAGGGCTAGTTTTGTTCCTCAGTCTCTGGTTTTGTTCCTCGGGCTCTAGTTTTCTTCCTCTAGCTCTGGTTTTGTTTCTCGGCCTCTGCTTTTGTTCCTCTCCCTGTGTTTTTATTTCTCGGGCTCTGGTTTTCTTCCTCGGGCTCTGGGTTAGTTCCACGGGCTCTGGTTCTGTTCCTCGGGCTCTGGTTTAGTTCCATGGGCTCTGATTTTGTTCCTCCAGCTCTGGTTTTTCTACTCGGGCTCTGGTATTGTTCCTCGGCCTCTTTTTTTGTTCCTCTGCCCCTGCTTTTTTTTCTCGGCCTCTGTTTTTTTTCCCCGGGCTCTGGTTTAGTTCCACGGGCTCTGCTTTTGTTCCTCAGGCTCCGGTTTTTTTCCTCGGGCTCTGGTTTTGTTCCTCGGACTCTACTATAATTCCACGGGCTCTGGTTTTGTTCCTTGGGGCCTGCATTTGTTCTTCGCGATCTGGTTTTGTCCTCGGGATCTGGTTTTGTTCCTCGGGCTCTGGTTTCTTTCCTCGGGAGCTCGTTTTGTTGTTCGAGCTGTGGTTTTGCTCCTCTAGCTCTCGTTGTCTTCCTCGGGCTCTGGTTTTGTTCCTCGGGCTCTGCTTTTCTTCCTCGAGGGATAGTTCTGTTCCTTGGGCTCTGGTTTTATTCCTCGGGCCCTCCTTTTGTTCTTCGGGATCTGGTTTTGTTCCTCGGGCTCTGGTTTTCTTCCTCGGGCTCTGGTTTCTTTCCTCGGGCTCTGGTTTTGTTCCTCGAGCTGTGGTTTTGCTCCTCTAGCACTGGTTGTCTTCCTCGGGCTCTGGTTTTCTTCCTCGGGCTCTGGTTTTCTTCCTCGAGGGCTGGTTTTGTTCCCCGGGCTCTGGTTTTGTTCTTCCAGCTCTGCTTTAGCTCCTCGGGCTCTGGTTTGGGTCCACGGGTCTCGTTTTGTTCCTCAGGCCCACCATTTGTTCCTCCGTTACTGGTTTTGTTCCTCGGGTTCTGGTTTTCTTCCTTGGGCTCTGGTTTAATTTCTCGGGTTCTGGTTTTGTTCCTCGAGCTCTGTTTTAGTTCCATTGGCTCTGGTTTTCTGCCTCAGGCTCTGTTTTTTTTCCTCGGGCTCTGGTTTTGTTCCTCGGACTCTAGTATAATTCCACAGGCTCTGGTTTTGTTCCTCGGGGCCTCCTTTTGTTCTTCGCGATCTGGTTTTGTTCCTCAGGATCTGGTTTTATTCCTCGGGCTCTGGTTTCTTTATTTGGGCTCTGGTTTTGTTCCTCGAGCTGTGGTTTTGCTCCTCTAGCTCTGGTTGTCTTCTTCGGGCTCTGGTATTCTTCCTCGAGGGCTAGTTTTGTTCCTCGGGGTCTCGTTTTATTCCTCGGACCCTCCTTTTGTTCTTCAGGACCTGTTTTTGTTCCTCGGGCTCTGGTTTCTTTCCTCGGGCTCTGGGTTTGTTCCTCGAGCTGTGGTTTTGCTCCTCTAGCTCTGGTGGTCTTCTTCGGGCTCTGGTTTTCTTCCTCGGGCTCTGGTTTTCTTCCTCGAGGGCTGGTTTTGTTGCCTGGGCTCTGGTTTTGTTCCTCGGGGCCTCCTTTTGTTCTTCGCGATCTGATTTTGTTCCTCGGGCTCTGCTTTCGTTCCTCGGGCTCTGGTTTCTTTCGTTGGGCGCTGGTTTTGTTCCTCGAGCTGTGGTTTTGCTCCTCTAGCTCTGGTTGTCTTCCTCGGGCTCTGGTTTTCTTCCTCGGGCTCTGGTTTTCTTCCTCGAGGGCTGGTTTTGTTCCCCGGGCTCTGGTTTTGTCCTTCCAGCTCTGCTTTAGCTTCTCGGGCTCTGGTTTGGGTCCACGGGACTCGTTTTGTTCCTCGGGCCCACCATTTGTTCCTCCGTCTATGGTTTTGTTCCTCGGCTTCTGGTGTTCTTCCTCGGGCTCTGGTTTAATTTCTCGGGTTCTGGTTTTGTTCCTCGAGCTCTGTTTTAGTTCCATTGGCTCTGGTTTTGTTCCTCAGGCTCTGGTTTTTTTCCTCGGGCTCTGGTTTTGTTCCTCGGACTCTAGTATAATTCCACGGGCTCTGGTTTTGTTCCTCGGGGCCTCCTTTTGTTCTTCGCGATCTGGTTTTGTTCCTTGGGCTCTGGTTTCTTTCCTCGGGCTCTGGTTGTGTTCCTCGAGCTGTGGTTTTGCTCCTCTAGCTCTGGTTGTATTCCTCGGGCTCTGGTTTTCTTCCTCGACGGCTGGTTTTGTTCCCCGGGCTCTGGTTTTGTTCTTCCAGCTCTGCTTTAGCTCCTCGGGCTCTGGTTTGGGTCCACAGGTCTCGTTTTGTTCCTCGGGCCCACCATTTCTTCCTCGGTCTCTGGTTTTGTTCCTCGGGCTCTGGTTTTCTTCCTCGGGCTCTGATATTGTTCCTCGGCCTCTTTTTTTATTCCTCTGCCCCTGCTTTTTTTTCTCAGCCTCTGGTTTTTTTCCCCGGGCTCTGGTTTATTTCCACGGGTTCTGCTTTTGTTCCTCAGGCTCTGGTTTTTTTCCTCGGGCTCTGGTTTTGTTCCTCGGACTCTAGTATAATTCCACGGGCTCTGCTTTTGTTCCTTGGGGCCTCCTTTTGTTCTTCGTGATCTGGTTTTGCTCCTCGGGCTCTGGTTTTGTTCCTCGGGCTCTGGTTTTCTTCCTCGAGGGCTAGTTTTGTTCCTCGGGCTCTGGTTTTGTTCTTCCAGCTCTGCTTTAGCTCCTCAGGCTCTGGTTTTCTTCCAAGGGTCTCGTTTTGTTCCTCGACCTCCGTTTGTTCCTCAGTCTCTGGTTTTGTTCCTCGGGGTCTAGTTTTCTTCCTCTAGCTCTGGTTTTGTTTCTCGGCCTCTGCTTTTGTTCCTCTGCCTGTGTTTTTTTTTCTCGGGCTCTGGTTTTCTTCCTCGGGCTCTGGGTTAGTTCCACGGGCTCTGGTTCTGTTCCTCGGGCTCTGGTTTAGTTCCATGGGCTCTGGTTTTGTTCCTCCAGCTCTGGTTTTTCTACTCGGGCTCTGGTTTTGTTCCATGGGCTCTGGTTTTATTCCTCAGGCTCTTGTTTTGTTCCTCGAGCTGTGGCTTTGCTCCTCTACCTCTGGTTTTGTTCCTCGAGATCTGGTTTCCTTCATTGGGCTCTGGTTTTGTTCCTCGGGATCTGGTTTTCTTCCTCGGGCCCTGGTTTTGTTCCTCGAGCTGTGGTTTTGTTCTTCGGTATCTGGTTTCGTTCCTCGGGCTCTGGATTCTTTCCTCGGGCACTGGTTCTGTTCCTCGAGCTGTGGTTTTGCTCCTCTAGCTCTCGTTGTCTTCCTCGGGCTCTGGTTTTCCTCCTCGGGCTCTGGTTTTCTTCCTCAAGGGCTAGTTTTGTTCTTTGGGCTCTGGTTTTATTCCTCGGGCACTCCTTTTGTTCTTCAGGATCTGGTTTTGTTCTTTGGGCTCTGGTTTCCTTCCTCGGGCTGTGGTTTCTTTCCTCGGCCTCTGGTCTTGTTCCTCGAGCTGTGGTTTTGCTCCTCTAGCTCTCGTTGTCTTCCTTGGTCTCTGGTTTTCTTTCTCGAGGGCTAGTTTTGTTCCTCAGTCTCTGGTTTTGTTCCTCGGGCTCTAGTTTTCTTCCTCTAGCTCTGGTTTTGTTTCTCGGCCTCTGCTTTTGTTCCTCTCCCTGTGTTTTTTTTTCTCGGGCTCTGGTTTTCTTCCTCGGGCTCTGGGTTAGTTCCACGGGCTCTGGTTCTGTTCCTCGGGTTCTGGTTTCGTTCCATGGGCTCTGATTTTGTTCCTCCAGCTCTGGTTTTTCTACTCGGGCTCTGGTTTTGTTCCATGGGCTCTGGTTTTATTCCTCGGACTCTAGTTTAGTTCCTCGGGCTCTTGTTTTGTTCCTCGAGCTGTGGCTTTGCTCCTCTACCTCTGGTTTTGTTCCTCGGCATCTGTTTTCCTTAATTGGGCTCTAGTTTTGTTCCTCGGGTTCTGGTTTTCTTCCTCGGGCGCTGGTTTTGTTCCCCGGGCTCTGGTTTTGTCCTTCCAGATCTGCTTTAGCTTCTCGGGCTCTGGTTTCGGTCCACGGGTCTCGTTTTTTTCCTCGGGCCCACCATTTGTTTCTCGGTCTCTGGTTTTGTTCCTCGGGCTCTGGTTTTCTTCCTCAGGCTCTGGTTTAATTTCTCGGGTTCTAGTTTTGTTCCTCGAGCTCTGTTTTAGTTCCATTGGCTCTGATTTTGTTCCTCAGGCTCTGGTTTTTTCCTCGGGCTCTGGTTTTGTTCCTCAGACTCTCGTATAATTCCACGGGCTCTGGTTTTGTTCCTCGGGGCCTCCTTTTGTTCTTCGCAATCTCGTTTTGTTCCTCGGGCTCTGGTTTCGTTCCTCGGGCTCTGGATTCTTTCCTCAGGCTCTGGTTTTCTTCCTTGAGCTGTGGTTTTGCTCCTCTAGCTCTCGTTGTCTTCCTCGGGCTCTGCTTTTCTTCCTCGAGGGCTAGTTTTGTTCCTCGGGCTCTGGTTTTATTCCTCGGGCCCTCCTTTTTGTTCTTCGGGATCTGGTTTTGTTCCTCGGGCTCTGGTTTCGTTCCTCAGGCTCTGGTTTCTTTCCTCGGGCTCTGGTTTTGTTCCTCGAGCTGTGGTTTTGCTCCTCTAGCTCTGGTTGTCTTCCTCGGGCTCTGGTTTTCTTCCTCGAGGGCTAGTTTTGTTCCTCGGGCTCTGGTTTTGTTCTTCCAGCTCTGCTTTAGCTCCTCGGGCTCTGGTTTTCTTCCAAGGGTCTCGTTTTGTTCCTCGACCTCCGTTTGTTCCTCAGTCTCTGGTTTTGTTCCTCGGGCTCTAGTTTTCTTCCTCGAGCTCTGGTTTTGTTCCTCGGCCTCTATTTTTGTTCCTCTGCCCGTGCTTTTTTTGGGGGGGCTCTGGTTTTGTTCCTCGGGCTCTGGTTTAGTTCCACACGCTCTGGTTCTGTTCTTCGGGCTCTGGTTTAGTTCCACGGGCTCTGGTTTTGTTCCTCCAGCTCTGGTTTTTCTACTCGGCCTCTGGTTTTGTTCCATGGGCTCTGGTTTTGTTCCTCGGGCTCTGTTTTAGTTCCGTTGTCTCTGGTTTTGTTCCTCAGGCTCTCGTTTTGTTCGTCGCGCTCTAGTTTTATTCCTCGGGCTCTGGTTTCTTTCCTCGGGCTCTGGTTTTGTTCCTCGAGCTGTGGTTTTGCTCCTCTAGCTCTGGTTTTGTTCCTCAGGCTCTGGTTTTCTTCCTCGAGGGCTAGTTTTGTTCCTCGGGCTCTGGTTTTGTTCTTCCAGCTCTGCTTTAGCTCCTCGGGCTCTGGTTTGCTTCCAAGGGTCTCATTTGTTCCTCCTACCCTCCATTTGTTCCTTAGTCTCTGGTTTTGTTCCTTGGGCTCTAATTTTCTTCCTCGAGCTCTGGTTTTGTTCCTCGGCCTCTGCTTTTGTTCCTCTGCCCGTGCTTTTTTTTTCTGGGGCTCTGGTTTTGTTCCTCGGGCTCTGGTTTAGTTCCACAGTCTCTGGTTGTGTTCCTCGGGTTCTGGTTTAGTTCCACGGGCTCTGGTTTTGTTCCTCCAGCTCTGGTTTTTCTACTCGGGCTCTGGTTTTGTTCATGGGCTCTGGTTTTGTTCCTCGGGCTCTCGTTTAGATTCATTGGCTCTGGTTTTGTTCCTCAGGCTCTTGTTTTGTTCGTCGGGCTCTGGTTTTATTCCTCGGGCTCTAGTTTAGTTCCTCGGGCTCTTGTTTTGTTCCTCAAGCTGTGGCTTTGCTCCTCTACCTCTGGTTTTGTTCCACGGGATCTGGTTTCGTTCATTGGGCTCTGGTTTTGTTCCTCGGGATCTGGTTTTCTTCCTCGGGCGCTGGTTTCGTTCCTCGAGCTGTGGTTTTGCTCTTCGGTATCTGGTTTCGTTCCTCGTGCTCTGGTTTCTTTCCTCGGGCGCTGGTTTTGTTCCTCGAGCTGTGGTTTTGCTCCTCTAGCTCTCGTTGTCTTCCTCGGGCTCTGGTTTTCCTCCTCGGGCTCTGGTTTTCTTCCTCGATGGCTAGTTTTGTTCCTCGGGGTCTGGTTTTATTCCGCGGGCCCTCCTTTTGTTCTTCGGGTTCTGGTTTTGTTCCTCGGGCTCTGGTTTTCTTCCTCGGGCTCTGGTTTTCTTTCTCGAGGGCTAGTTTTGTTTCTTGGGCTCTGGTTTTGTTCTTCCAGCTCTGCTTTAGCTCCTCGGGCTCTGGTTTGCTTCCAAGGGTCTCGTTTTGTTCCTCGGACCTCCATTTGTTCCTCAGTCTCTGGTTTTGTTCCTCGGGGTCTAGTTTTCTTCCTCTAGCTCTGGTTTTGTTCCTCGGCCTCTGCTTTTGTTCCTCTCCCTGTGTTTTTTTTTCTCGGGCTCTGGTTTTTTTCCTCAGGCTCTGGGTTAGTTCCACGGGCTCTGGTTCTGTTCCTCGGGCTCTGGTTTAGTTCCACGGGCTCTGGTTTTGTTCCTCCAGCTCTGGTTTTTCTACTCGGGTTCTGGTTTTGTTCCTCCAGCTCTGGTTTTTCTACTCGGGCTCTGGTTTTGTTCCATGGGCTCTGGTTTTATTCCTCAGGCTCTTGTTTTGTTCCTCGAGCTGTGGCTTTGCTCCTCTACCTCTGGTTTTGTTCCTCGAGATCTGGTTTCCTTCATTGGGCTCTGGTTTTGTTCCTCGGGATCTGGTTTTCTTCCTCGGGCGCTGGTTTTTTTCCTCGAGCTGTGGTTTTGTTCTTTGGTATCTGGTTTCGTTCCTCGGGCTCTGGATTCTTTCCTCGGGCACTGGTTCTGTTCCTCGAGCTGTGGTTTTGCTCCTCTAGCTCTTGTTGTCTTCCTCGGGCTCTGGTTTTCCTCCTCGGGCTCTGGTTTTCTTCCTCAAGGGCTAGTTTTGTTCTTTGGGCTCTGGTTTTATTCCTCGGGCACTCCTTTTGTTCTTCAGGATCTGGTTTTTTTCCTTGGGCTCTGGTTTCCTTCCTCGGGCTCTGGTTTCTTTCCTCGGCCTCTGGTCTTGTTCCTCAAGCTGTGGTTTTGCTCCTCTAGCTCTCGTTGTCTTCCTTGGTCTCTGGTTTTCTTTCTCGAGGGCTAGTTTTGTTCCTCAGTCTCTGGTTTTGTTCCTCGGGCTCTAGTTTTCTTCCTCTAGCTCTGCTTTTGTTCCTCGGCCTCTGCTTTTGTTCCTCTGCCTGTGTTTTTTTTTCTCGGGCTCTGGTTTTCTTCCTCGGGCTCTGGGTTAGTTCCACGGGCTCTGGTTCTGTTCCTCGGGCTCTGGTTTAGTTCCACGGGCTCTGGTTTTGTTCCTCCAGCTCTGGTTTTTCTACTCGGGCTCTGGTTTTGTTCCATGGGCTCTGGTTTTATTCCTCGGACTCTAGTTTAGTTCCTCGGGCTCTTGTTTTGTTCCTCCAGCTGTGGCTTTGCTCCTCTACCTCTGGTTTTGTTCCTCGGCATCTGTTTTCCTTAATTGGGCTCTGGTTTTGTTCCTCGGGATCTGGTTTTCTTCCTCGGGCGCTGGTTTTGTTCCCCGGGCTCTGGTTTTGTTCTTCCAGATCTGCTTTAGCCTCTCGGGCTCTGGTTTGGGTCCACGGGTCTCGTTTTGTTCCTCGGGCCCACCATTTGTTTCTCGGTCTCTGGTTTTGTTCCTCGGGCTCTGGTTTTCTTCCTCGGGCTCTGGTATTGTTCCTCGGCCTCTTTTTTTGTTCCTCTGCCCCTGCTTTTTTTTCTCGGCCTCTGGTTTTGTTCCCCGGGCTCTGGTTTAGTTCCACGGGCTCTGCTTTTGTTCCTCAGGCTCTGGTTTTCTTCCTCAGGCTCTGGTGTTGTTCCTCGGACTCTAGTATAATTCCACGGGCTCTGGTTTTGTTCCTTGGGGCCTCCTTTTGTTCTTCGCGATCTGGTTTTGCTCCTCGGGATCTGGTTTTGTTCCTCGGGCTCTGGTTTTCTTCCTCGGGCTCTGGTTTCTTTCCTCGGGCTCTGGTTTTGTTCCTCGAGCTGTGGTTTTGCTCCTCTAGCTCTGGTTGTCTTCCTCGGGCTCTGCTATTATTCCTCGAGGGCTAGTTTTGTTCCTCGGGGTCTCGTTTTATTCCTCGGACCCTCTTTTTGTTCTTCAGGACCTGTTTTTGTTCCTCGGGCTCTGGTTTCGTTCCTCGGGCTCTGGTTTTGTTCCTCGAGCTGTGGTTTTGCACCTGGTCTGTCTTCTGCTCTGGTTGTCTTCCTCGGGCTCTGGTTTTCTTCCTCGAGGGCTAGTTTTGTTCCTCGGGCTCTGGTTTTATTCCTCGGGCCCTCCTTTTGTTCCTCGGACTCTAGTATAATTCCACAGACTCTGGTTTTGTTCCTCGGGGCCTCCTTTTGTTCTTCGCGATCTGATTTCGTTCCTCGGGCTGTGGTTTTGCTCCTCTAGCTCTGGTTGTCTTCCTCGGGCTCTGTTTTTGTTCCTCGGGCTCTGGTTTTCTTCCTCGAGGGCTGGTTTTGTTCCCCGGGCTCTGGTTTTGTTCTTCCAGCTCTGCTTTAGCTCCTCGAGCTCTGGTTTGGGTCCACGGGTCTCGTTTTGTTCCTCAGGCCCACCATTTGTTCCTCGGTCTCTGGTTTTGTTCCTCGGGTTCTGGTTTTCTTCCTCGGGCTCTGGTTTAATTTCTCGGGTTCTGGTTTTGTTCCTCGAGCTCTGTTTTAGTTCCATTGGCTCTGGTTTTGTTCCTCAGGCTCTGGTTTTTTTCCTCGGGCTCTGGTTTTCTTCCTCGGACTCTAGTATAATTCCACGGGCTCTGGTTTTGTTCCTCGGGGCCTCCTTTTGTTCTTCGCGATCTCGTTTTGTTCCTCGGGATCTGGTTTTGTTCCTCGGGCTCTGGTTTATTTCCACGGGTTCTGCTTTTGTTCCTCAGGCTCTGTTTTTTTTCCTCGGGCTCTGGTTTTGTTCCTCGGACTCTAGTATAATTCCACGGGCTCTGCTTTTGTTCCTTGGGGCCTCCTTTTGTTCTTCGTGATCTGGTTTTGCTCCTCGGGCTCTGGTTTTGTTCCTCGGGCTCTGCTTTTCTTCCTCGAGGGCTAGTTTTGTTTCTCGGGCTCCGGTTTTGTTCTTCCAACTCTGCTTTAGCTCCTCGGGCTCTGGTTTGGGTCCAAGGGTCTCGTTTTCTTCCTCGGACCTCCATTTGTTCCTCAGTCTCTGGTTTTGTTCCTCGGGGTCTAGTTTTCTTCCTCTAGCTCTGCTTTTGTTTCTCGGCCTCTGCTTTTGTTCCTCTCCCTGTGTTTTTTTTTCTCGGGCTCTGGTTTTCTTCCTCGGGCTCTGGGTTAGTTCCACGGGCTCTGGTTCTGTTCCTCGGGCTCTGGTTTAGTTCCATGGGCTCTGGTTTTGTTCCTCCAGCTCTGGTTTTTCTACTCGGGCTCTGGTTTTGTTCCATGGGCTCTGGTTTTATTCCTCAGGCTCTTGTTTTGTTCCTCGAGCTGTGGCTTTGCTCCTCTACCTCTGGTTTTGTTCCTCGAGATCTGGTTTCCTTCATTGGGCTCTGGTTTTGTTCCTCGGGATCTGGTTTTCTTCCTCGGGCCCTGGTTTTGTTCCTCGAGCTGTGGTTTTGTTCTTCGGTATCTGGTTTCGTTCCTCGGGCTCTGGATTCTTTCCTCGGGCACTGGTTCTGTTCCTCGAGCTGTGGTTTTGCTCCTCTAGCTCTGGTTGTCTTCCTCGGGCTCTGGTTTTCCATCTCGGGCTCTGGTTTTCTTCCTCAAGGGCTAGTTTTGTTCTTTGGGCTCTGGTTTTATTCCTCGGGCACTCCTTTTGTTCTTCAGGATCTGGTTTTGTTCTTTGGGCTCTGGTTTCCTTCCTCGGGCTGTGGTTTCTTTCCTCGGCCTCTGGTCTTGTTCCTCGAGCTGTGGTTTTGCTCCTCTAGCTCTCGTTGTCTTCCTTGGTCTCTGGTTTTCTTTCTCGAGGGCTAGTTTTGTTCCTCAGTCTCTGGTTTTGTTCCTCGGGCTCTAGTTTTCTTCCTCTAGCTCTGGTTTTGTTTCTCGGCCTCTGCATTTGTTCCTCTCCCTGTGTTTTTTTTTCTCGGGCTCTGGTTTTCTTCCTCGGGCTCTGGGTTAGTTCCACGGGCTCTGGTTCTGTTCCTCGGGTTCTGGTTTCGTTCCATGGGCTCTGATTTTGTTCCTCCAGCTCTGGTTTTTCTACTCGGGCTCTGGTTTTGTTCCATGGGCTCTGGTTTTATTCCTCGGACTCTAGTTTAGTTCCTCGGGCTCTTGTTTTGTTCCTCGAGCTGTGGCTTTGCTCCTCTACCTCTGGTTTTGTTCCTCGGCATCTGTTTTCCTTAATTGGGCTCTAGTTTTGTTCCTCGGGTTCTGGTTTTCTTCCTCGGGCGCTGGTTTTGTTCCCCGGGCTCTGGTTTTGTCCTTCCAGATCTGCTTTAGCTTCTCGGGCTCTGGTTTCGGTCCACGGGTCTCGTTTTTTTCCTCGGGCCCACCATTTGTTTCTCGGTCTCTGGTTTTGTTCCTCGGGCTCTGGTTTTCTTCCTCAGGCTCTGGTTTAATTTCTCGGGTTCTAGTTTTGTTCCTCGAGCTCTGTTTTAGTTCCATTGGCTCTGATTTTGTTCCTCAGGCTCTGGTTTTTTCCTCGGGCTCTGGTTTTGTTCCTCAGACTCTCGTATAATTCCACGGGCTCTGGTTTTGTTCCTCGGGGCCTCCTTTTGTTCTTCGCAATCTCGTTTTGTTCCTCGGGCTCTGGTTTCGTTCCTCGGGCTCTGGATTCTTTCCTCAGGCTCTGGTTTTCTTCCTTGAGCTGTGGTTTTGCTCCTCTAGCTCTCGTTGTCTTCCTCGGGCTCTGCTTTTCTTCCTCGAGGGCTAGTTTTGTTCCTCGGGCTCTGGTTTTATTCCTCGGGCCCTCCTTTTTGTTCTTCGGGATCTGGTTTTGTTCCTCGGGATCTGGTTTCGTTCCTCAGGCTCTGGTTTCTTTCCTCGGGCTCTGGTTTTGTTCCTCGAGCTGTGGTTTTGCTCCTCTAGCTCTCGTTGTCTTCCTCGGGCTCTGGTTTTCTTCCTCGAGGGCTAGTTTTGTTCCTCGGGGTCTCGTTTTATTCCTCGGACCGTCCTTTTGCTCTTCGGGACCTGTTTTTGTTCCTCGGGCTCTGGTTTCGTTCCTCAGTCTCTGCTTTCTTTCCTCGGGCTCTGGTTTTGTTCCTCGATCTGTGGTTTTGCTCCTCTAGCTCTGGTTGTCTTCCTCGGGATCTGGTTTTCTTCCTCGAGGGCTAGTTTTGTTCCTCGGGGTCTCGTGTTTTTCCTCGGGCCCTCCTTTTCTTCTTCGGGACCTGTTTTTGTTCCTCGGGCTCTGGTTTCTTTCCTCGGGCTCTGGTTTTGTTCCTCGAGCTGTGGTTTTGCTCCTCTAGCTCTGGTTGTCTTCCTCGGGCTCTGGTTGTCTTCCTCGGGCTCTGGTTTTCTTCCTCGAGGGCTGGTTTTGTTCCCCGGGCTCTGGTTTTGTTCTTCCAGCTCTGCTTTAGCTCCTCGGGCTCTGGTTTGGGTCCACGGGTCTCGTTTTGTTCCTCGGGCCCACCATTTCTTCCTCGGGCTCTGGTTTTCTTCCTCGGGCTCTGGTTTTCTTCCTCGGGCTCTGGTATTGTTCCTCGGCCGCTTTTTTTGTTCCTCTGCCCCTGCTTTTTTTTCTCGGCCTCTGGTTTTGTTCCCCGGGCTCTGGTTTAGTTCCACGGGCTCTGCTTTTGTTCCTCAGGCTCTGGTTTTCGTCCTCGGGCTCTGGTTTTGTTCCTCGGACTCTAGTATAATTCCACGGGCTCTGGTTTTGTTCCTTGGGGCCTCCTTTTGTTCTTCGCGATCTGGTTTTGCTCCTCGGGATCTGGTTTTATTCCTCGGGCTCTGGTTTCTTTCCTCGGGAGCTCGTTTTGTTCCTCGAGCTGTGGTTTTGCTCCTCTAGCTCTGGTTGTCTTCCTCGGGCTCTGGTTTTCTTCCTCGGGCTCTGCTTTTCTTCCTCGAGGGCTAGTTCTGTTCCTCGGGCTCTGGTTTCTTTCCTCGGGCTCTGGTTTTGTTCTTCGAGCTGTGGTTTTGCTCCTCTAGCTCTGGTTGTCTTCCTCGGGCTCTGCTATTATTCCTCGAGGGCTAGTTTTGTTCCTCGGGGTCTCGTTTTATTCCTCGGACCCTCTTTTTGTTCTTCGGGACCTGTTTTTGTTCCTCGGGCTCTGGTTTCTTTCCTCGGGCTCTGGTTTTGTTCCTCGAGCTGTGGTTTTGCACCTCTAGCTCTGGTTGTTTTCCTCGGGCTCTGGTTTTCTTCCTCGAGGGCTAGTTTTGTTCCTCGGGCTCTGGTTTTATTCCTCGGGCCCTCCTTTTGTTCTTCGGGCTCTGGTTTTGTTCCTCGGGCTCTGGTTTCTTTCCTCGGGCTCTGGTTTCTTTCCTCGGGCTCTGGTTTTGTTCCTCGGGCTCTGGTTTTATTCCTCGAGGGCTGGTTTTGTTCCCCGGGCTCTGGTTTTGTTCTTCCAGCTCTGCTTTAGCTCCTCGGGCTCTGGTTTGGGTCCACGGGTCTCGTTTTTTTCCTCGGGCCCACCATTTCTTCCTCGGTCTCTGGTTTTGTTCCTCGGGCTCTGGTTTTCTTCCTCGGGCTCTGGTTTCTTTCCTCGGGCTCTTGTTTTGTTCCTCGAGCTGTGGTTTTGCTCTTCTAGCTCTGGTTGTCTTCCTCGGGCTCTGGTTTTCTTCCTCGAGGGCTAGTTTTGTTCCTCGGGGTCTCGTTTTATTCCTCGGACCGTCCTTTTGCTCTTCGGGACCTGTTTTTGTTCCTCGGGCTCTGGTTTCGTTCCTCGGGCTCTGGTTTCGTTCCTCGGGCTCTGGTTTCTTTCCTCGGGCTCTGGTTTTGTTCCTCGAGCTGTGGTTTTGCTCCTCTAGCTCTGGTTGTCTTCCTCGGGATCTGGTTTTGTTCCTCGGGCTCTGGTTTTCTTCCTCGAGGGCTGGTTTTATTCCCCGGGCTCTGGTTTTGTCCTTCCAGCTCTGCTTTAGCTTCTCGGGCTCTGGTTTGTGTCCACGGGACTCGTTTTGTTCCTCGGGCCTACCATTTGTTCCTCGGTCTCTGGTTTTGTTCCTCGGCTTCTGGTTTTCTTCCTCGGGCTCTGGTTTAATTTCTCGGGTTCTGGTTTTGTTCCTCGAGCTCTGGTTTAGTTCCATTGGCTCTGGTTTTGTTCCTCAGGCTCTGGTTTTTTTCCTCGGGCTCTGGTTTTGTTCCTCGGACTCTAGTATAATTCCACGGGCTCTGGTTTTGTTCCTCGGGGCCTCCTTTTGTTCTTCGCGATCTGGTTTTGTTCCTCGGGATCTGGTTTTGTTCCTCGGGCTCTGGTCTCTTTCCTCGGGAGCTCGTTTTGTTCCTCGATCTGTGGTTTTGCTCCTCTAGCTCTGGTTGTCTTCCTCGGGCTCTGGTTTTCTTCCTCGAGGGCTAGTTTTGTTCCTCGGGCTCTGGTTTTATTCCTCGGGCCCTCCTTTTGTTCTTCGGGATCTGGTTTTGTTCCTCGGGCTCTGGTTTTCTTCCTCGGGCTCTGGTTTCTTTCCTCGCGCTCTGGTTTTGTTCCTCGATCTGTGGTTTTGCTCCTCTAGCTCTGGTTGTCTTCCTCGGGATCTGGTTTTCTTCCTCGAGGGCTAGTTTTGTTCCTCGGGGTCTCGTGTTTTTCCTCGGGCCCTCCTTTTCTTCTTCGGGACCTGTTTTTGTTCCTCGGGCTCTGGTTTCTTTCCTCGGGCTCTGGTTTTGTTCCTCGAGCTGTGGTTTTGCTCCTCTAGCTCTGGTTGTCTTCCTCGGGCTCTGGTTTTCTTCCTCGGGCTCTGGTTTTCTTCCTCGAGAGCTGGTTTTGTTCCCCGGGCTCTGGTTTTGTTCTTCCAGCTCTGCTTTAGCTCCTCGGGCTCTGGTTTGGGTCCACGGGTCTCGTTTTGTTCCTCGGACCCACCATTTCTTCCTCGGGCTCTGGTTTTGTTCCTCGGGCTCTGGTTTTCTTCCTCGGGCTCTGATATTGTTCCTCGGCCGCTTTTTTTGTTCCTCTGCCCCTGCTTTTTTTTCTCAGCCTCTGGTTTTGTTCCCCGGGCTCTGGTTTAGTTCCACGGGCTCTGCTTTTGTTCCTCAGGCTCTGGTTTTCGTCCTCGGGCTCTGGTTTTGTTCCTCGGACTCTAGTATAATTCCACGGGCTCTGGTTTTGTTCCTTGGGGCCTCCTTTTGTTCTTCGCGATCTGGTTTTGCTCCTCGGGATCTGTTTTTATTCCTCGGGCTCTGGTTTCTTTCCTCGGGAGCTCGTTTTGTTCCTCGAGCTGTGGTTTTGCTCCTCTAGCTCTCGTTGTCTTCCTCGGGCTCTGGTTTTCTTCCTCGGGCTCTGCTTTTCTTCCTCGAGGGCTAGTTCTGTTCCTCGGGCTCTGGTTTCTTTCCTCGGGCTCTGGTTTTGTTCTTCGAGCTGTGGTTTTGCTCCTCTAGCTCTCGTTGTCTTCCTCGGGCTCTGCTATTATTCCTCGAGGGCTAGTTTTGTTCCTCGGGGTCTCGTTTTATTCCTCGGACCCTCTTTTTGTTCTTCGGGACCTGTTTTTGTTCCTCGGGCTCTGGTTTCTTTCCTCGGGCTCTGGTTTTGTTCCTCGAGCTGTGGTTTTGCACCTCTAGCTCTGGTTGTCTTCCTCGGGCTCTGGTTTTCTTCCTCGAGGGCTAGTTTTGTTCCTCGGGCTCTGGTTTTATTCCTCGGGCCCTCCTTTTGTTCTTCGGGCTCTGGTTTTGTTCCTCGGGCTCTGGTTTCTTTCCTCGGGCTCTGGTTTCTTTCCTCGGGCTCTGGTTTTGTTCCTCGGGCTCTGGTTTTATTCCTCGAGGGCTGGTTTTGTTCCCCGGGCTCTGGTTTTGTTCTTCCAGCTCTGCTTTAGCTCCTCGGGCTCTGGTTTGGGTCCACGGGTCTCGTTTTTTTCCTCGGGCCCACCATTTCTTCCTCGGTCTCTGGTTTTGTTCCTCGGGTTCTGTTTTTCTTCCTCGGGCTCTGGTTTTATTCCTCGGGCCCTTCTTTTGTTCTTCGGGATCTGGTTTTGTTCCTCGGGCTCTGGTTTTGTTCCTCGGGCTCTGGTTTCTTTCCTCGGGCTCTGGTTTTGTTCCTCGAGCTGTGGTTTTGCTCCTCTAGCTCTCGTTGTCTTCCTCGGGCTCTGGTTTTCTTTCTCGAGGGCTAGTTTTGTTCCTCGGGGTCTCGTTTTATTCCTCGGACCCTCCTTTTGTTCTTCGGGACCTGTTTTTGTTCCTCGGGCTCTGGTTTCGTTCCTTGGGCTCTGGTTTCTTTCCTCGGGCTCTGGTTTTGTTTCTCGAGCTGTGGTTTTGCTCCTCTAGCTCTGGTTGTCTTCCTCGGGATCTGGTTTTCTTCCTCGGGCTCTGGTTTTCTTCCTCGAGGGCTGGTTTTATTCCCCGGGCTCTGGTTTTGTCCTTCCAGCTCTGCTTTAGCTTCTCGGGCTCTGGTTTGTGTCCACGGGACTCGTTTTGTTCCTCGGGCCTACCATTTGTTCCTCGGTCTCTGGTTTTGTTCCTCGGCTTCTGGTTTTCTTCCTCGGGCTCTGGTTTAATTTCTCGGGTTCTGGTTTTGTTCCTCGAGCTCTGGTTTAGTTCCATTGGCTCTGGTTTTGTTCCTCAGGCTCTGGTTTTTTTCCTCGGGCTCTGGTTTTCTTCCTCGGACTCTAGTATAATTCCACGGGCTCTGGTTTTGTTCCTCGGGGCCTCCTTTTGTTCTTCGCGATCTCGTTTTGTTCCTCGGGATCTGGTTTTGTTCCTCGGGCTCTGGTCTCTTTCCTCGGGAGCTCGTTTTGTTCCTCGAGCTGTGGTTTTGCTCCTCTAGCTCTCGTTGTCTTCCTCGGGCTCTGGTTTTCTTCCTCAGGCTCTGCTTTTCTTCCTCGAGGGCTAGTTTTGTTCCTCGGGGTCTGGTTTTATTCCTCGGGCCCTCCTTTTGTTCTTCGGGATCTGGTTTTGTTCCTCGGGCTCTGGTTTTCTTCCTCGGGCTCTGGTTTCTTTCCTCGGGCTCTGGTTTTATTCCTCGATCTGTGGTTTTGCTCCTCTAGCTCTTGTTTTCTTCCTCGGGCTCTGGTTTTCTTCCTCGAGGGCTGGTTTTGTTCCTCGGGCTCTGGTTTTGCTCTTCCAGCTCTGCTTTAGCTCCTCGGGCTCTGGTTTGGGTCCACGGGTCTCGTTTTGTTCCTAGGGCCCACCATTTCTTCCTCGGGCTCTGGTTTTCTTCCTCGGGCTCTGGTTTTCTTCCTCGGGCTCTGGTATTGTTCCTCGGCCTCTTTTTTTGTTCCTCTGCCCCTGCTTTTTTTTCTCACCCTCTGGTTTTGTTCCCCGGGCTCTGGTTTAGTTCCACGGGCTCTGCTTTTGTTCCTCAGGCTCTGGTTTTCGTCCTCGGGCTCTGGTTTTGTTCCTCGGACTCTAGTATAATTCCACGGGCTCTGGTTTTGTTCCTTGGGGCCTCCTTTTGTTCTTCGCGATCTGGTTTTGCTCCTCGGGATCTGGTTTTATTCCTCGGGCTCTGGTTTCTTTCCTCGGGAGCTCGTTTTGTTCCTCGAGCTGTGGCTTTGCTCCTCTAGCTCTCGTTGTCTTCCTCGGGCTCTGGTTTTCTTCCTCGGGCTCTGCTTTTCTTCCTCGAGGGCTAGTTCTGTTCCTCGGGCTCTGGTTTCTTTCCTCGGGCTCTGGTTTTGTTCTTCGAGCTGTGGTTTTGCTCCTCTAGCTCTGGTTGTCTTCCTCGGGCTCTGCTATTATTCCTCGAGGGCTAGTTTTGTTCCTCGGGGTCTCGTTTTATTCCTCGGACCCTCTTTTTTTTCTTCGGGACCTGTTTTTGTTCCTCGGGCTCTGGTTTCTTTCCTCGGGCTCTGGTTTTGTTCCTCGAGCTGTGGTTTTGCACCTCTAGCTCTGGTTGTCTTCCTCGGGCTCTGGTTTTCTTCCTCGAGGGCTAGTTTTGTTCCTCGGGCTCTGGTTTTATTCCTCGGGCCCTCCTTTTGTTCTTCGGGCTCTGGTTTTGTTCCTCGGGCTCTGGTTTCTTTCCTCGGGCTCTGGTTTCTTTCCTCGGGCTCTGGTTTTGTTCCTCGGGCTCTGGTTTTATTCCTCGAGGGCTGGTTTTGTTCCCCGGGCTCTGGTTTTGTTCTTCCAGCTCTGCTTTAGCTCCTCGGGCTCTGGTTTGGGTCCACGGGTCTCGTTTTTTTCCTCGGGCCCACCATTTCTTCCTCGGTCTCTGGTTTTGTTCCTCGGGCTCTGGTTTTCTTCCTCGGGCTCTGGTTTCTTTCCTCGGGCTCTGGTTTTGTTCCTCGAGCTGTGGTTTTGCTCCTCTAGCTCTGGTTGTCTTCCTCGGGCTCTGGTTTTCTTCCTCGAGGGCTAGTTTTGTTCCTCGGGGTCTCGTTTTATTCCTCGGACCGTCCTTTTGCTCTTCGGGACCTGTTTTTGTTCCTCGGGCTCTGGTTTCGTTCCTCGGGCTCTGGTTTCTTTCCTCGGGCTCTGGTTTTGTTCCTCGAGCTGTGGTTTTGCTCCTCTAGCTCTGCTTGTCTTCCTCGGGATCTGGTTTTGTTCCTCGGGCTCTGGTTTTCTTCCTCGAGGGCTGGTTTTATTCCCCGGGCTCTGGTTTTGTCCTTCCAGCTCTGCTTTAGCTTCTCGGGCTCTGGTTTGTGTCCACGGGACTCGTTTTGTTCCTCGGGCCTACCATTTGTTCCTCGGTCTCTGGTTTTGTTCCTCGGCTTCTGGTTTTCTTCCTCGGGCTCTGGTTTAATTTCTCGGGTTCTGGTTTTGTTCCTCGAGCTCTGGTTTAGTTCCATTGGCTCTGGTTTTGTTCCTCAGGCTCTGGTTTTTTTCCTCGGGCTCTGGTTTTGTTCCTCGGACTCTAGTATAATTCCACGGGCTCTGGTTTTGTTCCTCGGGGCCTCCTTTTGTTCTTCGCGATCTGGTTTTGTTCCTCGGGATCTGGTTTTGTTCCTCGGGCTCTGGTCTCTTTCCTCGGGAGCTCGTTTTGTTCCTCGATCTGTGGTTTTGCTCCTCTAGCTCTCGTTGTCTTCCTCGGGCTCTGGTTTTCTTCCTCAGGCTCTGCTTTTCTTCCTCGAGGGCTAGTTTTGTTCCTCGGGCTCTGGTTTTATTCCTCAGGCCCTCCTTTTGTTCTTCGGGATCTGGTTTTGTTCCTCGGGCTCTGGTTTTCTTCCTCGGGCTCTGGTTTCTTTCCTCGGGCTCTGGTTTTGTTCCTCGATCTGTGGTTTTGCTCCTCTAGCTCTTATTGTCTTCCTCGGGCTCTGGTATTCTTCCTCGAGGGCTAGTTTTGTTCCTCGGGGTCTCGTGTTTTTCCTCGGGCCCTCCTTTTCTTCTTCGGGACCTGTTTTTGTTCCTCGGGCTCTGGTTTCTTTCCTCGGGCTCTGGTTTTGTTCCTCGAGCTGTGGTTTTGCACCTCTAGCTCTGGTTGTCTTCCTCGGGCTCTGGTTTTCTTCCTCGAGGGCTAGTTTTGTTCCTCGGGCTCTGGTTTTATTCCTCGGGCCCTCCTTTTGTTCTTCGGGCTCTGGTTTTGTTCCTCGGGCTCTGGTTTCTTTCCTCGGGCTCTGGTTTCTTTCCTCGGGCTCTGGTTTTGTTCCTCGGGCTCTGGTTTTATTCCTCGAGGGCTGGTTTTGTTCCCCGGGCTCTGGTTTTGTTCTTCCAGCTCTGCTTTAGCTCCTCGGGCTCTGGTTTGGGTCCACGGGTCTCGTTTTTTTCCTCGGGCCCACCATTTCTTCCTCGGTCTCTGGTTTTGTTCCTCGGGTTCTGTTTTTCTTCCTCGGGCTCTGGTTTTATTCCTCGGGCCCTTCTTTTGTTCTTCGGGATCTGGTTTTGTTCCTCGGGCTCTGGTTTTGTTCCTCGGGCTCTGGTTTTGTTCCTCGGGCTCTGGTTTCTTTCCTCGGGCTCTGGTTTTGTTCCTCGAGCTGTGGTTTTGCTCCTCTAGCTCTCGTTGTCTTCCTCGGGCTCTGGTTTTCTTTCTCGAGGGCTAGTTTTGTTCCTCGGGGTCTCGTTTTATTCCTCGGACCCTCCTTTTGTTCTTCGGGACCTGTTTTTGTTCCTCGGGTCTGGTTTCGTTCCTTGGGCTCTGGTTTCTTTCCTCGGGCTCTGGTTTTGTTTCTCGAGCTGTGGTTTTGCTCCTCTAGCTCTGGTTGTCTTCCTCGGGATCTGGTTTTCTTCCTCGGGCTCTGGTTTTCTTCCTCGAGGGCTGGTTTTATTCCCCGTGCTCTGGTTTTGTCCTTCCAGCTCTGCTTTAGCTTCTCGGGCTCTGGTTTGTGTCCACGGGACTCGTTTTGTTCCTCGGGCCTACCATTTGTTCCTCGGTCTCTGGTTTTGTTCCTCGGCTTCTGGTTTTCTTCCTCGGGCTCTGGTTTAATTTCTCGGGTTCTGGTTTTGTTCCTCGAGCTCTGGTTTAGTTCCATTGGCTCTGGTTTTGTTCCTCAGGCTCTGGTTTTTTTCCTCGGGCTCTGGTTTTCTTCCTCGGACTCTAGTATAATTCCACGGGCTCTGGTTTTGTTCCTCGGGGCCTCCTTTTGTTCTTCGCGATCTCGTTTTGTTCCTCGGGATCTGGTTTTGTTCCTCGGGCTCTGGTCTCTTTCCTCGGGAGCTCGTTTTCTTCCTCGAGCTGTGGTTTTGCTCCTCTAGCTCTCGTTGTCTTCCTCGGGCTCTGGTTTTCTTCCTCAGGCTCTGCTTTTCTTCCTCGAGGGCTAGTTTTGTTCCTCGGGCTCTGGTTTTATTCCTCGGGCCCTCCTTTTGTTCTTCGGGATCTGGTTTTGTTCCTCGGGCTCTGGTTTTCTTCCTCGGGCTCTGGTTTCTTTCCTCGGGCTCTGGTTTTGTTCCTCGATCTGTGGTTTTGCTCCTCTAGCTCTTGTTTTCTTCCTCGGGCTCTGGTTTTCTTCCTCGAGGGCTGGTTTTGTTCCTCGGGCTCTGGTTTTGCTCTTCCAGCTCTGCTTTAGCTCCTCGGGCTCTGGTTTGGGTCCACGGGTCTCGTTTTGTTCCTAGGGCCCACCATTTCTTCCTCGGGCTCTGGTTTTCTTCCTCGGGCTCTGGTTTTCTTCCTCGGGTTCTGGTATTGTTCCTCGGCCTCTTTTTTTGTTCCTCTGCCCCTGCTTTTTTTTCTCGGCCTCTGGTTTTGTTCCCCGGGCTCTGGTTTAGTTCCACGGGCTCTGCTTTTGTTCCTCAGACTCTGGTTTTCTTCCTCAGGCTCTGGTGTTGTTCCTCGGACTCTAGTATATTTCCACGGGCTCTGGTTTTGTTCCTTGGGGCCTCCTTTTGTTCTTCGCGATCTGGTTTTGCTCCTTGGGATCTGGTTATATTCCTCGGGCTCTGGTTTCTTTCCTCGGGAGCTCGTTTTGTTCCTCGAGCTGTGTTTTTGCTCCTCTAGCTCTCGTTGTCTTCCTCGGGCTCTGGTTGTCTTCCTCGGGCTCTAGTTTTCTTTCTCGAGGGCTAGTTTTGTTCCTCGGGGTCTCGTTTTATTCCTCAGACCCTCCTTTTGTTCTTCGGGACCTGTTTTTGTTCCTCGGGCTCTGGTTTCGTTCCTCGGGCTCTGGTTTCTTTCCTCGGACTCTGGTTTTGTTTCTCGAGATGTGGTTTTGCTCCTCTAGCTCTGGTTGTCTTCCTCGGGATCTGGTTTTCTTCTTCGGGCTCTGGTTTTCTTCCTCGAGGGCTGGTTTTATTCCCCGGCCTCTGGTTTTGTCCTTCCAGCTCTGCTTTAGCTTCTCGGGCTCTGGTTTGGGTCCACGGGACTCGTTTTGTTCCTCGGGCCTACCATTTGTTCCTCGGGCTCTGGTTTTGTTCCTCGGCTTCTGGTTTTCTTCCTCGGGCTCTGGTTTAATTTCTCGGGTTCTGGTTTTGTTCCTCGAGCTCTGTTTTAGTTCCATTGGCTCTGGTTTTCTTCCTCAGGCTCTGGTTTTTTTCCTTGGGCTCTGGTTTTGTTCCTCAGACTCTAGTATAATTCCACGGGCTCTGGTTTTGTTCCTTGGGGCCTCCTTTTGTTCTTCGCGATCTGGTTTTGCTCCTCGGGATCTGGTTTTATTCCTCGGGCTCTGGTTTCTTTCCTCCGGAGCTCGTTTTGTTCCTCGAGCTGTGGTTTTGCTCCTCCAGCTCTCGTTGTCTTCCTCTGTCTCTGGTTTTATTCCTCGGTTCCTTCTTTTGTTCTTCGGGATCTGGTTTTGTTCCTCGGGCTCTGGTTTTCTTCCTCGGGCTCTCGTTTTTTTCCTCCGTCTCCGGTTTTGTTCCTCGAGCTGTGGTTTTGCTCCTCTAGCTCTGGTTGTCTTCCTCGGGCTCTGGTATTCTTCCTCGAGGGCTAGTTTTGTTCCTCGGGGTCTCGTTTTATTCCTCGGACCCTCCTTTTGCTCTTCGGGACCTGTTTTTGTTCCTCGGGCTCTGGTTTCGTTCCTCGGGCTCTGGTTTCTTTCCTCGGGCTCTGGTTTTGTTCCTCGAGCTGTGGTTTTGCTCCTCTAGCTCTGGTTGTCTTCCTCGGGATCTGGTTTTCTTCCTCGGGCTCTGGTTTTCTTCCTCGAGGGCTGGTTTTATTCCCCGGGCTCTGGTTTTGTCCTTCCAGCTCTGCTTTAGCTTCTCGGGCTCTGGTTTGGGTCCACGGGACTCGTCTTGTTCCTCGGGCCTACCATTTGTTCCTCGGTCTCTGGTTTTGTTCCTCGGGCTCTGGTTTAATTTCTCGGGTTCTGGTTTTGTTCCTCGAGCTCTCGTTTAGTTCCATTGGCTCTGGTTTTGTTCCTCAGGCTCTGGTTTTTTTCCTCGGGCTCTGGTTTTGTTCCTCGGACTCTAGTATAATTCCACGGGCTCTGGTTTTGTTCCTCGGGGCCTCCTTTTGTTCTTCGCGATCTGGTTTTGTTCCTCGGGATCTGGTTTTGTTCCTCGGGCTCTGGTCTCTTTCCTCGGGAGCTCGTTTTGTTCCTCGAGCTGTGGTTTTGCTCCTCTAGCTCTCGTTGTCTTCCTCGGGCTCTGCTTTTCTTCCTCGAGGGCTAGTTTTGTTCCTCGGGGTCTGGTTTTATTCCTCAGGCCCTCCTTTTGTTCTTCGGGATCTGGTTTTGTTCCTCGGGCTCTGGTTTTCTTCCTCGGGCTCTGGTTTCTTTCCTCGGGCTCTGGTTTTGTTCCTCGATCTGTGGTTTTGCTCCTCTAGCTCTTGTTGTCTTCCTCGGGCTCTGGTATTCTTCCTCGAGGGCTAGTTTTGTTCCTCGGGGTCTCGTTTTTTTCCTCGGGCCCTCCTTTTCTTCTTCGGGACCTCTTTTTGTTCCTCGGGCTCTGGTTTCTTTCCTCGGGCTCTGGTTTTGTTCCTCGAGCTGTGGTTTTACTCCTCTAGCTCTGGTTGTCTTCCTCGGGCTCTGGTTTTCTTCCTCGATGGCTGGTTTTGTTCCCCGGGCTCTGGTTTTGTTCTTCCAGCTCTGCTTTAGCTCCTCAGGCTCTGGTTTGGGTCCACGGGTCTCGTTTTGTTCCTCAGGCCCACCATTTCTTCCTCGGTCTCTGGTTTTGTTCCTCAGGTTCTGGTTTTCTTCCTCGGGCTCTGGTTTAATTTCTCGGGTTCTGGTTTTGTTCCTCGAGCTCTGGTTTAGTTCCATTGGCTCTGGTTTTGTTCCTCAGACTCTAGTATAATTCCACGGGCTCTGGTTTTGTTCCTCAGGGCTCTGGTTTTGTTCTTCGCGATCTGATTTTGTTCCTCGGGCTCTGGTTTCGATCCTCGGGCTCTGGTTTCTTTCGTTGGGCGCCTGTTTTGTTCCTCGAGCTGTGGTTTTGCTCCTCTAGCTCTGGTTGTCTTCCTCGGGGTCTGGTTTTCTTCCTCTGGCTCTGGTTTTCTTCCTCGAGGGCTGGTTTTGTTCCCCGGGCTCTGGTTTTGTCCTTCCAGCTCTGCTTTAACTTCTCGGGCTCTGGTTTGGGTCCACGGGACTCGTTTTGTTCCTCGGGCCCACCATTTGTTCCTCCGTCTATGGTTTTGTTCCTCAGGTTCTGGTGTTCTTCCTTGGGCTCTGGTTTAATTTCTCGGGTTCTGGTTTTGTTCCTCGAGCTCTGTTTTAGTTCCATTGGCTCTGGTTTTGTTCCTCAGGCTCTGGTTTTCTTCCTCGGGCTCTGGTTTTGTTCCTTGGACTCTAGTATAATTCCACGGGCTCTGGTTTTTTTCCTTGGGGCCTCCTTTTGTTCTTCGCGATCTGGTTTTGTTCCTCGGGATCTGGTTTTGTTCCTCGGACTCTGGTTTTATTCCTCGGGCCCTCCTTTTGTTCTTCGGGATCTGGTTTTGTTCCTCGGGATCTGGTTTTCTTCCTCGGGCTCTGGTTTCTTTCCTCGGGCTCTGGTTTTGTTCCTCGAGCTGTGGTTTTGCTCTTCTAGCTCTGGTTGTCTTCCTCGGGCTCTGCTTTTCTTCCTCGAGGGCTAGTTTTGTTCCTCGGGGTCTGGTTTTGTTCCTCGCACCCTCCTTTTGTTCTTCGGGACCTGTTTTTGTTCCTCGGGCTCTGCTTTCTTTCCTCGGGCTCTGGTTTTGTTCCTCGAGCTGTGGTTTTACTCCTCTAGCTCTGGTTGTCTTCCCCGGGCTCTGGTTTTCTTCCTCGAGGGCTGATTTTGTTCCCCGGGCTCTGGTTTTGTTCTTCCAGCTCTGCTTTAGCTCCTCGGGCTCTGGTTTGGGTCCACGGGTCTCGTTTTGTTCGTCAGGCCCACCATTTGTTCCTCGGTCTCTGGTTTTGTTCCTCAGGTTCTGGTTTTCTTCCTCGGGCTCTGGTTTAATTTCTCGGGTTCTGGTTTTGTTCCTCGAGCTCTGGTTTAGTTCCATTGGCTCTGGTTTTGTTCCTCAGGCTCTGGTTTTTTTCCTCGGGCTCTGGTTTTGTTCCTCAGACTCTAGTATAATTCCACGGGCTCTGGTTTTGTTCCTTGGGGCCTCCTTTTGTTCTTCGCGATCTGGTTTTGTTCCTCGGGATCTGGTTTTGTTCCTTGGGCTCTGGTTTCTTTCCTCGGGAGCTCGTTTTGTTCCTCGAGCTGTGGTTTTGCTCCTCTAGCTCTCGTTGTCTTCCTCGGGCTCTGGTTTTCTTCCTCGGGCTCTGCTTTTCTTCCTCGAGGGCTAGTTTTGTTCCTCGGGCTCTGGTTTTATTCCTCGGGCCCTCCTTTTGTTCTTCGGGATCTGGTTTTGTTCCTCGGGCTCTGGTTTTCTTCCTTGGGCTCTGGTTTCTTTCCTCGGGCTCTGGTTTTGTTCCTCGAGCTGTGGTTTTGCTCCTCTAGCTCTGGTTATCTTCCTCGGGCTCTGGTTTTCTTCCTCGGGCTCTGGTTTTCTTCCTCGAGGGCTGGTTTTGTTGCCTGGGCTCTGGTTTTGTTCCTCGGGGCCTCCTTTTGTTCTTCGGGATCTGGTTTTGCTCCTCAGGATCTGGTTTCGTTCCTCGGGCTCTGGTTTCTTTCGTTGGGCGCTGGTTTTGTTCCTCGAGCTGTGGTTTTGCTCCTCTAGCTCTCGTTGTCTTCCTCGGGCTCTGTTTTTCTTCCTCGGGCTCTGGTTTTCTTCCTCGAGGTCTGGTTTTGTTGCCCGGGCTCTGGTTTTGTTCTTCCAGCTCTGCTTTAGCTCCTCGGTCTCTGGTTTGGGTCCACGGGACTCGTTTTGTTCCTCGGGCCCACCATTTGTTCCTCCGTCTCTGGTTTTGTTCCTCGTCTTCTGGTGTTCTTCCTCGGTCTCTGGTTTAATTTCTCGGGTTCTGGTTTTGTTCCTCGAGCTCTGTTTTAGTTCCATTGGCTCTGGTTTTGTTCCTCAGGCTCTGTTTTTTTTCCTCGGGCTCTGGTGTTGTTCCTCAGAATCTAGTATAATTCCACGGGCTCTGGTTTTGTTCCTCGGGGCCTCCTTTTGTTCTTCGCGATCTGGTTTTGTTCCTCGGGATCTGGTTTTGTTCCTCGGGCTCTGTTTTCTTTCCTCGGGAGCTCGTTTTGTTCCTCGAGCTGTGGTTTTGCTCCTCTAGCTCTCGTTGTCTTCCTCGGGCTCTGGTTTTCTTCCTCGGGCTCTGCTTTTCTTCCCCGAGGGCTGGTTTTGTTCCCCGGGCTCTGGTTTTGTTCTTCCAGCTCTGCTTTAGCTCCTCGGACTCTGGTTTGGGTCCACGGGTCTCGTTTTGTTCCTCGGGCCCACCATTTCTTCCTCTGTCTCTGGTTTTGTTCCTCGGGTTCTGGTTTTCTTCCTCGGGCTCTGGTTGAATTTCTCGGGTTCTGGTTTTGTTCCTCGAGCTCTGTTTTAGTTCCATTGGCTCTGGTTTTGTTCCTCAGGCTCTGGTTTTTTTCCTCGGGCTCTGGTTTTCTTCCTCGGACTCTAGTATAATTCCACGGGCTCTGGTTTTGTTCCTCGGGGCCTCCTTTTGTTCTTCGCGATCTCGTTTTGTTCCTCGGGATCTGGTTTTGTTCCTCGGGCTCTGGTTTCTTTCCTCGGGCTCTGGTTTTGTTCCTCGAGCTGTGGTTTTGCTCCTCTAGCTCTGGTTGTCTTCCTCGGGCTCTGCTTTTCTTCCTCGAGGGCTAGTTTTGTTCCTCGGGGTCTCGTTTTATTCCTCGGACCCTCCTTTTGTTCTTCGGGACCTGTTTTTGTTTCTCGGGCTCTGGTTTCTTTCCTCGGGCTCTGGTTTTCTTCCTCGGACTCTAGTATAATTCCACGGGCTCTGGTTTTGTTCCTCGGGGCCTCCTTTTGTTCTTCGCGATCTGGTTTTGTTCCTCGGGATCTGGTTTTATTCCTCGGGCCCTCCTTTTGTTCTTCGGGATCTGGATTTGTTCCTCGGGATCTGGTTTTCTTCCTCGGGCTCTGGTTTCTTTCCTCGGCCTCTGGTTTTGTTCCTCGAGCTGTGGTTTTACTCCTCTAGCTCTGGTTGTCTTCCTCGGGCTCTGGTTTTCTGCCTCGAGGGCTGGTTTTGTTCCCCGGGCTCTGGTTTTGTTCTTCCAGCTCTGCTTTAGCTCCTCGGGCTCTGGTTTGGGTCCACGGGTCTCGTTTTGTTCCTCAGGCCCACCATTTGTTCCTCGGTCTCTGATTTTGTTCCTCAGGTTCTGGTTTTCTTCCTCGGGCTCTGGTTTAATTTCTCGGGTTCTGGTTTTGTTCCTCGAGCTCTGGTTTAGTTCCATTGGCTCTGGTTTTGTTCCTCAGGCTCTGGTTTTCTTCCTCGGGCTCTGGTTTTGTTCCTCGGACTCTAGTATAATTCCACGGGCTCTGGTTTTGTTCCTTGGGGCCTCCTTTTGTTCTTCGCGATCTGGTTTTGTTCCTCGGGATCTGGTTTTTTTCCTTGGGCTCTGGTTTCTTTCCTCGGGAGCTCGTTTTGTTCCTCGAGCTGTGGTTTTGCTCCTCTAGCTCTCGTTGTCTTCCTCGGGCTCTGGTTTTCTTGCTGGGCTCTGCTTTTCTTCCTCGAGGGCTAGTTTTGTTCCTCGGGCTCTGGTTTATTCCTCGGGCCCTCCTTTTGTTCTTCGGGATCTGGTTTTGTTCCTCGGGCTCTGGTTTTCTTCCTCGGGCTCTGGTTTCTTTCCTCGGGCTCTGGTTTTGTTCCTCGATCTGTGGTTTTGCTCCTCTAGCTCTTGTTGTCTTCCTCGGGCTCTGGTATTCTTCCTCGAGGGCTAGTTTTGTTCCTCGGGGTCTCGTGTTTTTCCTCGGGCCCTCCTTTTCTTCTTCAGGACCTCTTTTTGTTCCTCGGGCTCTGGTTTCTTTCCTCGGGCTCTGGTTTTGTTCCTCGAGCTGTGGTTTTGCTCCTCTATCTCTGGTTGTCTTCCTCGGGCTCTGGTTTTCTTCCTCGACGGCTGGTTTTGTTCCCCGGGCTCTGGTTTTGTTCTTCCAGCTCTGCTTTAGCTCCTCGGGCTCTGGTTTGGGTCCACGGGTCTCGTTTTGTTCCTCGGGCCCACCATTTCTTCCTCGGGCTCTGGTTTTGTTCCTCGGGCTCTGGTTTTCTTCCTCGGGCTCTGGTATTGTTCCTCGGCCTCTTTTTTTGTTCCTCTGCCCCTGCTTTTTTTTCTCGGCCTCTGGTTTTGTTCCCTGGGCTCTGGTTTAGTTCCACGGGCTCTGCTTTTGTTCCTCAGGCTCTGGTTTTCTTCCTCAGGCTCTGGTGTTGTTCCTCGGACTCTAGTATAATTCCACGGGCTCTGGTTTTGTTCCTTGGGGCCTCCTTTTGTTCTTCGCGATCTGGTTTTGCTCCTCGGGATCTGGTTTTGTTCCTCGGGCTCTGGTTTTCTTCCTCGGGCTCTGGTTTCTTTCCTCGGGCTCTGGTTTTGTTCCTCGAGCTGTGGTTTTGCTCCTCTAGCTCTGGTTGTCTTCCTCGGGCTCTGCTATTATTCCTCGAGGGCTAGTTTTGTTCCTCGGGGTCTCGTTTTATTCCTCGGACCCTCTTTTTGTTCTTCAGGACCTGTTTTTGTTCCTCGGGCTCTGGTTTCGTTCCTCGGGCTCTGGTTTTGTTCCTCGAGCTGTGGTTTTGCACCTGGTCTGTCTTCTGCTCTGGTTGTCTTCCTCGGGCTCTGGTTTTCTTCCTCGAGGGCTAGTTTTGTTCCTCGGGCTCTGGTTTTATTCCTCGGACCCTCCTTTTGTTCCTCGGTCTCTAGTATAATTCCACAGACTCTGGTTTTGTTCCTCGGGGCCTCCTTTTGTTCTTCGCGATCTGATTTCGTTCCTCGGGCTGTGGTTTTGCTCCTCTAGCTCTGGTTGTCTTCCTCGGGCTCTGGTTTTGTTCCTCGGGCTCTGGTTTTCTTCCTCGAGGGCTGGTTTTGTTCCCCGGGCTCTGGTTTTGTTCTTCCAGCTCTGCTTTAGCTCCTCGAGCTCTGGTTTGGGTCCACGGGTCTCGTTTTGTTCCTCAGGCCCACCATTTGTTCCTCGGTCTCTGGTTTTGTTCCTCGGGTTCTGGTTTTCTTCCTCGGGCTCTGGTTGAATTTCTCGGGTTCTGGTTTTGTTCCTCGAGCTCTGGTTTAGTTCCATTGGCTCTGGTTTTGTTCCTCAGGCTCTGGTTTTTTTCCTCGGGCTCTGGTTTTCTTCCTCGGACTCTAGTATAATTCCACGGGCTCTGGTTTTGTTCCTCGGGGCCTCCTTTTGTTCTTCGCGATCTCGTTTTGTTCCTCGGGATCTGGTTTTGTTCCTCGGGCTCTGGTTTCTTTCCTCGGGCTCTGGTTTTGTTCCTCGAGCAGTGGTTTTGCTCCTCTAGCTCTGGTTGTCTTCCTCGGGCTCTGCTTTTCTTCCTCGAGGGCTAGTTTTGTTCCTCGGGGTCTCGTTTTATTCCTCGGACCCTCCTTTTGTTCTTCGGGACCTGTTTTTGTTTCTCGGGCTCTGGTTTCTTTCCTCGAGCTCTGGTTTTGTTCCTCGAGCTGTGGTTTTGCTCCTCTAGCTCTGGTTGTCTTCCTCGGGCTCTGGTTTTCTTCCTCGAGGGCTAGTTTTGTTCCTCGGGCTCTGGTTTTATTCCTCGGGCCCTCCTTTGGTTCTGCGGGATCTGGTTTTATTCCTCGGGCTCTGGTTTCGTTCCTCGGGCTCTGGTTTTTTTCCTCGGGCTCTGGTTTTGTTCCTTGAGCTGTGGTTTTGCTCCTCTAGCTCTGGTTGTTTTCCTCGGGCTCTGGTTCTGTTCTTCGGGCTCTGGTTTTCTTCCTCGAGGGCTGGTTTTGTTCCCCGGGCTCTGGTTTTGTTCTTCCAGCTCTCCTTTAGCTCCTCGGGCTCTGGTTTGGGTCCACGGGACGCGTTTTGTTCCTCGGGCCCACCATTTCTTCCTCGGTCTCTGGTTTTGTTCCTCGGGTTCTGGTTTTCTTCCTCGGGCTCTGTTTTAGTTCCATTGGCTCTGGTTTTGTTCCTCAGGCTCTGGTTTTTTTCCTCGGGCTCTGGTTTTCTTCCTCGGACTCTAGTATAATTCCACGGGCTCTGGTTTTGTTCCTCGGGGCCTCCTTTTGTTCTTCGCGATCTGGTTTTGTTCCTCGGGATCTGGTTTTGTTCCTCGGGGTCTCTTTTTGTTCCTCGGACCCTCCTTTTGTTCTTCAGGACCTGTTTTTGTTCCTCGGGCTCTGGTTTCTTTCCTCGGGCTCTGGTTTTGTTCCTCGAGCTGTGGTTTTGCTCCTCTAGCTCTGGTTGTCTTCCTCGGGCTCTGGTTTTCTTCCTCGAGGGCTAGTTTTATTCCTCAGGCTCTGGTTTTATTCCTCGGGCCCTCCTTTGGTTCTTCGGGATCTGGTTTTCTTCCTCGGGCTCTGGTTTCTTTCCTCGGGCTCTGGTTTTGTTCCTCGAGCTGTGGTTTTGCTCCTCTAGCTCTCGTTGTCTTCCTCGGGATCTGGTTTCCTTCCTCGGGCTCTGGTTTTCTTCCTCGAGGGCTGGTTTTGTTGCCTGGGCTCTGGTTTTGTTCCTCAGGGCCTCCTTTTGTTCTTCGCGATCTGATTTTGTTCCTCGGGCTCTGGTTTCGATCCTCGGGCTCTGGTTTCTTTCGTTGGGCGCTGGTTTTGTTCCTCGAGCTGTGGTTTTACTCCTCTAGCTCTGGTTGTCTTCCTCGGGCTCTGGTTTTCTTCCTCGGGCTCTGGTTTTCTTCCTCGAGGGCTGGTTTTGTTCCCCGGGCTCTGGTTTTGTCCTTCCAGCTCTGCTTTAGCTTCTCGGGCTCTGGTTTGGGTCCACGGGACTCGTTTTGTTCCTCGGGCCCACCATTTGTTCCTCCGTCTATGGTTTTGTTCCTCAGGTTCTGGTGTTCTTCCTTGGGCTCTGGTTTAATTTCTCGGGTTCTGGTTTTGTTCCTCGAGCTCTGTTTTAGTTCCATTGGCTCTGGTTTTGTTCCTCAGGCTCTGGTTTTTTTCCTCGGGCTCTGGTTTTGTTCCTTGGACTCTAGTATAATTCCACGGGCTCTGGTTTTGTTCCTTGGGGCCTCCTTTTGTTCTTCGCGATCTGGTTTTGTTCCTCGGGATCTGGTTTTGTTCCTCGGGCTCTGGTTTTATTCCTCGGGCCCTCCTTTTGTTCTTCGGGATCTGGTTTTGTTCCTCGGGATCTGCTTTTCTTCCTCGGTCTCTGGTTTCTTTCCTCGGGCTCTGGTTTTATTCCTCGAGCTGTGGTTTTACTCCTCTGGCTCTGGTTGTCTTCCTCGGGCTCTGGTATTCTTCCTCGAGGTCTCATTTTTTTCCTCTGGCCCTCCTTTTCTTCTTCGGGATCTGGTTTTGTTCCTCGGGCTCTGGTTTCTTTCCTCGGGCTCTGGGTTTGTTCCTCGAGCTGTGGTTTTACTCCTCTAGCTCTGGTTGTCTTCCTCGGGCTCTGGTTTTCTTCCTCGATGGCTGGTTTTGTTCCCCGGGCTCTGGTTTTGTTCTTCCAGCTCTGCTTTAGCTCCTCGGGCTCTGGTTTGGGTCCACGGGTCTCATTTTGTTCCTCAGGCCCACCATTTGTTCCTCGGTCTCTGGTTTTGTTCCTCAGGTTCTGGTTTTCTTCCTCGGGCTCTGGTTTAATTTCTCGGGTTCTGGTTTTGTTCCTCGAGCTCTGGTTTAGTTCCATTGGCTCTGGTTTTGTTCCTCAGGCTCTGGTTTTTTTCCTCGGGCTCTGGTTTTGTTCCTCAGACTCTAGTATAATTCCACGGGCTCTGGTTTTGTTCCTTGGGGCCTCCTTTTGTTCTTCGCGATCTGGTTTTGTTCCTCGGGATCTGGTTTTGTTCCTTGGGCTCTGGTTTCTTTCCTCGGGAGCTCGTTTTGTTCCTCGAGCTGTGGTTTTGCTCCTCTAGCTCTCATTGTCTTCCTCGGGCTCTGGTTTTCTTCCTCGGGCTCTGCTTTTCTTCCTCGAGGGCTAGTTTTGTTCCTCGGGCTCTTGTTTTATTCCTCGGGCCCTCCTTTTGTTCTTCGGGATCTGGTTTTGTTCCTCGGGCTCTGGTTTTCTTCCTTGGGCTCTGGTTTCTTTCCTCGGGCTCTGGTTTTGTTCCTCGAGCTGTGGTTTTGCTCCTCTAGCTCTGGTTATCTTCCTCGGGCTCTGGTTTTCTTCCTCGGGCTCTGGTTTTCTTCCTCGAGGGCTGGTTTTGTTGCCTGGGCTCTGGTTTTGTTCCTCGGGGCCTCCTTTTGTTCTTCGGGATCTGGTTTTGCTCCTCGGGATCTGGTTTCGTTCCTCGGGCTCTGGTTTCTTTCGTTGGGCGCTGGTTTTGTTCCTCGAGCTGTGGTTTTGCTCCTCTAGCTCTCATTGTCTTCCTCGGGCTCTGTTTTTCTTCCTCGGGCTCTGTTTTTCTTCCTCGAGGTCTGGTTTTGTTGCCCGGGCTCTGGTTTTGTTCTTCCAGCTCTGCTTTAGCTCCTCGGTCTCTGGTTTGGGTCCACGGGACTCGTTTTGTTCCTCGGGCCCACCATTTGTTCCTCCGTCTCTGGTTTTGTTCCTCGTCTTCTGCTGTTCTTCCTCGGTCTCTGGTTTAATTTCTCGGGTTCTGGTTTTGTTCCTCGAGCTCTGGTTTAGTTCCATTGGCTCTGGTTTTGTTCCTCAGGCTCTGTTTTTTTTCCTCGGGCTCTGGTTTTGTTCCTCAGACTCTAGTATAATTCCACGGGCTCTGGTTTTGTTCCTCGGGGCCTCGTTTTGTTCTTCGTGATCTGGTTTTGTTCCTCGGGATCTGGTTTTATTCCTCGGGCTCTGTTTTCTTTCCTCGGGAGCTCGTTTTGTTCCTCGAGCTGTGGTTTTGCTCCTCTAGCTCTCGTTGTCTTCCTCGGGCTCTGGTTTTCTTCCTCGGGCTCTGGTTTTCTTCCCCGAGGGCTGGTTTTGTTCCCCGGGCTCTGGTTTTGTTCTTCCAGCTCTGCTTTAGCTCCTCGGACTCTGGTTTGGGTCCACGGGTCTCGTTTTGTTCCTCGGGCCCACCATTTCTTCCTCGGTCTCTGGTTTTGTTCCTCGGGTTCTGGTTTTCTTCCTCGGGCTCTGGTTTAATTTCTCGGGTTCTGGTTTTGTTCCTCGAGCTCTGTTTTAGTTCCATTGGCTCTGGTTTTGTTCCTCAGGCTCTGGTTTTTTTCCTCGGGCTCTGGTTTTCTTCCTCGGACTCTAGTATAATTCCACGGGCTCTGGTTTTGTTCCTCGGGGCCTCCTTTTGTTCTTCGCGATCTCGTTTTGTTCCTCGGGATCTGGTTTTGTTCCTCGGGCTCTGGTTTCTTTCTTCGGGAGCTCGTTTTGTTCCTTGAGCTGTGGTTTTGCTCCTCTAGCTCTGGTTTTCTTCCTCGGGCTCTGGTTTTCTTCCTCGGGCTCTGCTTTTCTTCCTCGAGGGCTACTTCTGTTCCTCGGGCTCTGGTTTTATTCCTCGGGCCCTCCTTTTGTTCTTCGCGATCTGGTTTTGTTCCTCGGGACCTGGTTTTCTTCCTCGGGCTCTGGTTTCTTTCCTCGGGCTCTGGTTTTGTTCCTCGAGCTGTGGTTTTGCTCCTCTAGCTCTCATTGTCTTCCTCGGGCTCTGGTATTCTTCCTCGAGGGCTAGTTTTGTTCCTCGGGGTCCCGTTTTATTCCTCGGACCCTCCTTTTGTTCTTCGGGACCTGTTTTTGTTCCTCAGGCTCTGGTTTCTTCCCTCGGGAGCTCGTTTTGTTCCTCGAGCTGTGGTTTTGCTCCTTTAGCTCTGGTTGTCTTCCTCGGTCTCTGGTTTTCTTTCTCGAGGGCTATTTTTGTTCCTCAGTCTCTGGTTTTGTTCCTCGGGCTCTAGTTTTCTTCCTCTAGCTCCACATTTGTTCCTCGGCCTCTGCTTTTGTTCCTCTGCCTGTGTTTTTTTTTCTCGGGCTCTGGTTTTCTTCCTCGGGCACTGGGTTAGTTCCACGGGCTCTGGTTCTGTTCCTCGGGCTCTGGTTTAGTTCCATGGGCTCTGGTTTTGTTCCTCCAGCTCTGGTTTTTCTACTCGGGCTCTGGTTTTGTTCCATGGGCTCTGGTTTTATTCCTCAGGCTCTTGTTTTGTTCCTCGAGCTGTGGCTTTGCTCCTCTACCTCTGGTTTTGTTCCTCGAGATCTGGTTTCCTTCTTTGGTATCTGGTTTCGTTCCTCGGGCTCTGGATTCTTTCCTCGGGCACTGGTTCTGTTCCTCGAGCTGTGGTTTTTGCTCCTCTAGCTCTCGTTGTCTTCCTCGGGCTCTGGTTTTCCTCCTCGGGCTCTGGTTTTCTTCCTCAAGGGCTAGTTTTGTTCTTTGGGCTCTGGATTTATTCCTCGGACACTCCTTTTGTTCTTCAGGATCTGGTTTTGTTCTTTGGGCTCTGGTTTCCTTCCTCGGGCTCTGGTTTCTTTCCTCGGCCTCTGGTCTTGTTCCTCGAGCTGTGGTTTTGCTCCTCTAGCTCTCGTTGTCTTCCTTGGTCTCTGGTTTTCTTTCTCGAGGGCTAGTTTTGTTCCTCAGTCTCTGGTTTTGTTCCTCGGGCTCTAGTTTTCTTCCTCTAGCTCTGGTTTTGTTTCTCGGCCTCTGCTTTTGTTCCTCTCCCTGTGTTTTTATTTCTCGGGCTCTGGTTTTATTCCTCGGGCTCTGGGTTAGTTCCACGGGCTCTGGTTCTGTTCCTCGGGCTCTGGTTTAGTTCCATGGGCTCTGATTTTGTTCCTCCAGCTCTGGTTTTTCTACTCGGGCTCTGGTATTGTTCCTCGGCCTCTTTTTTTGTTCCTCTGCCCCTGCTTTTTTTTCTCGGCCTCTATTTTTTTTCCCCGGGCTCTGGTTTAGTTCCACGGGCTCTGCTTTTGTTCCTCAGGCTCCGGTTTTTTTCCTCGGGCTCTGGTTTTGTTCCTCGGACTCTACTATAATTCCACGGGCTCTGGTTTTGTTCCTTGGGGCCTGCATTTGTTCTTCGCGATCTGGTTTTGTCCTCGGGATCTGGTTTTGTTCCTCGGGCTCTGTTTTCTTTCCTCGGGAGCTCGTTTTGTTGTTCGAGCTGTGGTTTTGCTCCTCTAGCTCTCGTTGTCTTCCTCGGGCTCTGGTTTTGTTCCTCGGGCTCTGCTTTTCTTCCTCGAGGGATAGTTCTGTTCCTTGGGCTCTGGTTTTATTCCTCGGGCCCTCCTTTTGTTCTTCGGGATCTGGTTTTGTTCCTCGGGCTCTGGTTTTCTTCCTCGGGCTCTGGTTTCTTTCCTCGGGCTCTGGTTTTGTTCCTCGAGCTGTGGTTTTGCTCCTCTAGCACTGGTTGTCTTCCTCGGGCTCTGCTTTTCTTCCTCGAGGGCTAGTTTTGTTCCTCGGGGTCTCGTTTTATTCCTCGGACCCTCCTTTTGTTCTTCGGGACCTGTTTTTGTTCCTTGGGCTCTGGTTTCTTTCCTCGGGCTCTGGTTTTGTTCCTCAAGCTGTGGTTTTGCTCCTCTAGCTCTGGTTGTCTTCCTCGGGCTCTGGTTTTCTTCCTCGGGCTCTGGTTTTCTTCCTCGAGGGCTGGTTTTGTTCCCCGGGCTCTGGTTTTGTTCTTCCAGCTCTGCTTTAGCTCCTCGGGCTCTGGTTTGGGTCCACGGGTCTCGTTTTGTTCCTCAGGCCCACCATTTGTTCCTCCGTCTCTGGTTTTGTTCCTCGGGTTCTGGTTTTCTTCCTCGGTCTCTGGTTTAATTTCTCGGGTTCTGGTTTTGTTCCTCGAGCTCTGTTTTAGTTCCATTGGCTCTGGTTTTCTTCCTCAGGCTCTGTTTTTTTTCCTCGGGCTCTGGTTTTGTTCCTCGGACTCTAGTATAATTCCACAGGCTCTGGTTTTGTTCCTCGGGGCCTCCTTTTGTTCTTCGCGATCTGGTTTTGTTCCTCAGGATCTGGTTTTATTCCTCGGGCTCTGATTTCTTTATTTGGGCTCTGGTTTTGTTCCTCGAGCTGTGGTTTTGCTCCTCTAGCTCTGGTTGTCTTCTTCAGGCTCTGGTATTCTTCCTCGAGGGCTAGTTTTGTTCCTCGGGGTCTGGTTTTATTCCTCGGACCCTCCTTTTGTTCTTCAGGACCTGTTTTTGTTCCTCGGGCTCTGGTTTCTTTCCTCGGGCTCTGGGTTTGTTCCTCGAGCTGTGGTTTTGCTCCTCTAGCTCTGGTGGTCTTCTTCGGGCTCTGGTTTTCTTCCTCGGGCTCTGGTTTTCTTCCTCGAGGGCTGGTTTTGTTGCCTGGGCTCTGGTTTTGTTCCTCGGGGCCTCCTTTTGTTCTTCGCGATCTGATTTTGTTCCTCGGGCTCTGCTTTCGTTCCTCGGGCTCTGGTTTCTTTCGTTGGGCGCTGGTTTTGTTCCTCGAGCTGTGGTTTTGCTCCTCTAGCTCTGGTTGTCTTCCTCGGGCTCTGGTTTTCTTCCTCGGGCTCTGTTTTAGTTCCATTGGCTCTGGTTTTGTTCATCAGGCTCTGGTTTTTTTCCTCGGGCTCTGGTTTTGTTCCTCGGACTCTGGTATAATTCCACGGGCTCTGGTTTTGTTCCTCGGGGCCTCCTTTTGTTCTTCGCGATCTGGTTTTCTTCCTTGGGCTCTGGTTTCTTTCCTCGGGCTCTGGTTGTGTTCCTCGAGCTGTGGTTTTGCTCCTCTAGCTCTGGTTGTATTCCTCGGGCTCTGGTTTTCTTCCTCGACGGCTGGTTTTGTTCCCCGGGCTCTGGTTTTGTTCTTCCAGCTCTGCTTTAGCTCCTCGGGCTCTGGTTTGGGTCCACAGGTCTCGTTTTGTTCCTCGGGCCCACCATTTCTTCCTCGGTCTCTGGTTTTGTTCCTCGGGCTCTGGTTTTCTTCCTCGGGCTCTGATATTGTTCCTCGGCCTCTTTTTTTGTTCCTCTGCCCCTGCTTTTTTTTCTCAGCCTCTGGTTTTTTTCCCCGGGCTCTGGTTTATTTCCACGGGTTCTGCTTTTGTTCCTCAGGCTCTGGTTTTTTTCCTCGGGCTCTGGTTTTGTTCCTCGGACTCTAGTATAATTCCACGGGCTCTGCTTTTGTTCCTTGGGGCCTCCTTTTGTTCTTCGTGATCTGGTTTTGCTCCTCGGGCTCTGGTTTTGTTCCTCGAGCTCTGGTTTTCTTCCTCGAGGGCTAGTTTTGTTCCTCGGGCTCTGGTTTTGTTCTTCCAGCTCTGCTTTAGCTCCTCGGGCTCTGGTTTTCTTCCAAGGGTCTCGTTTTGTTCCTCGACCTCCGTTTGTTCCTCAGTCTCTGGTTTTGTTCCTCGGGCTCTAGTTTTCTTCCTCTAGCTCTGGTTTTGTTTCTCGGCCTCTGCTTTTGTTCCTCTGCCTGTGTTTTTTTTTCTCGGGCTCTGGTTTTCTTCCTCGGGCTCTGGGTTAGTTCCACGGGCTCTGGTTCTGTTCCTCGGGCTCTGGTTTAGTTCCATGGGCTCTGGTTTTGTTCCTCCAGCTCTGGTTTTTCTACTCGGGCTCTGGTTTTGTTCCATGGGCTCTGGTTTTATTCCTCAGGCTCTTGTTTTGTTCCTCGAGCTGTGGCTTTGCTCCTCTACCTCTGGTTTTGTTCCTCGAGATCTGGTTTCCTTCATTGGGCTCTGGTTTTGTTCCTCGGGATCTGGTTTTCTTCCTCGGGCGCTGGTTTTGTTCCTCGAGCTGTGGTTTTGTTCTTCGGTATCTGGTTTCGTTCCTCGGGCTCTGGATTCTTTCCTCGGGCACTGGTTCTGTTCCTCGAGCTGTGGTTTTGCTCCTCTAGCTCTCGTTGTCTTCCTCGGGCTCTGGTTTTCCATCTCGGGCTCTGGTTTTCTTCCTCAAGGGCTAGTTTTGTTCTTTGGGCTCTGGTTTTATTCCTCGGGCACTCCTTTTGTTCTTCAGGATCTGGTTTTGTTCTTTGGGCTCTGGTTTCCTTCCTCGGGCTGTGGTTTCTTTCCTCGGCCTCTGGTCTTGTTCCTCGAGCTGTGGTTTTGCTCCTCTAGCTCTCGTTGTCTTCCTTGGTCTCTGGTTTTCTTTCTCGAGGGCTAGTTTTGTTCCTCAGTCTCTGGTTTTGTTCCTCGGGCTCTAGTTTTCTTCCTCTAGCTCTGGTTTTGTTTCTCGGCCTCTGCTTTTGTTCCTCTGCCTGTGTTTTTTTTTCTCGGGCTCTGGTTTTCTTCCTCGGGCTCTGGGTTAGTTCCACGGGCTCTGGTTCTGTTCCTCGGGTTCTGGTTTCGTTCCATGGGCTCTGATTTTGTTCCTCCAGCTCTGGTTTTTCTACTCGGGCTCTGGTTTTGTTCCATGGGCTCTGGTTTTATTCCTCGGACTCTAGTTTAGTTCCTCGGGCTCTTGTTTTGTTCCTCGAGCTGTGGCTTTGCTCCTCTACCTCTGGTTTTGTTCCTCGGCATCTGTTTTCCTTAATTGGGCTCTAGTTTTGTTCCTCGGGTTCTGGTTTTCTTCCTCGGGCGCTGGTTTTGTTCCCCGGGCTCTGGTTTTGTCCTTCCAGATCTGCTTTAGCCTCTCGGGCTCTGGTTTCGGTCCACGGGTCTCGTTTTTTTCCTCGGGCCCACCATTTGTTTCTCGGTCTCTGGTTTTGTTCCTCGGGCTCTGGTTTTCTTCCTCAGGCTCTGGTTTAATTTCTCGGGTTCTAGTTTTGTTCCTCGAGCTCTGTTTTAGTTCCATTGGCTCTGATTTTGTTCCTCAGGCTCTGGTTTTTTCCTCGGGCTCTGGTTTTGTTCCTCAGACTCTCGTATAATTCCACGGGCTCTGGTTTTGTTCCTCGGGGCCTCCTTTTGTTCTTCGCAATCTCGTTTTGTTCCTCGGGCTCTGGTTTCGTTCCTCGGGCTCTGGATTCTTTCCTCAGGCTCTGGTTTTCTTCCTTGAGCTGTGGTTTTGCTCCTCTAGCTCTCGTTGTCTTCCTCGGGCTCTGCTTTTCTTCCTCGAGGGCTAGTTTTGTTCCTCGGGCTCTGGTTTTATTCCTCGGGCCCTCCTTTTTGTTCTTCGGGATCTGGTTTTGTTCCTCGGGCTCTGGTTTCGTTCCTCAGGCTCTGGTTTCTTTCCTCGGGCTCTGGTTTTGTTCCTCGATCTGTGGTTTTGCTCCTCTAGCTCTGGTTGTCTTCCTCGGGCTCTGGTTTTCTTCCTCGAGGGCTAGTTTTGTTCCTCGGGCTCTGGTTTTGTTCTTCCAGCTCTGCTTTAGCTCCTCGGGCTCTGGTTTTCTTCCAAGGGTCTCGTTTTGTTCCTCGACCTCCGTTTGTTCCTCAGTCTCTGGTTTTGTTCCTCGGGCTCTAGTTTTCTTCCTCGAGCTCTGGTTTTGTTCCTCGGCCTCTACTTTTGTTCCTCTGCCCGTGCTTTTTTTGGGGGGGCTCTGGTTTTGTTCCTCGGGCTCTGGTTTAGTTCCACACGCTCTGGTTCTGTTCTTCGGGCTCTGGTTTAGTTCCACGGGCTCTGGTTTTGTTCCTCCAGCTCTGGTTTTTCTACTCGGGCTCTGGTTTTGTTCCATGGGCTCTGGTTTTGTTCCTCGGGCTCTGTTTTAGTTCCGTTGTCTCTGGTTTTGTTCCTCAGGCTCTCGTTTTGTTCGTCGCGCTCTGGTTTTATTCCTCGGGCTCTGGTTTCTTTCCTCGGGCTCTTGTTTTGTTCCTCGAGCTGTGGTTTTGCTCCTCTAGCTCTGGTTTTGTTCCTCAGGCTCTGGTTTTCTTCCTCGAGGGCTAGTTTTGTTCCCCGGGCTCTGGTTTTGTTCTTCCAGCTCTGCTTTAGCTCCTCGGGCTCTGGTTTGCTTCCAAGGGTCTCATTTGTTCCTCCTACCCTCTATTTGTTCCTTAGTCTCTGGTTTTGTTCCTTGGGCTCTAATTTTCTTCCTCGAGCTCTGGTTTTGTTCCTCGGCCTCTGCTTTTGTTCCTCTGCCCGTGCTTTTTTTTTCTGGGGCTCTGGTTTTGTTCCTCGGGCTCTGGTTTAGTTCCACAGTCTCTGGTTGTGTTCCTCGGGTTCTGGTTTAGTTCCACGGGCTCTGGTTTTGTTCCTCCACCTCTCGTTTAGATTCATTGGCTCTGGTTTTGTTCCTCAGGCTCTTGTTTTGTTCGTCGGGCTCTGGTTTTATTCCTCGGGCTCTAGTTTAGTTCCTCGGGCTCTTGTTTTGTTCCTCAAGCTGTGGCTTTGCTCCTCTACCTCTGGTTTTGTTCCACGGGATCTGGTTTCGTTCATTGGGCTCTGGTTTTGTTCCTCGGGATCTTGTTTTCTTCCTCGGGCGCTGGTTTCGTTCCTCGAGCTGTGGTTTTGCTCTTCGGTATCTGGTTTCGTTCCTCGGGCTCTGGTTTCTTTCCTCGGGCGCTGGTTTTGTTCCTCGAGCTGTGGTTTTGCTCCTCTAGCTCTCGTTGTCTTCCTCGGGCTCTGGTTTTCCTCCTCGGGCTCTGGTTTTCTTCCTCGATGGCTAGTTTTGTTCCTCGGGGTCTGGTTTTATTCCGCGGGCTCTGGTTTTCTTTCTCGAGGGCTAGTTTTGTTTCTCGGGCTCTGGTTTTGTTCTTCCAGCTCTGCTTTAGCTCCTCGGGCTCTGGTTTGCTTCCAAGGGTCTCGTTTTGTTCCTCTGTGGTTTTGCTGTGGTTTTGCTCCTCTAGCTCTCGTTGTCTTCCTTGGTCTCTGGTTTTCTTTCTCGAGGGCTAGTTTTGTTCCTCAGTCTCTGGTTTTGTTCCTCGGGCTCTAGTTTTCTTCCTCTAGCTCTGCTTTTGTTCCTCGGCCTCTGCTTTTGTTCCTCTCCCTGTGTTATTTTTTCTCGGGCTCTGGTTTTCTTCCTCGGGCTCTGGGTTAGTTCCACGGGCTCTGGTTCTGTTCCTCGGGCTCTGGTTTAGTTCCACGGGCTCTGGTTTTGTTCCTCCAGCTCTGGTTTTTCTACTCGGGCTCTGGTTTTGTTCCATGGGCTCTGGTTTTATTCCTCGGACTCTAGTTTAGTTCCTCGGGCTCTTGTTTTGTTCCTCCAGCTGTGGCTTTGCTCCTCTACCTCTGGTTTTGTTCCTCGGCATCTGTTTTCCTTAATTGGGCTCTGGTTTTGTTCCTCGGGATCTGGTTTTCTTCCTCGGGCGCTGGTTTTGTTCCCCGGGCTCTGGTTTTGTTCTTCCAGATCTGCTTTAGCCTCTCGGGCTCTGGTTTGGGTCCACGGGTCTCGTTTTGTTCCTCGGGCCCACCATTTCTTCCTCGGGCTCTGGTTTTGTTCCTCGGGCTCTGGTTTTCTTCCTCGGGCTCTGGTATTGTTCCTCGGCCTCTTTTTTTGTTCCTCTGCCCCTGCTTTTTTTTCTCGTCCTCTGGTTTTGTTCCCCGGGCTCTGGTTTAGTTCCACGGGCTCTGCTTTTGTTCCTCAGGCTCTGGTTTTCTTCCTCAGGCTCTGGTGTTGTTCCTCGGACTCTAGTATAATTCCACGGGCTCTGGTTTTGTTCCTTGGGGCCTCCTTTTGTTCTTCGCGATCTGGTTTTGCTCCTCGGGATCTGGTTTTGTTCCTCGGGCTCTGGTTTTCTTCCTCGGGCTCTGGGTTCTTTCCTCGGGCTCTGGTTTTGTTCCTCGAGCTGTGGTTTTGCTCCTCTAGCTCTGGTTGTCTTCCTCGGGCTCTGCTATTATTCCTCGAGGGCTAGTTTTGTTCCTCGGGGTCTCGTTTTATTCCTCGGACCCTCTTTTTGTTCTTCAGGACCTGTTTTTGTTCCTCGGGCTCTGGTTTCGTTCCTCGGGCTCTGGTTTTGTTCCTCGAGCTGTGGTTTTGCACCTGGTCTGTCTTCTGCTCTGGTTGTCTTCCTCGGTATCTGGTTTTATCCTCGAGGGCTAGTTTTGTTCCTCGGGCTCTGGTTTTATTCCTCGGGCCCTCCTTTTGTTCCTCGGACTCTAGTATAATTCCACAGACTCTGGTTTTGTTCCTCGGGGCCTCCTTTTGTTCTTCGCGATCTGATTTCGTTCCTCGGGCTGTGGTTTTGCTCCTCTAGCTCGGGTTGTCTTCCTCGGGCTCTGGTTTTGTTCCTCGGGCTCTGGTTTTCTTCCCCGAGGGCTGGTTTTGTTCCCCGGGCTCTGGTTTTGTTCTTCCAGCTCTGCTTTAGCTCCTCGGGCTCTGGTTTGGGTCCACGGGTCTCGTTTTGTTCCTCAGGCCCACCATTTGTTCCTCGGGATCTGGTTTTGTTCCTCGGGTTCTGGTTTTCTTCCTCGGGCTCTGGTTTAATTTCTCGGGTTCTGGTTTTGTTCCTCGAGCTCTGTTTTAGTTCCATTGGCTCTGGTTTTGTTCCTCAGGCTCTGGTTTTTTTCCTCGGGCTCTGGTTTTCTTCCTCGGACTCTAGTATAATTCCACGGGCTCTGGTTTTGTTCCTCGGGGCCTCCTTTTGTTCTTCGCGATCTCGTTTTGTTCCTCGGGATCTGGTTTTGTTCCTCGGGCTCTGGTTTCTTTCCTCGGGCACTGGTTTTGTTCCTCGAGCTGTGGTTTTGCTCCTCTAGCTCTGGTTGTCTTCCTCGGGCTCTGCTTTTCTTCCTCGAGGGCTAGTTTTGTTCCTCGGGGTCTCGTTTTATTCCTCGGACCCTCCTTTTGTTCTTCGGGATCTGGTTTTGTTCCTCGGGCTCTGGTTTCTTTCCTCGGGCTCTGGTTTTCTTCCTCGGACTCTAGTATAATTCCACGGGCTCTGGTTTTGTTCCTCGGGGCCTCCTTTTGTTCTTCGCGATCCGGTTTTGTTCCTCGGGATCTGGTTTTATTCCTCGGGCCCTCCTTTTGTTCTTCGGGATCTGGTTTTGTTCCTCGGGATCTGGTTTTCTTCCTCGGGCTCTGGTTTCTTTCCTCGGCCTCTGGTTTTGTTCCTCGAGCTGTGGTTTTACTCCTCTAGCTCTGGTTGTCTTCCTCGGGCTCTGGTTTTCTTCCTCGATGGCTGGTTTTGTTCCCCGGGCTCTGGTTTTGTTCTTCCAGCTCTGCTTTAGCTCCTCGGGCTCTGGTTTGGGTCCACGGGTCTCGTTTTGTTCCTCAGGCCCACCATTTGTTCCTCGGTCTCTGGTTTTGTTCCTCAGGTTCTGGTTTTCTTCCTCGGGCTCTGGTTTAATTTCTCGGGTTCTGGTTTTGTTCCTCGAGCTCTGGTTTATTTCCATTGGCTCTGGTTTTGTTCCTCAGGCTCTGGTTTTTTTCCTCGGTCTCTGGTTTTGTTCCTCGGGCTCTGGTTTTCTTCCTCGGGCTCTGATATTGTTCCTCGGCCTCTTTTTTTGTTCCTCTGCCCCTGCTTTTTTTTCTCAGCCTCTGGTTTTTTTCCCCGGGCTCTGGTTTATTTCCACGGGTTCTGCTTTTGTTCCTCAGGCTCTGGTTTTTTTCCTCGGGCTCTGGTTTTGTTCCTCGGACTCTAGTATAATTCCACGGGCTCTGCTTTTGTTCCTTGGGGCCTCCTTTTGTTCTTCGTGATCTGGTTTTGCTCCTCGGGCTCTGGTTTTGTTCCTCGAGCTCTGGTTTTCTTCCTCGAGGGCTAGTTTTGTTCCTCGGGCTCTGGTTTTGTTCCTCAGCCTCTACTTTTGTTCCTCTGCCTGTGTTTTTTTTTCTCGGGCTCTGGTTTTCTTCCTCGGGCACTGGGTTAGTTCCACGGGCTCTGGTTCTGTTCCTCGGGCTCTGGTTTAGTTCCATGGGCTCTGGTTTTGTTCCTCCAGCTCTGGTTTTTCTACTCGGGCTCTGGTTTTGTTCCATGGGCTCTGGTTTTATTCCTCAGGCTCTTGTTTTGTTCCTCGAGCTGTGGCTTTGCTCCTCTACCTCTGGTTTTGTTCCTCGAGATCTGGTTTCCTTCATTGGGCTCTGGTTTTGTTCCTCGGGATCTGGTTTTCTTCCTCGGGCCCTGGTTTTGTTCCTCGAGCTGTGGTTTTGTTCTTCGGTATCTGGTTTCGTTCCTCGGGCTCTGGATTCTTTCCTCGGGCACTGGTTCTGTTCCTCGAGCTGTGGTTTTGCTCCTCTAGCTCTCGTTGTCTTCCTCGGGCTCTGGTTTTCCATCTCGGGCTCTGGTTTTCTTCCTCAAGGGCTAGTTTTGTTCTTTGGGCTCTGGTTTTATTCCTCGGGCACTCCTTTTGTTCTTCAGGATCTGGTTTTGTTCTTTGGGCTCTGGTTTCCTTCCTCGGGCTGTGGTTTCTTTCCTCGGCCTCTGGTCTTGTTCCTCGAGCTGTGGTTTTGCTCCTCTAGCTCTCGTTGTCTTCCTTGGTCTCTGGTTTTCTTTCTCGAGGGCTAGTTTTGTTCCTCAGTCTCTGGTTTTGTTCCTCGGGCTCTAGTTTTCTTCCTCTAGCTCTGGTTTTGTTTCTCGGCCTCTGCTTTTGTTCCTCTCCCTGTGTTTTTTTTTCTCGGGCTCTGGTTTTCTTCCTTGGGCTCTGGGTTAGTTCCACGGGCTCTGGTTCTGTTCCTCGGGTTCTGGTTTCGTTCCATGGGCTCTGATTTTGTTCCTCCAGCTCTGGTTTTTCTACTCGGGCTCTGGTTTTGTTCCATGGGCTCTGGTTTTATTCCTCGGACTCTAGTTTAGTTCCTCGGGCTCTTGTTTTGTTCCTCGAGCTGTGGCTTTGCTCCTCTACCTCTGGTTTTGTTCCTCGGCATCTGTTTTCCTTAATTGGGCTCTAGTTTTGTTCCTCGGGTTCTGGTTTTCTTCCTCGGGCGCTGGTTTTGTTCCCCGGGCTCTGGTTTTGTCCTTCCAGATCTGCTTTAGCCTCTCGGGCTCTGGTTTCGGTCCACGGGTCTCGTTTTTTTCCTCGGGCCCACCATTTGTTTCTCGGTCTCTGGTTTTGTTCCTCGGGCTCTGGTTTTCTTCCTCAGGCTCTGGTTTAATTTCTCGGGTTCTAGTTTTGTTCCTCGAGCTCTGTTTTAGTTCCATTGGCTCTGATTTTGTTCCTCAGGCTCTGGTTTTTTCCTCGGGCTCTGGTTTTGTTCCTCAGACTCTCGTATAATTCCACGGGCTCTGGTTTTGTTCCTCGGGGCCTCCTTTTGTTCTTCGCAATCTCGTTTTGTTCCTCGGGCTCTGGTTTCGTTCCTCGGGCTCTGGATTCTTTCCTCAGGCTCTGGTTTTCTTCCTTGAGCTGTGGTTTTGCTCCTCTAGCTCTCGTTGTCTTCCTCGGGCTCTGCTTTTCTTCCTCGAGGGCTAGTTTTGTTCCTCGGGCTCTGGTTTTATTCCTCGGGCCCTCCTTTTTGTTCTTCGGGATCTGGTTTTGTTCCTCGGGCTCTGGTTTCGTTCCTCAGGCTCTGGTTTCTTTCCTCGGGCTCTGGTTTTGTTCCTCGAGCTGTGGTTTTGCTCCTCTAGCTCTGGTTGTCTTCCTCGGGCTCTGGTTTTCTTCCTCGAGGGCTAGTTTTGTTCCTCGGGCTCTGGTTTTGTTCTTCCAGCTCTGCTTTAGCTCCTCGGGCTCTGGTTTTCTTCCAAGGGTCTCGTTTTGTTCCTCGACCTCCGTTTGTTCCTCAGTCTCTGGTTTTGTTCCTCGGGCTCTAGTTTTCTTCCTCGAGCTCTGGTTTTGTTCCTCAGCCTCTACTTTTGTTCCTCTGCCCATGCTTTTTTTGGGGGGGCTCTGGTTTTGTTCCTCGGGCTCTGGTTTAGTTCCACACGCTCTGGTTCTGTTCTTCGGGCTCTGGTTTAGTTCCACGGGCTCTGGTTTTGTTCCTCCAGCTCTGGTTTTTCTACTCGGGCTCTGGTTTTGTTCCATGGGCTCTGGTTTTGTTCCTCGGGCTCTGTTTTAGTTCCGTTGTCTCTGGTTTTGTTCCTCAGGCTCTCGTTTTGTTCGTCGCGCTCTGGTTTTATTCCTCGGGCTCTGGTTTCTTTCCTCGGGCTCTTGTTTTGTTCCTCGAGCTGTGGTTTTGCTCCTCTAGCTCTGGTTTTGTTCCTCAGGCTCTGGTTTTCTTCCTCGAGGGCTAGTTTTGTTCCCCGGGCTCTGGTTTTGTTCTTCCAGCTCTGCTTTAGCTCCTCGGGCTCTGGTTTGCTTCCAAGGGTCTCATTTGTTCCTCCTACCCTCCATTTGTTCCTTAGTCTCTGGTTTTGTTCCTTGGGCTCTAATTTTCTTCCTCGAGCTCTGGTTTTGTTCCTCGGCCTCTGCTTTTGTTCCTCTGCCCGTGCTTTTTTTTTCTGGGGCTCTGGTTTTGTTCCTCGGGCTCTGGTTTAGTTCCACAGTCTCTGGTTGTGTTCCTCGGGTTCTGGTTTAGTTCCACGGGCTCTGGTTTTGTTCCTCCAGCTCTGGTTTTTCTACTCGGGCTCTGGTTTTGTTCATGGGCTCTGGTTTTGTTCCTCGGGCTCTCGTTTAGATTCATTGGCTCTGGTTTTGTTCCTCAGGCTCTTGTTTTGTTCGTCGGGCTCTGGTTTTATTCCTCGGGCTCTAGTTTAGTTCCTCGGGCTCTTGTTTTGTTCCTCAAGCTGTGGCTTTGCTCCTCTACCTCTGGTTTTGTTCCACGGGATCTGGTTTCGTTCATTGGGCTCTGGTTTTGTTCCTCGGGATCTGGTTTTCTTCCTCGGGCGCTGGTTTCGTTCCTCGAGCTGTGGTTTTGCTCTTCAGTATCTGGTTTCGTTCCTCGGGCTCTGGTTTCTTTCCTCGGGCGCTGGTTTTGTTCCTCGAGCTGTGGTTTTGCTCCTCTAGCTCTCGTTGTCTTCCTCGGGCTCTGGTTTTCCTCCTCGGGCTCTGGTTTTCTTCCTCGATGGCTAGTTTTGTTCCTCGGGGTCTGGTTTTATTCCGCGGGCTCTGGTTTTCTTTCTCGAGGGCTAGTTTTGTTTCTCGGGCTCTGGTTTTGTTCTTCCAGCTCTGCTTTAGCTCCTCGGGCTCTGGTTTGCTTCCAAGGGTCTCGTTTTGTTCCTCGGACCTCCATTTGTTCCTCAGTCTCTGGTTTTGTTCCTCGGGGTCTAGTTTTCTTCCTCTAGCTCTGGTTTTGTTTCTCGGCCTCTGCTTTTGTTCCTCTCCCTGTGTTTTTTTTTCTCGGGCTCTGGTTTTTTTCCTCAGGCTCTGGGTTAGTTCCACGGGCTCTGGTTCTGTTCCTCGGGCTCTGGTTTAGTTCCACGGGCTCTGGTTTTGTTCCTCCAGCTCTGGTTTTTCTACTCGGGCTCTGGTTTTGTTCCATGGGCTCTGGTTTTATTCCTCAGGCTCTTGTTTTGTTCCTCGAGCTGTGGCTTTGCTCCTCTACCTCTGGTTTTGTTCCTCGAGATCTGGTTTCCTTCATTGGGCTCTGGTTTTGTTCCTCGGGATCTGGTTTTCTTCCTCGGGCGCTGGTTTTGTTCCTCGAGCTGTGGTTTTGTTCTTTGGTATCTGGTTTCGTTCCTCGGGCTCTGGATTCTTTCCTCGGGCACTGGTTCTGTTCCTCGAGCTGTGGTTTTGCTCCTCTAGCTCTTGTTGTCTTCCTCGGGCTCTGGTTTTCCTCCTCGGGCTCTGGTTTTCTTCCTCAAGGGCTAGTTTTGTTCTTTGGGCTCTGGTTTTATTCCTCGGGCACTCCTTTTGTTCTTCAGGATCTGGTTTTTTTCCTTGGGCTCTGGTTTCCTTCCTCGGGCTCTGGTTTCTTTCCTCGGCCTCTGGTCTTGTTCCTCGAGCTGTGGTTTTGCTCCTCTAGCTCTCGTTGTCTTCCTTGGTCTCTGGTTTTCTTTCTCGAGGGCTAGTTTTGTTCCTCAGTCTCTGGTTTTGTTCCTCGGGCTCTAGTTTTCTTCCTCTAGCTCTGCTTTTGTTCCTCGGCCTCTGCTTTTGTTCCTCTCCCTGTGTTTTTTTTTCTCGGGCTCTGGTTTTCTTCCTCGGGCTCTGGGTTAGTTCCACGGGCTCTGGTTCTGTTCCTCGGGCTCTGGTTTAGTTCCACGGGCTCTGGTTTTGTTCCTCCAGCTCTGGTTTTTCTACTCGGGCTCTGGTTTTGTTCCATGGGCTCTGGTTTTATTCCTCGGACTCTAGTTTAGTTCCTCGGGCTCTTGTTTTGTTCCTCCAGCTGTGGCTTTGCTCCTCTACCTCTGGTTTTGTTCCTCGGCATCTGTTTTCCTTAATTGGGCTCTGGTTTTGTTCCTCGGGATCTGGTTTTCTTCCTCGGGCGCTGGTTTTGTTCCCCGGGCTCTGGTTTTGTTCTTCCAGATCTGCTTTAGCCTCTCGGGCTCTGGTTTGGGTCCACGGGTCTCGTTTTGTTCCTCGGGCCCACCATTTCTTCCTCGGGCTCTGGTTTTGTTCCTCGGGCTCTGGTTTTCTTCCTCGGGCTCTGGTATTGTTCCTCGGCCTCTTTTTTTGTTCCTCTGCCCCTGCTTTTTTTTCTCGGCCTCTGGTTTTGTTCCCCGGGCTCTGGTTTAGTTCCACGGGCTCTGCTTTTGTTCCTCAGGCTCTGGTTTTCTTCCTCAGGCTCTGGTGTTGTTCCTCGGACTCTAGTATAATTCCACGGGCTCTGGTTTTGTTCCTTGGGGCCTCCTTTTGTTCTTCGCGATCTGGTTTTGCTCCTCGGGATCTGGTTTTGTTCCTCGGGCTCTGGTTTTCTTCCTCGGGCTCTGGTTTCTTTCCTCGGGCTCTGGTTTTGTTCCTCGAGCTGTGGTTTTGCTCCTCTAGCTCTGGTTGTCTTCCTCGGGCTCTGGTTTTCTTCCTCGAGGGCTAGTTTTGTTCCTCGGGGTCTCGTTTTATTCCTCGGACCCTCCTTTTGTTCTTCGGGATCTGGTTTTGTTCCTCGGGCTCTGGTTTCTTTCCTCGGGCTCTGGTTTTCTTCCTCGGACTCTAGTATAATTCCACGGGCTCTGGTTTTGTTCCTCGGGGCCTCCTTTTGTTCTTCGCGATCTGGTTTTGTTCCTCGGGATCTGGTTTTATTCCTCGGGCCCTCCTTTTGTTCTTCGGGATCTGGTTTTGTTCCTCGGGATCTGGTTTTCTTCCTCGGGCTCTGGTTTCTTTCCTCAGGCTCTGGTTTTGTTCCTCGAGCTGTGGTTTTACTCCTCTAGCTCTGGTTGTCTTCCTCGGGCTCTGGTTTTCTTCCTCGATGGCTGGTTTTGTTCCCCGGGCTCTGGTTTTGTTCTTCCAGCTCTGCTTTAGCTCCTCGGGCTCTGGTTTGGGTCCACGGGTCTCGTTTTGTTCCTCAGGCCCACCATTTGTTCCTCGGTCTCTGGTTTTGTTCCTCAGGTTCTGGTTTTCTTCCTCGGGCTCTGGTTTAATTTCTCGGGTTCTGGTTTTGTTCCTCGAGCTCTGGTTTAGTTCCATTGGCTCTGGTTTTGTTCCTCAGGCTCTGGTTTTTTTCCTCGGTCTCTGGTTTTGTTCCTCGGGCTCTGGTTTTCTTCCTCGGGCTCTGATATTGTTCCTCGGCCTCTTTTTTTGTTCCTCTGCCCCTGCTTTTTTTTCTCAGCCTCTGGTTTTTTTCCCCGGGCTCTGGTTTATTTCCACGGGTTCTGCTTTTGTTCCTCAGGCTCTGGTTTTTTTCCTCGGGCTCTGGTTTTGTTCCTCGGACTCTAGTATAATTCCACGGGCTCTGCTTTTGTTCCTTGGGGCCTCCTTTTGTTCTTCGTGATCTGGTTTTGCTCCTCGGGCTCTGGTTTTGTTCCTCGAGCTCTGGTTTTCTTCCTCGAGGGCTAGTTTTGTTCCTCGGGCTCTGGTTTTGTTCTTCCAGCTCTGCTTTAGCTCCTCGGGCTCTGGTTTTCTTCCAAGGGTCTCGTTTTGTTCCTCGACCTCCGTTTGTTCCTCAGTCTCTGGTTTTGTTCCTCAGGCTCTAGTTTTCTTCCTCGAGCTCTGGTTTTGTTTCTCGGCCTCTGCTTTTGTTCCTCTGCCTGTGTTTTTTTTTCTCGAGCTCTGGTTTTCTTCCTCGGGCACTGGGTTAGTTCCACGGGCTCTGGTTCTGTTCCTCGGGCTCTGGTTTAGTTCCATGGGCTCTGGTTTTGTTCCTCCAGCTCTGGTTTTTCTACTCGGGCTCTGGTTTTGTTCCATGGGCTCTGGTTTTATTCCTCAGGCTCTTGTTTTGTTCCTCGAGCTGTGGCTTTGCTCCTCTACCTCTGGTTTTTTTCCTCGAGATCTGGTTTCCTTCATTGGGCTCTGGTTTTGTTCCTCGGGATCTGGTTTTCTTCCTCGGGCCCTGGTTTTGTTCCTCGAGCTGTGGTTTTGTTCTTCGGTATCTGGTTTCGTTCCTCGGGCTCTGGATTCTTTCCTCGGGCACTGGTTCTGTTCCTCGAGCTGTGGTTTTGCTCCTCTAGCTCTCGTTGTCTTCCTCGGGCTCTGGTTTTCCATCTCGGGCTCTGGTTTTCTTCCTCAAGGGCTAGTTTTGTTCTTTGGGCTCTGGTTTTATTCCTCGGGCACTCCTTTTGTTCTTCAGGATCTGGTTTTGTTCTTTGGGCTCTGGTTTCCTTCCTCGGGCTGTGGTTTCTTTCCTCGGCCTCTGGTCTTGTTCCTCGAGCTGTGGTTTTGCTCCTCTAGCTCTCGTTGTCTTCCTTGGTCTCTGGTTTTCTTTCTCGAGGGCTAGTTTTGTTCCTCAGTCTCTGGTTTTGTTCCTCGGGCTCTAGTTTTCTTCCTCTAGCTCTGGTTTTGTTTCTCGGCCTGTGTTTTTTTTTCTCGGGCTCTGGTTTTCTTCCTTGGGCTCTGGGTTAGTTCCACGGGCTCTGGTTCTGTTCCTCGGGTTCTGGTTTCGTTCCATGGGCTCTGATTTTGTTCCTCCAGCTCTGGTTTTTCTACTCGGGCTCTGGTTTTGTTCCATGGGCTCTGGTTTTATTCCTCGGACTCTAGTTTAGTTCCTCGGGCTCTTGTTTTGTTCCTCGAGCTGTGGCTTTGCTCCTCTACCTCTGGTTTTGTTCCTCGGCATCTGTTTTCCTTAATTGGGCTCTAGTTTTGTTCCTCGGGTTCTGGTTTTCTTCCTCGGGCGCTGGTTTTGTTCCCCGGGCTCTGGTTTTGTCCTTCCAGATCTGCTTTAGCCTCTCGGGCTCTGGTTTCGGTCCACGGGTCTCGTTTTTTTCCTCGGGCCCACCATTTGTTTCTCGGTCTCTGGTTTTGTTCCTCGGGCTCTGGTTTTCTTCCTCAGGCTCTGGTTTAATTTCTCGGGTTCTAGTTTTGTTCCTCGAGCTCTGTTTTAGTTCCATTGGCTCTGATTTTGTTCCTCAGGCTCTGGTTTTTTCCTCGGGCTCTGGTTTTGTTCCTCAGACTCTCGTATAATTCCACGGGCTCTGGTTTTGTTCCTCGGGGCCTCCTTTTGTTCTTCGCAATCTCGTTTTGTTCCTCGGGCTCTGGTTTCGTTCCTCGGGCTCTGGATTCTTTCCTCAGGCTCTGGTTTTCTTCCTTGAGCTGTGGTTTTGCTCCTCTAGCTCTCGTTGTCTTCCTCGGGCTCTGCTTTTCTTCCTCGAGGGCTAGTTTTGTTCCTCGGGCTCTGGTTTTATTCCTCGGGCCCTCCTTTTTGTTCTTCGGGATCTGGTTTTGTTCCTCGGGCTCTGGTTTCGTTCCTCAGGCTCTGGTTTCTTTCCTCGGGCTCTGGTTTTGTTCCTCGAGCTGTGGTTTTGCTCCTCTAGCTCTGGTTGTCTTCCTCGGGCTCTGGTTTTCTTCCTCGAGGGCTAGTTTTGTTCCTCGGGCTCTGGTTTTGTTCTTCCAGCTCTGCTTTAGCTCCTCGGGCTCTGGTTTTCTTCCAAGGGTCTCGTTTTGTTCCTCGACCTCCGTTTGTTCCTCAGTCTCTGGTTTTGTTCCTCGGGCTCTAGTTTTCTTCCTCGAGCTCTGGTTTTGTTCCTCAGCCTCTACTTTTGTTCCTCTGCCCATGCTTTTTTTGGGGGGGCTCTGGTTTTGTTCCTCGGGCTCTGGTTTAGTTCCACACGCTCTGGTTCTGTTCTTCGGGCTCTGGTTTAGTTCCACGGGCTCTGGTTTTGTTCCTCCAGCTCTGGTTTTTCTACTCGGGCTCTGGTTTTGTTCCATGGGCTCTGGTTTTGTTCCTCGGGCTCTGTTTTAGTTCCGTTGTCTCTGGTTTTGTTCCTCAGGCTCTCGTTTTGTTCGTCGCGCTCTGGTTTTATTCCTCGGGCTCTGGTTTCTTTCCTCGGGCTCTTGTTTTGTTCCTCGAGCTGTGGTTTTGCTCCTCTAGCTCTGGTTTTGTTCCTCAGGCTCTGGTTTTCTTCCTCGAGGGCTAGTTTTGTTCCCCGGGCTCTGGTTTTGTTCTTCCAGCTCTGCTTTAGCTCCTCGGGCTCTGGTTTGCTTCCAAGGGTCTCATTTGTTCCTCCTACCCTCCATTTGTTCCTTAGTCTCTGGTTTTGTTCCTTGGGCTCTAATTTTCTTCCTCGAGCTCTGGTTTTGTTCCTCGGCCTCTGCTTTTGTTCCTCTGCCCGTGCTTTTTTTTTCTGGGGCTCTGGTTTTGTTCCTCGGGCTCTGGTTTAGTTCCACAGTCTCTGGTTGTGTTCCTCGGGTTCTGGTTTAGTTCCACGGGCTCTGGTTTTGTTCCTCCAGCTCTGGTTTTTCTACTCGGGCTCTGGTTTTGTTCATGGGCTCTGGTTTTGTTCCTCGGGCTCTCGTTTAGATTCATTGGCTCTGGTTTTGTTCCTCAGGCTCTTGTTTTGTTCGTCGGGCTCTGGTTTTATTCCTCGGGCTCTAGTTTAGTTCCTCGGGCTCTTGTTTTGTTCCTCAAGCTGTGGCTTTGCTCCTCTACCTCTGGTTTTGTTCCACGGGATCTGGTTTCGTTCATTGGGCTCTGGTTTTGTTCCTCGGGATCTGGTTTTCTTCCTCGGGCGCTGGTTTCGTTCCTCGAGCTGTGGTTTTGCTCTTCAGTATCTGGTTTCGTTCCTCGGGCTCTGGTTTCTTTCCTCGGGCGCTGGTTTTGTTCCTCGAGCTGTGGTTTTGCTCCTCTAGCTCTCGTTGTCTTCCTCGGGCTCTGGTTTTCCTCCTCGGGCTCTGGTTTTCTTCCTCGATGGCTAGTTTTGTTCCTCGGGGTCTGGTTTTATTCCGCGGGCTCTGGTTTTCTTTCTCGAGGGCTAGTTTTGTTTCTCGGGCTCTGGTTTTGTTCTTCCAGCTCTGCTTTAGCTCCTCGGGCTCTGGTTTGCTTCCAAGGGTCTCGTTTTGTTCCTCGGACCTCCATTTGTTCCTCAGTCTCTGGTTTTGTTCCTCGGGGTCTAGTTTTCTTCCTCTAGCTCTGGTTTTGTTTCTCGGCCTCTGCTTTTGTTCCTCTCCCTGTGTTTTTTTTTCTCGGGCTCTGGTTTTTTTCCTCAGGCTCTGGGTTAGTTCCACGGGCTCTGGTTCTGTTCCTCGGGCTCTGGTTTAGTTCCACGGGCTCTGGTTTTGTTCCTCCAGCTCTGGTTTTTCTACTCGGGCTCTGGTTTTGTTCCATGGGCTCTGGTTTTATTCCTCAGGCTCTTGTTTTGTTCCTCGAGCTGTGGCTTTGCTCCTCTACCTCTGGTTTTGTTCCTCGAGATCTGGTTTCCTTCATTGGGCTCTGGTTTTGTTCCTCGGGATCTGGTTTTCTTCCTCGGGCGCTGGTTTTGTTCCTCGAGCTGTGGTTTTGTTCTTTGGTATCTGGTTTCGTTCCTCGGGCTCTGGATTCTTTCCTCGGGCACTGGTTCTGTTCCTCGAGCTGTGGTTTTGCTCCTCTAGCTCTTGTTGTCTTCCTCGGGCTCTGGTTTTCCTCCTCGGGCTCTGGTTTTCTTCCTCAAGGGCTAGTTTTGTTCTTTGGGCTCTGGTTTTATTCCTCGGGCACTCCTTTTGTTCTTCAGGATCTGGTTTTTTTCCTTGGGCTCTGGTTTCCTTCCTCGGGCTCTGGTTTCTTTCCTCGGCCTCTGGTCTTGTTCCTCGAGCTGTGGTTTTGCTCCTCTAGCTCTCGTTGTCTTCCTTGGTCTCTGGTTTTCTTTCTCGAGGGCTAGTTTTGTTCCTCAGTCTCTGGTTTTGTTCCTCGGGCTCTAGTTTTCTTCCTCTAGCTCTGCTTTTGTTCCTCGGCCTCTGCTTTTGTTCCTCTCCCTGTGTTTTTTTTTCTCGGGCTCTGGTTTTCTTCCTCGGGCTCTGGGTTAGTTCCACGGGCTCTGGTTCTGTTCCTCGGGCTCTGGTTTAGTTCCACGGGCTCTGGTTTTGTTCCTCCAGCTCTGGTTTTTCTACTCGGGCTCTGGTTTTGTTCCATGGGCTCTGGTTTTATTCCTCGGACTCTAGTTTAGTTCCCCGGGCTCTTGTTTTGTTCCTCCAGCTGTGGCTTTGCTCCTCTACCTCTGGTTTTGTTCCTCGGCATCTGTTTTCCTTAATTGGGCTCTGGTTTTGTTCCTCGGGATCTGGTTTTCTTCCTCGGGCGCTGGTTTTGTTCCCCGGGCTCTGGTTTTGTTCTTCCAGATCTGCTTTAGCCTCTCGGGCTCTGGTTTGGGTCCACGGGTCTCGTTTTGTTCCTCGGGCCCACCATTTCTTCCTCGGGCTCTGGTTTTGTTCCTCGGGCTCTGGTTTTCTTCCTCGGGCTCTGGTATTGTTCCTCGGCCTCTTTTTTTGTTCCTCTGCCCCTGCTTTTTTTTCTCGGCCTCTGGTTTTGTTCCCCGGGCTCTGGTTTAGTTCCACGGGCTCTGCTTTTGTTCCTCAGGCTCTGGTTTTCTTCCTCAGTCTCTGGTGTTGTTCCTCGGACTCTAGTATAATTCCACGGGCTCTGGTTTTGTTCCTTGGGGCCTCCTTTTGTTCTTCGCGATCTGGTTTTGCTCCTCGGGATCTGGTTTTGTTCCTCGGGCTCTGGTTTTCTTCCTCGGGCTCTGGTTTCTTTCCTCGGGCTCTGGTTTTGTTCCTCGAGCTGTGGTTTTGCTCCTCTAGCTCTGGTTGTCTTCCTCGGGCTCTGCTTTTCTTCCTCGAGGGCTAGTTTTGTTCCTCGGGGTCTCGTTTTATTCCTCGGACCCTCCTTTTGTTCTTCGGGATCTGGTTTTGTTCCTCGGGCTCTGGTTTCTTTCCTCGGGCTCTGGTTTTCTTCCTCGGACTCTAGTATAATTCCACGGGCTCTGGTTTTGTTCCTCGGGGCCTCCTTTTGTTCTTCGCGATCTGGTTTTGTTCCTCGGGATCTGGTTTTATTCCTCGGGCCCTCCTTTTGTTCTTCGGGATCTGGTTTTGTTCCTCGGGATCTGGTTTTCTTCCTCGGGCTCTGGTTTCTTTCCTCGGCCTCTGGTTTTGTTCCTCGAGCTGTGGTTTTACTCCTCTAGCTCTGGTTGTCTTCCTCGGGCTCTGGTTTTCTTCCTCGATGGCTGGTTTTGTTCCCCGGGCTCTGGTTTTGTTCTTCCAGCTCTGCTTTAGCTCCTCGGGCTCTGGTTTGGGTCCACGGGTCTCGTTTTGTTCCTCAGGCCCACCATTTGTTCCTCGGTCTCTGGTTTTGTTCCTCAGGTTCTGGTTTTCTTCCTCGGGCTCTGGTTTAATTTCTCGGGTTCTGGTTTTGTTCCTCGAGCTCTGGTTTAGTTCCATTGGCTCTGGTTTTGTTCCTCAGGCTCTGGTTTTTTTCCTCGGTCTCTGGTTTTGTTCCTCGGGCTCTGGTTTTCTTCCTCGGGCTCTGATATTGTTCCTCGGCCTCTTTTTTTGTTCCTCTGCCCCTGCTTTTTTTTCTCAGCCTCTGGTTTTTTTCCCCGGGCTCTGGTTTATTTCCACGGGTTCTGCTTTTGTTCCTCAGGCTCTGGTTTTTTTCCTCGGGCTCTGGTTTTGTTCCTCGGACTCTAGTATAATTCCACGGGCTCTGCTTTTGTTCCTTGGGGCCTCCTTTTGTTCTTCGTGATCTGGTTTTGCTCCTCGGGCTCTGATTTTGTACTTCCAACTCTGCTTTAGCTCCTCGGGCTCTGGTTTGGGTCCAAGGGTCTCGTTTTCTTCCTCGGACCTCCATTTGTTCCTCAGTCTCTGGTTTTGTTCCTCAGGGTCTAGTTTTCTTCCTCTAGCTCTGGTTTTGTTTCTCGGCCTCTGCTTTTGTTCCTCTCCCTGTGTTTTTTTTTCTCGGGCTCTGGTTTTCTTCCTCGGGCTCTGGGTTAGTTCCACGGACTCTGGTTCTGTTCCTCGGGCTCTGGTTTAGTTCCACGGGCTCTGGTTTTGTTCCTCCAGCTCTGGTTTTTCTACTCGGGCTCTGGTTTTGTTCCATGGGCTCTGGTTTTATTCCTCAGGCTCTTGTTTTGTTCCTCGAGCTGTGGCTTTGCTCCTCTACCTCTGGTTTTGTTCCTCGAGATCTGGTTTCCTTCATTGGGCTCTGGTTTTGTTCCTCGGGATCTGGTTTTCTTCCTCGGGCGCTGGTTTTGTTCCTCGAGCTGTGGTTTTGTTCTTCGGTATCTGGTTTCGTTCCTCGGGCTCTGGATTCTTTCCTCGGGCACTGGTTCTGTTCCTCGAGCTGTGGTTTTGCTCCTCTAGCTCTCGTTGTCTTCCTCGGGCTCTGGTTTTCCATCTCGGGCTCTGGTTTTCTTCCTCAAGGGCTAGTTTTGTTCTTTGGGCTCTGGTTTTATTCCTCGGGCACTCCTTTTGTTCTTCAGGATCTGGTTTTGTTCTTTGGGCTCTGGTTTCCTTCCTCGGGCTCTGGTTTTCTTTCCTCGGCCTCTGGTCTTGTTCCTCGAGCTGTGGTTTTGCTCCTCTAGCTCTCGTTGTCTTCCTTGGTCTCTGGTTTTCTTTCTCGAGGGCTAGTTTTGTTCCTCAGTCTCTGGTTTTGTTCCTCGGGCTCTAGTTTTCTTCCTCTAGCTCTGGTTTTGTTTCTCGGCCTCTGCTTTTGTTCCTCTCCCTGTGTTTTTTTTTCTCGGGCTCTGGTTTTCTTCCTCGGGCTCTGGGTTAGTTCCACGGGCTCTGGTTCTGTTCCTCGGGTTCTGGTTTCGTTCCATGGGCTCTGATTTTGTTCCTCCAGCTCTGGTTTTTCTACTCGGGCTCTGGTTTTGTTCCATGGGCTCTGGTTTTATTCCTCGGACTCTAGTTTAGTTCCTCGGGCTCTTGTTTTGTTCCTCGAGCTGTGGCTTTGCTCCTCTACCTCTGGTTTTGTTCCTCGGCATCTGTTTTCCTTAATTGGGCTCTAGTTTTGTTCCTCGGGTTCTGGTTTTCTTCCTCGGGCGCTGGTTTTGTTCCCCGGGCTCTGGTTTTGTCCTTCCAGATCTGCTTTAGCCTCTCGGGCTCTGGTTTCGGTCCACGGGTCTCGTTTTTTTCCTCGGGCCCACCATTTGTTTCTCGGTCTCTGGTTTTGTTCCTCGGGCTCTGGTTTTCTTCCTCAGGCTCTGGTTTAATTTCTCGGGTTCTAGTTTTGTTCCTCGAGCTCTGTTTTAGTTCCATTGGCTCTGATTTTGTTCCTCAGGCTCTGGTTTTTTCCTCGGGCTCTGGTTTTGTTCCTCAGACTCTCGTATAATTCCACGGGCTCTGGTTTTGTTCCTCGGGGCCTCCTTTTGTTCTTCGCAATCTCGTTTTGTTCCTCGGGCTCTGGTTTCGTTCCTCGGGCTCTGGATTCTTTCCTCAGGCTCTGGTTTTCTTCCTTGAGCTGTGGTTTTGCTCCTCTAGCTCTCGTTGTCTTCCTCGGGCTCTGCTTTTCTTCCTCGAGGGCTAGTTTTGTTCCTCGGGCTCTGGTTTTATTCCTCGGGCCCTCCTTTTTGTTCTTCGGGATCTGGTTTTGTTCCTCGGGCTCTGGTTTCGTTCCTCAGGCTCTGGTTTCTTTCCTCGGGCTCTGGTTTTGTTCCTCGAGCTGTGGTTTTGCTCCTCTAGCTCTGGTTGTCTTCCTCGGGCTCTGGTTTTCTTCCTCGAGGGCTAGTTTTGTTCCTCGGGCTCTCGTTTTGTTCTTCCAGCTCTGCTTTAGCTCCTCGGGCTCTGGTTTTCTTCCAAGGGTCTCGTTTTGTTCCTCGACCTCCGTTTGTTCCTCAGTCTCTGGTTTTGTTCCTCGGGCTCTAGTTTTCTTCCTCGAGCTCTGGTTTTGTTCCTCGGCCTCTACTTTTGTTCCTCTGCCCGTGCTTTTTTTGGGGGGGCTCTGGTTTTGTTCCTCGGGCTCTGGTTTAGTTCCACACGCTCTGGTTCTGTTCTTCGGGCTCTGGTTTAGTTCCACGGGCTCTGGTTTTGTTCCTCCAGCTCTGGTTTTTCTACTCGGGCTCTGGTTTTGTTCCATGGGCTCTGGTTTTGTTCCTCGGGCTCTGTTTTAGTTCCGTTGTCTCTGGTTTTGTTCCTCAGGCTCTCGTTTTGTTCGTCGCGCTCTGGTTTTATTCCTCGGGCTCTGGTTTCTTTCCTCGGGCTCTTGTTTTGTTCCTCGAGCTGTGGTTTTGCTCCTCTAGCTCTGGTTTTGTTCCTCAGGCTCTGGTTTTCTTCCTCGAGGGCTAGTTTTGTTCCCCGGGCTCTGGTTTTGTTCTTCCAGCTCTGCTTTAGCTCCTCGGGCTCTGGTTTGCTTCCAAGGGTCTCATTTGTTCCTCCTACCCTCCATTTGTTCCTTAGTCTCTGGTTTTGTTCCTTGGGCTCTAATTTTCTTCCTCGAGCTCTGGTTTTGTTCCTCGGCCTCTGCTTTTGTTCCTCTGCCCGTGCTTTTTTTTTCTGGGGCTCTGGTTTTGTTCCTCGGGCTCTGGTTTAGTTCCACAGTCTCTGGTTGTGTTCCTCGGGTTCTGGTTTAGTTCCACGGGCTCTGGTTTTGTTCCTCCACCTCTCGTTTAGATTCATTGGCTCTGGTTTTGTTCCTCAGGCTCTTGTTTTGTTCGTCGGGCTCTGGTTTTATTCCTCGGGCTCTAGTTTAGTTCCTCGGGCTCTTGTTTTGTTCCTCAAGCTGTGGCTTTGCTCCTCTACCTCTGGTTTTGTTCCACGGGATCTGGTTTCGTTCATTGGGCTCTGGTTTTGTTCCTCGGGATCTGGTTTTCTTCCTCGGGCGCTGGTTTCGTTCCTCGAGCTGTGGTTTTGCTCTTCGGTATCTGGTTTCGTTCCTCGGGCTCTGGTTTCTTTCCTCGGGCGCTGGTTTTGTTCCTCGAGCTGTGGTTTTGCTCCTCTAGCTCTCGTTGTCTTCCTCGGGCTCTGGTTTTCCTCCTCGGGCTCTGGTTTTCTTCCTCGATGGCTAGTTTTGTTCCTCGGGGTCTGGTTTTATTCCGCGGGCTCTGGTTTTCTTTCTCGAGGGCTAGTTTTGTTTCTCGGGCTCTGGTTTTGTTCTTCCAGCTCTGCTTTAGCTCCTCGGGCTCTGGTTTGCTTCCAAGGGTCTCGTTTTGTTCCTCTGTGGTTTTGCTGTGGTTTTGCTCCTCTAGCTCTCGTTGTCTTCCTTGGTCTCTGGTTTTCTTTCTCGAGGGCTAGTTTTGTTCCTCAGTCTCTGGTTTTGTTCCTCGGGCTCTAGTTTTCTTCCTCTAGCTCTGCTTTTGTTCCTCGGCCTCTGCTTTTGTTCCTCTCCCTGTGTTTTTTTTTCTCGGGCTCTGGTTTTCTTCCTCGGGCTCTGGGTTAGTTCCACGGGCTCTGGTTCTGTTCCTCGGGCTCTGGTTTAGTTCCACGGGCTCTGGTTTTGTTCCTCCAGCTCTGGTTTTTCTACTCGGGCTCTGGTTTTGTTCCATGGGCTCTGGTTTTATTCCTCGGACTCTAGTTTAGTTCCTCGGGCTCTTGTTTTGTTCCTCCAGCTGTGGCTTTGCTCCTCTACCTCTGGTTTTGTTCCTCGGCATCTGTTTTCCTTAATTGGGCTCTGGTTTTGTTCCTCGGGATCTGGTTTTCTTCCTCGGGCGCTGGTTTTGTTCCCCGGGCTCTGGTTTTGTTCTTCCAGATCTGCTTTAGCCTCTCGGGCTCTGGTTTGGGTCCACGGGTCTCGTTTTGTTCCTCGGGCCCACCATTTCTTCCTCGGGCTCTGGTTTTGTTCCTCGGGCTCTGGTTTTCTTCCTCGGGCTCTGGTATTGTTCCTCGGCCTCTTTTTTTGTTCCTCTGCCCCTGCTTTTTTTTCTCAGCCTCTGGTTTTGTTCCCCGGGCTCTGGTTTAGTTCCACGGGCTCTGCTTTTGTTCCTCAGGCTCTGGTTTTCTTCCTCAGGCTCTGGTGTTGTTCCTCGGACTCTAGTATAATTCCACGGGCTCTGGTTT